>NC_044558.1:100991990-101313172 GCF_007565055.1 Rhinopithecus roxellana
TAAACTAAAGAGCTTCTGCACAGCAAAAGAAACTACCATCAGAGTGAACAGGCAACCTACAGAATGGGAGAAAATTTTTGCAATCTACTCATCTGACAAAGGGCTAATATCCAGAATCTACAAAGAACTCAAACAAATATACAAGAAAAAAACAGACAACCCCATCAAAAAGTGGGCAAAGGATATGAACAGACATTTCTCAAAAGAAGACATTCATACAGCCAACAGACACATGAAAAAATGCTCATCATCACTCGCCATCAGAGAAATGCAAATCAAAACCACAATGAGATACCATCTCACACCAGTTAGAATGGCAATCATTAAAAAATCAGAAAACAACAGTTGTTGGAGAGGATGTGGAGAAATAGGAACACTTTTACACTGTTGGTGGGATTGTAAACTAGTTCAACCATTATGGAAAACAGTATGGCAATTCCTCAAGGATCTAGAACTAGATGTACCATATGACCCAGCCATCCCACTACTGGGTATATACCCAAAGGATTATACATTATTCTACTACAAAGACACATGCACACGTATGTTTATTGCAGCACTATTCACAATAGCAAAGACTTGGAATCAACTCAAATGTCCATCTGTGACAGACTGGATTAAGAAAATGTGGCACATATACACCATGGAATACTATGCAGCCATAAAAAAGGATGAGTTTGCATACTTTGTAGGGACATGGATGCAGCTGGAAACCATCATTCTTAGCAAACTATCCCAAGAACAGAAAACCAAACACCGCATGTTCTCACTCATAGGTGGGAACTGAACAATGAGATCACTTGGACTCGGGAGGGGGAACATCACACACTGGGGCCTATCATGGGGAGGGGGAGCGGGGAGGGATTGCATTGGGGAGTTATACATGATATAAATGATGAATTGATGGGTGCTGACGAGTTGATGGGTGCAGCACACCAACATGGCACAAATATACATATGTAACAAACCTGCACGTTATGCACATGTACCCTAGAACTTAAAGTATAATAAAAAAAAAAAAAGTTATCATCATACACGAAAAATGGATACATTTTCTCCAGCAAAATTAAAATCTTTTGCTCTTCAAAGATGCTACTCTAAATGAAAAGATAAGCCAAGACTGGGAGAATATATTTTCAAAACCTACATCTAATGAAATACAGGCATGCACCGCACAGTAACATTTCAGTTGACAGTGGACCATATATTCAAAGGTGTTTTCATATGATTATAACACCATTTTTTACTGTACCTTCTGTATGTTTAGATATGTTTGGATACACAAATACCATTGTGTTACAATTGCCTTCAGTATTCAGTCCAGTAACATGCTCCACATGCTCCTGGGTTTGTAGCCTAGGAGTAATAGGTTACATGGTATAGCCTAGATATGCGGTAGGCTATAGTATCTAGGTTTATGCAATTATGCTCTCCCATGTTCACATGACAAAATCAACTAACAGCACATTTCTCAGAATGTATCCACATTGTTAAATGATGCATGACTGTACTTGCATCTGAAAAATATAAACACTATTACAATTCAGTATTAAGAAGACGAATGGTCCAATAAAAATGGGCAGAAAAGCTCAATAGATCTACGTCATCAAGAAGGCATACAAATGTAAAATAAATAGAGGTGTAACATCATTGATCATTATAAAAATGCAAATTAAAGCTACAATGAGAAAACACTACATTTCTATTAGAATGGCTAAAACTAAAAAGATTAGAAATACCTTGTTGGTTAGGATGTGGGGCAATTCAGTGGCTTTCAGCTGTGAGTCATTTTGCCCCAAAGAACATTTGACAATTCCTGGAGACATTGTTGGGCATCACAGTCAGCAGGGAGCTACTGGCATCTAATGCATAGAGGTCCGGGATGCAGCTATACATTCTACAAAGCAAAGCACAGCTTCCAGAACAAAGAATTATCTGGCCCAAAGTTTCAATAGTGCCAAGGTTAAGAAACCTTGAAACTGGGACCTCTTATACCGTGTGGGAGGGAAAATGAAATAGTATAACCATGTGGGCAAAGAGGTTAGCAGTTTCTTATAAATGTACGTGTACCTTATGACACGGTAATTCCATCCCTAGGCATTTGTCATATGGCAGTCTCCAGCATAGGCTCCAGTGATCCCATCTCCTGGTATTTATGTCCTTATGTAATCTCTTTCTCTTGAGTGTAGACTAAATATAGTGAATTGCTTCTAATGAATAGAATATAGTAAAAGTAATGGGGTGTTACATCTGAAATTAGACTACAAAGAGACTTTGACTTCTGTTTTTGCTGCTTTCTGTCACTCTGAGAGAAGCCAGCTGGCGTGTTGTGAGTTACCTTGTGTGAGTTCCACATGGCAAGGAACTGAGATTGGCCTCCAGCCAATACCCAAGGCAGAACTGAGACTTTCAGTTCAATGCCCACAAGGAACTGAATCCTGTCAGTTCCTTGTATGAGTTTATTGCATAAGAGAGCTTGGAGGCAGGTCCTTACCTGGTGAAGCCGTTTCTGTTTTTTTGTTTTGTTTTGTTTTTCTTGAGACAGAGTCTCACTCTGTCTTCCAGGCGGAGTACAGTGGCATGATTTCGGCTCACTGCAACCTCCCACCTCCCAGGCTCAAATGATCCTCCCACCTCAGCCTCCCCAGTAGTTGGGACTACAGGCACATGCCAACTATGCCTGACTGATTTTTTAATTTGTTGTAGAAGTGAGGTCTCACATTGCTGCCCAGGCTGGTCTCAAACTCCTGGGCTCAAGCTATCCTCCTGCCTCTGCCTCCCAAAGTGCTGGGACTACAGGCGTGAGCCAAACCTGGTTGAGCCTTTCAATGAAACTACAGCTCTACCAACAGCTTAACTGCAACCTCTTGAGAGACCTTGAACCAGAGTCACCCAGTTATGGTGGTGAGCATTTTACAGTAGAATTGACGCTAAACAATGGGAATAACTTTGAAAGAATAGTGTTTAATGGGCCGGGCGCCATGGCTTATGCCTCTAATCCCAGCACTTTAGGAGGCCAAGGCGGGTAGATCACCTGAGGTCAGGAGTTCGAGATCAGCCTGGCCAACATGGTGAAACCCCATCTCTACTAAAAATATAAAAACTAGCTGGGTGTGGTGGTGGGCGCCTGCAATCCCAGATACTTGGGAGGCTGAGGCAGGGGAATTGCTTGAACCCAGGAGACAGAAGTTGCAGTGAGCCGACACGGTGCCACTGCTCAGTGACAGAGTGAGAGTCTCTCTCAAAAAAAAAAAAGAATAGTATTTAATTTTTATAGGTATTGATAATGTAGATGTAATACAAAAATCAAAAATGGGGAGAAGGCAGAAACTATCTGAGAAGAGAAAAATTGCTTTTAAAAAATGAAATAAAAAGTATGTTAAATTAGGTGTTTGGGGCAAGGGGAGACAGAAAAGAGGAGGTTACTAGCTAATTTTAATATTGTTGATAGTAGGAAGATAAAGGACAATATCAAAATAAGAGTAGTCTGAATAGTGTCATATGAAGTTATTAGAACAAACTACAAATCTTCCTAAATACTAAAATAAAATAAAATAAAAAACAACAGAAAAAGGAGAGCAAATAAAACAGACTTCATAGGAAAGACTTCATATGATTTATAAAGACAAAACTGAGATGAAGCATATCAATTGTATTACTACATGCAAATAGACTTAACTCATTTATAAGAGAAAAGGAATTTTCAGATTGGATAAGTAGTCAAAATTCAATTCTATGCTGGATAGAAATGACTCATCTAGGCTCACGCCTGTAATTCCAGAACTTTGGTAGGCCAAAGTGGGCGGATCACCTGAGGTCAGGAGTTCAAGACCAGCCTGGCCAACATGGTGAAACCCCATCTCTACTAAAAATACACACACACACACACACAATTGCTGGGCATGGTGGTGCGCACCTATAATCCTCAGCTACTTGGGAGGCTGAGGCAGTAGAATCATTTGAATCCAGGAGGCAGAAGCTGCAGTGAGCCCAGATGGTGCCATTATACTCCAGTCTGGGCGACAAGAGTGAAACTCTCATCTAAAATAAAAGATAGGCCGGGCGCGGTGGCTCAAGCCTGTAATCCCAGCACTTTGGGAGGCTGAGACGGGCGGATCACGAGGTCAGGAGATCGAGACCATCCTGGCTAACATGGTGAAACCCCGTCTCTACTAAAAATACAAAAAACTAGCCAGGCGACCTGGCGGGCGCCTGTAGTCCCAGCTACTCGGGAGGCTGAGCCAGGAGAATGGCGTGAACCCGGGAGGCGGAGCTTGCAGTGAGCTGAGATCTGGCCACTGCACTCCAGCCTGGGCGACAGAGCAAGACTCCGTCTCAAAAAAAAAAAAAAATAAAATAAAATAAAATAAAATAAAAGATAAAATAGTACAAATGAGAGGGTGGTTATATATAAACTAGGCGTATGCAAGTAAAAACAAAGTGGAGGCACAATTTTGTTATTAGACAAGCAAAAATTCAAAAAGAGACAGAAAGACACTTTATGATGCTAAATGACATGATCTAAACAAGACAACCATCACTCATATTTGTGTGCCTAATAACACAGCAACAACCTTTAAAAAGCAGAAAGTAAAAGGAATAAAAAGAGAAATAAGCAAAAACTCTAATAATTGGAAGTTTAATACCCTTTCTCAGAAAAGAATAGACCTAGTTAGACAAAAAAAAAAAAAAGTATGGATTTAGAGCAGCTAAACAAAATCATCGACAAAGTAGATCTAGTAAATATATATTGAACACTGAACCCTGATAATAGAGATTAAACTTTCTTCTGAAGTCACATGGAGTATTCACAAAATTGAAATATCATAGGCCACAAAGAAAATCTCAATGAATTCCAAAAATACAAATGATATGTTATATTCTGTGACCACAATTAAATACAATTTTAAAACAATGACATTTTTAATAAAAGTCTCTTCTACCTAAAACTGTAAAAACATATTACTAAGCAATCCTGGCATCGAAAAGAAATCGTAAAATAAAACTGCAAAAAAAAAGCTAATTTTACTATTATTATTATTTATTTATTTATTTTTTGAGACAGAGTCTCGCTCTGTTGCCCAAACTGGAGTGCAGTGGCCGGATCTCAGCTCACTGCAAGCTCTGCCTTTCGGGTTCACGCCATTCTCTTGCCTCAGCCTCCCAAGTAGCTGGGACTACAGGCGCCCACCACCTCGCCCGGCTAGTTTTTTGTATTTTTTAGTAGAGACGGGGTTTCACTGGGTTAGCCAGGATGGTCTCCATCTCCTGACCTTGTGATCCGCCCGTCTCGGCCTCCCAAAGTGCTGGGATTACAGGCTTGAGCCACCGCGCTCGGCCTACTATTATTATTTTTGAGACAGGGTCTCATTCTGTCTCCAGGGCTGGGGTGCAGTGGCATGATCTTGGCTCACGGCAACCTCCACCTCCTGGGCTCAAGCAATCCTCCCACCCCAGCTCCCCGAGTAGCTGTGACTGCAGGCCGATGTTACCTTGCCCGGCTAATTTTTACATCTTTTTTTGGTAGAGACAGGGTTTTGCCATGTTGCCCATGCTGGTCTGGAACTCCTGGGCTCAAGCGACCTGCCCACCTTGGCCTCCCGAAGTACTGGGATTACAGGTGTGAACCACAGTGCCCAGCCACAGCTAATTATTTTTAAAATCAACAAAATAGGCGGGGCGCGGTGGCTCAAGCCTGTAATCCCAGCACTTTGGGAGGCCGAGACGGGGGGATCACAAGGTCAGGAGATGGAGACCATCCTGGCTAACCCAGTGAAACCCCGTCTCTACTAAAAAATACAAAAAACTAGCCGGGCGAGGTGGCGGGGCCCTGTAGTCCCAGCTACTCGGGAGGCTGAGGCAGGAGAATGACATAAACCTTGGAGGCGGAGCTTGCAGTGAGCTGAGATCTGGCCACTGCACTCCAGCCTAGGCGACAGAGCAAGACTCCATCTCAAAAAATAAAAATAAAAAAAATAAATAAAATCAACAAAATAGACAAGCCAGTAACTCACCTAAACCAATAAAGGGAGGAAGGAAGGTTTGGGGGCATAAATACATTAAATAAATAATAATGGAACAATAACTATAAAATCAGAGAAAATTTGGAAAAAATTTTCAATGACTACTTTGTACAACTCTATGCAAATAAATTTGAAAACCTATATGAAACTGTCAAAGTCCAAATAAAAATGCAGAGAGAAATCTTTGAAATTAAAATGATATATTTGAAAAGAAAAAATTGCAATACAGGGATACACGCAGACCGTGTTTCTTCGGTATCAAGTCTGAAGAACAGAGAGGAGGTTGGAGGTTTTATAAAAAGGAAAGATGTTGATCTTTGGGAAAATTAATTGGCACTAGTAAGGTACTGGGGAACTGGCAAGCTCTGACTGGTGAGTGACCGCAGTGGGCAAAATTAGTTCTAGAGTTGCAGCAAGTTATTTCCTCACTTGTAGATAAAACCGAACTGGTCACAGGTTACAGTTGACAGTTTCAGCAGCTGGAGTTGGAGAGAATTACACTTTGGGAGCAATGTTATGCATCCTGAATGCTTTCCATCCCTCCTCTTCCCCCCACTGTGGGGGGTGGGGACATTCACACCCCCAAGCCTCCCCCAACCTCCAGTCTATTTGAGTTGGGTATGACAAGAATGACTCACTTCATATAATCAGCTTTCACAAGAACATTTGAAATGGACAGTGTTCCAGAACTATATTTCCCCAGTATGAGTAGCAAGTCTAAACAGACCAATTTCTATAGAAGACATGGAGAAGGTTGTAAAAACTCCCACATAAAAACACCATGTCCAGAGAGTTTCACAGGGGATTTCTACCAAACTTTCAAAGATCAGACAAATTCAGTGCTACTTTAATCATTTTAGAGTATTTAAAAAAAAAAAAGTAAAATTTCCAAAATTTAAAAAATGAATATGACATTGATACCCAACCTCACAAATATTGTACAAAAAGGAAAATTATAAACCTGGCTTATTTGGGTTTTCCTGGAAGCTAACTTACAAACAAGAATTCAAGTGCGCCGGGCGCGGTGGCTCAAGCCTGTAATCCCAGCACTTTGGGAGGCTGAGACGGGCGGATCACGAGGTCAGGAGATCGAGACCATCCTGGCTAACACGGTGAAACCCCGTCTCTACTAAAAATACAAAAAACTAGCCAGGCGAGATGGCGGGTGCCTGTAGTCCCAGCTACTCCGGAGGCTGAGGCAGGAGAATGGCGTAAACCCAGGAGGCGGAGCTTGCAGTGAGCTGAGATCTGGCCACTGCACTCCAGCCCGGGCGACAGAGCAAGACTCCGTCAAAAAAGAAAAAAAAAAGAATTCAAGTGCAAGTAATTTGGGAGCCCAGAATGACAAAGAGAACCCTGGAAAGGAAGGTGACCAATAAAGTGTTACTATCAAGCAAACTGGTGCTTCAGGCACTTGGAAGTTCCACCTGATGGGGAACTCTGGCAAACAATAACGACTGGGTGCCTCAGAGTTATTTTGGGAAGGCCTAGGTATTTTGTCCATTAGCTCCCGTCAGTCATTGGTTGAGGGCTGCTCCTAAGGGGTGCACATGTCCTAGCGTTTCTTGCTTGCTAATTAACTGGCCAAAGAAAGCAAAGAATTGCAAATGATGTTCATTGTAAGTTGGGAAGATGTGTGTTAGATAGTAAGTGCCACTACAGTATGGGTGAGGCACTGACAGACTTAATTTTTTTTTTTTTTTTTTTTTTTTTTTTTTTTAGAGACAGGTTCTTGCTCTGTTACTGGTGGAGGGTCTTGGCTACTAGTCATTCAGGTTCTTGGTGTTTTGAACAAAGAATTGGACAAAATGCACCAACAAAGCAAGGAAAGAATGAAGCAACAAAAGCACAGATTTAATGAAACAAAAGTACATTCCACAGAGCAGGCGCAGGCTCAAGCAAGCAGCTGAAGAACGATGGTTACAGAATTTTCTGGGGTTTAACTACTCTCTAGAGGTTTCCCATTGGTTACTTGGTTATACCCTAGGTAAATAAAGGAGTGGCCTGCGACCAGGCTGATTGGTTGCTGGAGGGGACCAATCAGAGGTACTTTCCATTTTTCCTCTATGATGCAGTGCAAAGGAAGTAGCCTCTGATCCTTTGTTACTCGGGTGTGGAGAGGTGAGGTTTTCTTTTTGACTCAGTTCTTAGAAATCAGCATTAATTGGCCTTAGGTTCCCTGCCTCCAGACCCTATTCTCCTGCCTCAGCTCTGTCACCCAGACTGGACTGCAATGGCAGTATCATAGCTCACTGCAGCCTCGAACTCAGCTCTAGTGAGCCCAGCCTCCCAAGTAGCTGGGACTACAGGCACACACCAACAAGCAGGGCTAATTTTGAAAAAGCATTTTTTTGGTAGAGACAGGGTCTTGCTATGTTGCCCAGGCTGGCTTCAAGCTCCTGGGTCAAGTGATTCTTTTGCCTTCGCTTCCCAAAATGTTGGGAGTACAGGCATGAGCCACCATGCCTGGCCCAAATCAATCTTAATTGTAAATATTGATGCAACAAACTAAATATTAACAAACAGAATCCAAAAGCACATTAAAAATAGATGTAATATAAGTGATTGACAATGAGTGGTTCTTATTACAGGAGGGCAAGAGTGGATATTGATATAATTATTAACATAGTAGAATATTCATTAATATAATTCATGAATTTAAGAGTTAAGAAGAAAAATCATATTATTATCTCTATAGATACCCAAAAGATATTTCACACGATTCAACATTCAGTAAGATGAAAACTGATACTTACTATGCATCACAAAATGCATATACCAGCCGGACAAGGTGGCTCACACCTGTAATCCCAGCACTTTGGGAGGCTGAGGTGGGTGGTTCATCTGAGGCCAGGAGTTCGAGACCAGTCTGGCCATCAGGGTGAAACCCCGTCTCTACCAAAAATACAAAAATTAGCCGAGTGTGGTGGCATGTGCCTGTAATCCCAGCTACTCAAGAGGCTGAGGCACGAGAATCACTTGAACTTGGAAGGAGAGGCAGAGGTTGCAGTGAGCCAAGCTCGAGTCACTGCACCCCAGCCTGGGTGACAGAACAAGACTCTGCCTAAAAAATATATATATATACACACACACACACACACACAAAATATATATATTTAAATGACACTATATATATATTTTGTGTATATATATACACACATGTATATTTTGTGTACATAAATATACATACACACATATTTATATATTTTTATATGAGTATGTGTATCACTGCCCCCAAATCAGCATTTAACTCAATGGGGAAGTGCTAGAAGCTTTCCTGCTAACGTCTATAGAGGAAAGACAAGGATGTTCACAATCTTTGCCACTACTTAAATATTGAAGTGGCAGTGTTAGCCAAAACAATTAGATAAAGGGAAACAATTAAAGACATAAGAATTGGAATAGAAGAAGTAAAACTATTTGTATATACACGTTACGATCCCATATCTAGGGGAAAAAAGCAACAGAAAAACTGCTACAAATAACTAGAGACTCTTGTAAAGTAGTAGGAAAGAAAATAAATGTACAGAAAGTAATAGTTTTCATACATACAAATTCTATGCAGTTTGAAAATATAGGAAGACTATGTAGAAGATAACACTCAGGTAGGAGGCAGGACTCAATTCCAGAGGTGGGGCTGGGGCACCGGACCAGATTGAAGACTGACTAAAACACGGCCAGGGCAGAAGCAGCTTTCCAATCAGATGTGTCTACCAGTGTGCCATGTCAACTTATTGCCATGGCAACACCTGGGAGTTTTTGCCCCTTTCCATGGCAATGACCCAAAAGTTACTACTCCTTCCCTAGAAATTTCTGCAAAAACCACCCTTAATCTGCTTGTAATTAGAAGTGGATATAAATATGACTGCAAAACTTCGCTGAACTCCTGCTCTCTGCCTACGGGGTAGCCCTGCTCTGCAGGAGCAGTCACAGAGCTGTAACACTGCTTCTTCAGTAAAGCTGTTTTCTTCTACCTCTGGCTTGCCCTTGAATTCTTTTCTGGACAAAATGAAGAACACTTGCAGGCTAAACTCCACTTTGGGGCTCCCCTGCTCTGCATCAAAACTAGACCCCTGTCTCTCACCAGATACAAAAATCAAAGTGGATTAAAGACTTAGATCTAACGTCTCAAACTATGAAACTATTACAAGAAAACACTGTGGAAACTCTCAAGGACATCAGTCTTGGCAAAAATTTCTTGAGCAATAGCTCACAAGCACAGGCAATCAAAGCAAAAATGGACAAATGGGATCTCATCAAGTTAAAATCTGCACAGCAATGGAAACAGTCAATAAAGTGAAGAGAGAACTCACAGAATGGGAGAAAATATTTGCAAACTGCCCATCTAACAAGGGATTAACAACTAGAATATATAAGGAGCTCAAACGACTCTGTCGGAAAAAAAATCTAATAATCTGATTATAAAATGGGCAAAATATCTGAATAGACATTTCTCAAAAGAAGACATACAAATGGCAGTCAGTCATGAAAAACTGCGTGCTCAACATCAGTGATTATCAGAGAAATGCAAATCAAGACTACAATGAGATATCATCTTGCCCTAGTTAAAATGGCTTTTATCCGAAGGACAGGCAATAACAAATGCTGGTGAGGATGTGGAGAAAAGGGAACCCTCGTACACTGTTAGTGGGAATGTAAATTAGTACAAGCACTATGGGGAATGGTTTGGAAGTTCCTCAAAAGACTAAAAATACAGCTACCATATGATCCAACAATCCTACTGCTGAATATATAATCCCAAATAAAGGAAATCGATATGTCGAAGAGATATCTGCACTTTCATGTTTGTTGCAGCACTGTTCACAATGGCCAAGATTTGGAAGCAACGTAAGTGTCCACCAACAGATGAATGCATAAAGAAAATGTGGTACTTATACACAGTGGAGCACTATTCAGCCCATAAAAAGAATGACATCCTGTCATTTGCAACAACGTGAATGGAACTGGAGGTCATTATGCTAAGTGGAATAAGCCAAGCAGAAAGACAAACATTGCATGTTCTCATTTATTTGTGGGATCTAAAAATCAAAACAATTGAACTCATGGAAACAGAGAATGGAAGGATGGTTGCCAGAGGCTGGGAAGGGTAGTAGGAGGGTGTGGGGGAGGTAGGCATGGTTAATAAGTACAAAAGAAATAGAATGAATAAGACGTAGTATTTGATAGCACAACAGGGTGACTTTAGTCAATAATAATTCAACTGTATATTTAAAAATAACTAAAAGAGTATAATTGGATTGTTTGTAACACAAAGGGTAAATGTTTGAGGATATGGTTACCCCTTTTCCATAATGTGATTATTATACACTGCATAACTGTATTGAAGTACGTCACGTACCCCATAAATATACACACCTATTGTGTACCCACAAAAAATTAATTTTCTTTTAAAAAAAGAAAACATGTTGGAAGAGAAAATCTATTTATAATAGGAATAAGATAAAGTGAAATACTTAGGTATGAGCTTAACAAGAAACATGCAAAACACACATGAAGAAAACCACAAAACATTCCTGAAAGATAAAAAGTAGATTTAAGGAAGTAGAAAGATATACCATGGTCTTAGATGGAAGACTAAACATAAAAAATATGTCAATATCCCAAAGTAGTTTGTGAACATTTCACAATGCTGATAAAAATCTCATCAGGTATTTTTTCCCTTTGAGTGAGAAAATGGATTACAAAGTTTGTATAAAAAGATAGACAATAGCCATAAGACAGGCTCTGAACAAGAAGAGCAATGCAGGGGGAAGGAAGCTGCTTCTGTTATAGGAAAATGATATGAAAAAAAGATAAACTGTTATAAATTTTAAGATATTTGAAAGGGGCTGGGCGCGGTGACTCAAGCCTGTAATCCCAGCACTTTGGGAGGCCGAGACGGGCGGGTCACGAGGTCAGGAAATCGAGACCATCCTGGCTGACACGGTGAAACCCCGTCTCTACTAAAAAATACAAAAAATTAGCCGGGCGAGGTGGCGGTCGCCTGTAGTCTCAGCTACTCCGGAGGCTGAGGCAGGAGAATGGCGTGAACCCGGGAGGCGGGGCTTGCAGTGAGCTGAGATCCGGCCACAGCACTCCAGCCTGGGCGGCAGAGTGAGACTCCGTCTCAAAAAAAAAAAAAAAAAAAAAAGATATTTGAAAGGAATAAAAATATAAGAAATTTGTTGGTTGATTTGCATATATGTTATAGTCATTATTATGGGCAAGCTCTAATCACATGAAACTGAAGCTGGACCTTATTGTCGATTGGCTGTTACAATGAATTGAATCATCTTAATTTTTAGTAGTATTATTTGTATGGTTATTTAAAAACTGCTATATGGGTATTCTTGAATAACACAAATAAGTAATTATATTAATATTTGGATCTCAGATTTTGTTTTGTTTTGTTTTGTTTTGTTTTTAATTGAGACAGTCTTGTTCTGTAGCCCACACTGGAGTGCAGTGGCGTGATCTCGGCTCACTGCAAGCTCCACCCCCCAGGTTCACACCATTCTCCTGCCTCAGCCTCCCACGTAGCTGGGACTACAGGTGCCCACCACCACGCCTGGCTAATCTTTTCTATTTTTAGTAGAGACGGGGTTTCACCATGTTAGCCAGGATAGTCTCGATCTCCTGACCTCGTGATCCACTCGCCTCAGCCTCCCAAAGTGCTGGGATTACAGGCATGAGCCACTGCACGCAGCTGTTTTGGGTTTTGTTTGCTTTTTGAGATGGGCCCAAGCTGAAGTGCAGCATCACAATCTTGGCTCACTGCAACCTTCACCTCCCCAATCAAGCAATCCTCCCACCTCAGCCTCCCAAGTAGCTGGGATTACAGGCATGTGCCACCACTCCTAATATTTTTTGTATTTTTGGTAGAGACAGGATTTCACCATATGGCCCAGGCTGGTCTCGAACTCCAGAGCTCAAGCAATCCATTCGTCTCTGAAGGGGTGACCTGCCCCTCCACACCTGTGGGCGTTTCTCCTTAGGCGGAATGAGAGACTTGAGAAAAGAAATGAGACACAGAGACAAAGTCTAGAGAAAGAAAAAGTGGGCCCAGGGGACCGGCGCTCAGCATACAGAGGACCCACGCCGGAACCGGTCTCTGAGTTCCTTTAGTATTTATTGATAATTATTTTTACCATCTTAAAGATAAGGGGAGTGGCAGGACAATAGGATCATTGTAGGGAGAAAATTAGCAGTAAGACATATGGATAAAGATCTCTGTGACATGAATAAGTTCAAAGGAAAATGCTGTGCCTTGATATGCATATGCAAATATCTCCATAAACCTTTTAGCAGCATTGTTTCAGAAAGTCCCACTTTTTGCCGTAAGGCGGTTTTCTCCTATCTCAGTAAACAGAGCATACAATCGGGTCTCACACGGAGATGTTCCATTGCCCAGGGACGGGCAGGAGACAGATGCTTTTCTCTATCTTAACTGCCAACATCCGCCAAAAGGCCTTCTTTCCTTTTGCACTAGTTCTCCTCAGCACAGACCCTTCACGGGTGTCAGGCTGGGGGATGATCAGGTCTTTCCCTTCCCACGAGGCCATATTTCAGACTATCACATGGGGAGAAACCTTGGACAATACCTAGCTTTCCTAGGCAGAGGTCCCTGCAACCTTTGGCCGTGTACGTGTATCTGGGTACTTGAGATTAAGAGAATGGTGATGACCTTTAACCAGCAAGCTGCCTTCAGGCACTTGTTTAACAAAGCACATCCTGCACAGCCCAAAATCCATTAAGCCTTGAGTCACCACAGCAAATGTCTCTTGCAAGGACAAGGTTGGGGGTAGGGTCACAGATTAACAGCATCTCAAATATAGAACAAAATGGAGTCTCTTATATCTACTTCTTTCTATATAGACACAGTAACAGGCTGATCTCTCTTTCTTTTCCCCACAGTCTAGGCCTCCCAAAGTGCTGGGATTACAGACATGAGCCACCACGCCCAGCCACATCTCAGATATTTTGTGCAAGAAAAAAAAAATAAGTAACTGCCCCATTCCTGTAATCTTGAATTTGAATTGGCAATATGTGTATACATTCCTGAGTTTCTTTTTTCTTTTTGAAAAAAAATTGAAACTTTTTTCAGGAAATTGAGGGAAATGAGGTAAAATAAGACTGGTATTTAAAAGTCAAAATGTCAAAGTAACCAACTTGAGTCATAGGCCCACCCTTGAACTAGCTGAGACAAGGGAAGTGGAATTATCTGAATCAGGTCCCACCCCGGCAGCTGGCCAGGGAGGGGACTAATCCCACCCAGAAGGCAGAGCTGTAGCTTTAGGGGAGGAAATCAGCCAATCGGCAATAAGGTCCAGCTTCAGTTTCATATGATTAGAGCTTGCCTATAATAATGACTATAACATATAGGCAAATCAGTCGACCCATAGGTCGACTACAGACAATAATATTTGCAATTTGTAATTCTGGGCTGATAATTTTGAGGTTTTTCTAAAAGGTCATTTTTCATCTTTCAGCTTCAGTTTTTATCTTCAGGAGACTAACCAAACTGAGTATTTAGGCCGGTAAGTTTTCAAAGGGCTATTACCTGGCCCTTAGGAACAATTATCTATTTAATTTAATTACCTAATCTTGCCAATTAAAACTGTTTTATCTCTAGAGACATGTATATTAATGCTGAAAATTATGGTGTAATTATAGTGCAAATCATTTATTTTGGTTAGCTCTTAACCTATTTTGATCGTATGGATAAAATAAAACATTTGTGTCAAAGGAATGCTTTGATTTCTAGCAACATAATATTTTCACTGGTGGAGAAGCAGGATTTTATTTCTAGTAGACTACTATTCTGAAGAGTAGCCATCTTAAACTGGACTTAGCTTGATTCTCTGCCTCATGTGCTGGAATTTTTAAATTAGTTTTTTCAGTGTTGAATTTTGAACATAGCATAGGGCATCATTTCTTCCTCAAAATTTCACCCATGGCATGGCATAAAAAAGACTGGTGTTCAATTCTGCTAAATATCAATGAATCAGAAATGACAACGTAGTAACAAAGGGTGAAAATGTGCACAGGGAGGTGGGTGGGCAGTGTTTTTTTGAGAGCCTTGCTCTGTTGCCCAGGCTGCTGGAGTGCAATGGTGTGATTATGGCTCACTGCAGCCTTGAACTCCTGGACTCAAGCAATCCTCCCACCTTAGCCTTCTGGGTGGCTAGGACAACAGGGGCATGCCACCATGCCTGGCTAATTTTTTAAATTCTTTTTTTTGTAGAGATGAGTTCTCACTATTTTGCCCAGACTGGTCATGAACTCCTGGCCTCTACAGATCCTCCTGCCTCAGCTTCCCAAAGTGCTGGGATTATAGGCATGAGCAACGGTGCCTGGCCAGGGGGAATGTCTTACTCTGTTCAAGGTGCTGTAACAAAATATCTTGGACTGGGTAATTTATAAACAATAGAAATGTATTGCTTGCAGTTATGGAGGTTAGGAAGGCGTCAGCAGTTAACGTCTGGTGAGGGCTCACTCTGCTTCAAAGATGGTGCCTTCTTGCTGAGTCTTCACATGGCAGAAGGGATGAACAAGCTCCCTTGGGCCTCTTATATAAGGACACTAATCCCATTCTTAAGGACAGAGCCCTCATGGCCTAATCACCTCCCAAAGGCCTCATCTCTTAATACTATCACTTTGGGGGTTAGGTCTCAATATATGAATTTGAGGTGGGGGGACACAAAGATTCAGATTTATAGCAGGGGAGAACAATTTCCTATTATATAATTCATTGGTTTATGATCAACAGTATTTGTTCCATTTTAATCAATTTTAGTTATTTTTATTCCCTTGTAGTTCTTCTCCAGGATCTTGTTCTAGCAAAACAAAGTATCTCGGGCTAGGTCACTAGCATTTCCTCAAAAGTATTTAGGAGACATAGGAATAATTAGGCCGATAACTATGCATTCTGATTATTTGTTTTATGACAGGTGTACAATCTGATAGAAACTATCAGAAGAGAGACTACATAGAATAAATAATGGGAGAGGACTACAAGGAAACTTTCTTTTTTACATCTGTAAATTGTGTACAGTTTGTACTGTTCCTTTTTCCTCATCCTACACTACCTTTTTTTTTTTTTTTTTTTATCTATTTCATGTTAAGAACATTTTGCAAGTTTACATATTCTGATTACAAACCGTTACAGGGACCCTAGTTGCTCTCTGGGACAGAAAAGTCTCAATTATTTCAAAATGAATACTTTCATATAGTCACAATAGCTGTCTTTCCCTTTGAAGTTGCCCAAACACACCACCTACACACTGCCTATCAGTTCCTGATTTATTTAGCCAAGAATACAGGGAATATGGGAAAAAGAGGTGACTACAGAGAACAGGAACGGAAACGGCAGATCTTTGTAGGGCTTTTACCTCTTCGCATTGGCTTTTACCTTTGTAGGGCTTTTACCTCTCTGCCCTGCCAAAGTAGCTTGCTATGTGCCTGTCGCACTTTTTTTTTTTTAATTTTTTTTTTTTTTAGAGTTGGGGTCTTCCTCTGTTGCCCAGGCTGGTGCAGTGGCACGATGATAGCTCACAGTAACCTCATACTCCTGGGCTCAAGCAATTTTCCCGCCTCAACCTTCTCAGTAGCTGGCACTACAGGTACCCTATTTTGTTCCTTTTTATTTTGATATGATTTCAAATTTACAAACAAGTTGCTACAGTAGTATAACTCCTGTATACCTTTTAAATAGATTAAAAATGGTACATTGTGCTCCATTTGTTTTTTGCTGTATCACATCTCGTTCTTTCTATCTCTTTCTTCCTACTCCCAAACTTAAAAAAAAAAAATAATTCAAGGGCAAGTTGTAGACTTTATGCCTATTTATCCCTAAATACTTCAGTGTATAAATTCTAAGTACAACAATATTCTCATATACCTAGAGTACAATGATCAAAAGCAGAACATTTAACATATAGTACTACCATGGAATCTAGTGTGTGTCTTCAAATTGCAATTGTCTCAATAACGTCATGTATAGCTTCATTTTTTTCCGAGTACAGGATCCAACATAAGATCATGCATTGCACTCAGTCTTCTCTCATCAATCTGTGACAGTGCCTAGTCCTTTTTGTCTTTTGTGACTTTGACATTTTTGAAGAGGATAGGCTAGAGAATTTTCAGAATGTCCCTTGGTTTAGGTCTGTCTGCTGTTTCCTCATGATTAGATTCAGATTATACATTTTTGCCAGGCATACCACAGAAGTGATACTAGGTCTTTCTCACTGCATCATATCAGGAGGCCCATGATGTAGATTTGTCTCATTACTGGTGATGTTAACTTTAATCACATGGGTAAGGGTGATTACTACAAATCCCCCTTGAAAATAGTAAGGAATGGCCGGGCGCAGTGGCTCATGCTTGTAATCCCAGCACTTTGGGAGGTGAGGCAGGTGGATCATGAGGTCAGGAGTTCGAGACAGCCTGACCAATGTGGTGAAACCCCCGTCTCTACTAAAAACACACAAAAAATTAGTCGGGTGTGGTGGCGTGCACCTGTAATCCCAGCTACTCAGGAGGGCTGAGGCAGGAGAATCACTTCAACCCGGGAGGCCGAGGTTGCAGTGAGCTGAGATCGCACCACTGCACTCCAGCCTGGGTGACAGAGCAAGACACCGTCGCGAAGAAAAAAAAAAAAAAAAAGTAGTAAGGAATTACTACTTTCCTCTTTGTAATTAACAAGTATTTGTGGGGATATATGTCAACATCCTGTCCCTTACCAAACTTTCACTCCTGAATTTTTCCATCTACTAATGATTTTCTAATGCTTTTTTTGTGTGTGTGTTAGTTAATATTCCACTGTGAGGCAGAGCTTTCTGTTCTCCCATTTACTTATTTATTTATTTATATCAGTTTTGACACATGTAACTTTATTTAATGAGCTTTAGTCCATTACTATTACATTTGATATAACAGTAATTTTATTATACTTGGTACTAAAACTGTCCAAGTAGAACTTGTTCAGTATGCATATATCTCCTTTCTATATATGTCCATATTCTTTCTTTTTGTTTTTCTTTTTTGAGATGGAGTCTTGCTCTGTCACCCAGGCTGGAGTGCAGTGGCACAATCTTGGCTCACTGCAACCTCTGCCTCCCGGGTTCAAGTGATTCTCCTGACTCAGCCTCCTGAGTAGCTGGGATTACAGGCACACCAGCACCTCGTCCAGCTAATTTTTGTATTTTTAGTAGAGCTGGGGTTTCTCCATGTTGGCCAGACTGGTCTTGAATTCCTGACCTCAAGTGATCTGCCCTCCTTGGCCTCCCAAAGTGCTGGGATTATAGGCGTGAGCCACCGCACCTGGCCAATGCCCATCATTCTTTAAGCACTTCCTTAATTTCTGGTGCAATCCATTATTCCAAGCTCCTTTTGTACTTTTCTGTTATACTCCAGCCCTGGAACTAGCCTTTTCGCCAAGGAACACTGGTTCCTTTTCAAGTGGAGAATGATGGTATTTAGAAAGATATATCTGGAAGCAAAATGTGCACCTGCTACCAATATGTCCTAACTTTTAGGTCCTCTCATTGCAGAGGGCAAGGAGACAGATACACACATGTGCACACACACGCACACACACGTATCTCCTCATATATCTATATTTCTATATCTGTTAATGCATATTTTAAAACTTAAACAAGGGGAAACCTGCAGTGGTATGCCAGTTTGAATCAGCTCATAGGGCTGATTACTAAAGGTTTGTAATTTTGTGAGCTGGTTTTGAAATCAGCTATGGAACTATTCACAACATAGCAATTAGCAAATGCTACAAATCAAGGTGTGGGGGTGTGTGTGTGCTTTTTTTTTCCCCCAGAGAGCCAGTTTAGCAGCACACCACCGGAAACCTTACTGTCATTCAGCATACTCAAAAACTAGTTTCAGACCTGCTCATACATAGCACTATGAAAAGCAAATCTAGAGATCAATATTTGTTTACAGTTCTTTTTTTTACAGATATAATTTACATACAGTGAATTGCACAAATCTTACATCTACAATTTGATGAGTTTTGATAAGTCCATGTGTATGTTTAACCCACATGCCTCTAATGATACACAATATTTCCATAACCCAGAAAGTTCCCTCATGTGCCTTTCTAGTCAATTTCCTCCCACCTAAAGGCAATCACCTTTCTTTTTCTTCTCTTTCTCCTTCCCCTCACCCCTCCCCATTCCCTTCTCCTGGTCTCTTTTTTCTCTTCTTTTTTCCCTTTTCTTCTTTTTCTTCTTTTTTTTAAACCATAGCTGAGTTTTGCCTTCTCTAAAAACTTAATGAAATCACACAGTGTGGTTGGCATAATGATGCCCCCTACAATCCCCAAATAAGTACATGTCCTGATTCCGTAACCTGTTAGGTTACAGGGCAAGAAGGAATTAAGGTTACAGATGAAACTAAGTTTGCTAATGGCTTTAAAATAAAGATTCCTGGATTATCTGGGTGGGTCCAATATAATCACAAGGGCCCTTAAAAGTGGAAGAGGGAGGCAGAAAAAGAGAGGCAGAGAAAGATGTGAGGATGGAAGCAGGCTCAGAAATGCTATTAGCCTGTTGCAAAACTAATTGCGGCTTTTGTCTTTGAAAGTAATGGCATAAACCGCAATTACTTTTGCACCAACCTAACACATTGCTGTCTTTGAAGAAGGAGAAAAGGGGCCACAAGCCAAGGAATGTGAGTGGCCTCTAGAAGCTGGAATAAAGTTCTCCCTTAGAACCTCCACAAGGAATGCAGCCCTGCTGACACTTTGATTCTAGTGCAATGAGACATGTATTAGAACTTCTACCCTACCAAGCTGTAAGATAAAAAATCTGTGTTACTTTAAGCTACTAAGTTTGTGGTAATTTAGTACAGAAGCCTAGTATGTTTTTTTTGTTTTTTGTTTTTGTTTTTCCTATCAGGGCCTTCTGTCTTTCAGAATAATGTTAGTGAGATTCACAATTTTGTTAAGCATATTCATAATTTGTTTCATTTTATTACTGAGTAGTATTGCATTGGATGAATATACCCAAGTTAGTTTTTTCATTCTCCTGTTGAACAGCTTTTGAGTACTTTCCAGTTATGTACTACTATGATAAAGCTGCTATCGGCAGTTTTATACAAGTCTTTTTGTGAATAGATGAGGCTCCATTTAAGGGAATGGTATCAGATATTGAGTTTCTATAGCCCTTAAACCAAACAGTATAGGGAAGGGCACACTCTCACCCCCCAGAAAAGCAGTCAATGCCTATATGTTCCTGAAAAATATCTTAGCCTTCAACATCCCAGTGTTGTGGCAATCATGTCTCCTGGCAAAAACCTAACAAAATCAGGTTAAGAAAGCCAAGACACTGTAATATATAGTTAAGATTTTAAAATAAATTAATAATTCTGCTAGAACCAGAATAGAAAATCAAAATGCCAGTAGCAGCACCACTAATGGTAAAGGGAGATAAATTTAAATGTATCCATTCATTGATTGCAGGGGGAAAGTGATTGAGTATTCACTTGGGGCTAACAACATCATGCTAGCCTGAGATATAAAGAACCTGTTGATAACCTAGTAGAGAAATGGACAGATAAGCAAACCTTTATGATTTGGTATTTTTAAGAGTTGATCATGTTATTCAATGGCTGTTATGGAAATAAAGAGGACTGATACCCCTAAGTCCACCTGGTGGATGTGGATCCTGGAAGATTTCTGGGAGAAGAGAATGTCCTAGTTAAAGAGAACAGCAAGTCTAAAGTCTGGAGGCAGGAACTCGTGGGCATGGTTGAGGAACAACAGGGACCCAGTGAGCATTCAAGGATGGTGGACTTCTGCCTTCTCAGAGATACATTGTAAGAACAGCAGAAATAGAAATCCCTTGAAGCACTGTTGACAGCTGTTTTGAAACCTCATTTCTTGGCTTCTTAATTTAAAAGAATTTAAATAGGAGACACATGGCATAGAGTAATTTATTGCAAAAGAAAAAGAGTAGTTTGAAAGTTACATGCAGAAATAGACAGTACACCCTGAGAGAGAGAGAATTCAGGGTGGGCTGCTCGTAAGGGTGGTGCAGCGTTGATTATTGCTGGGGAAACTCCCTTTATGAGAGTCTTACATGGTTATTCATAAGGAGATGGGAAGAAGTGTTACTAGTAAGCAAGTTCTGGGTGGTCTTCTGGGTGCACATGCACAGTAGCTGGTCATACTTGTTCATATGTCGCATGTCTCATTAGCATCTTAAATCTCCACCCAGGGGTGTGTTTACTATTATACTGAGCAAAGCGTCAGTTTGAGGACAGGTAAAATTAAAATATGCATGCTCTTTACAAGGCAAAATCCCTACTGAAGATAGCTTTGCTTGAATGAACTCAATTCCAATGCAAATACTGAGGCTTACTGTGTTGGCCGTACGGTCACCATGGTTGCTGCGTTCCAAGAACATGGTCGTTTCCTTGACTACCTATCCTGCCTCAGCATTCCCATGTACTTGTGGAGAAAAACTCTCAGCAGGGACCAATGAATAAGGTGCTCTGAGAGAGTACAAACATCACACTGAAATCCTTTCAATTACTAAAAGTCTCCCTTCTCTTTTTTCTGTACAAGCAGTTCCCTCTTCCTGGAATACTCTTTCCTTCCTTTCTTATCCCTAGTCCTAAAATTTCTCTTAGCATGTGTCTTAATTTCTTTTAAGTTGCTGTAACAGATTATCACCGACTGGGTAATTTATAACGAACAGAAATTTATTTGGCTTACAGTTCTGGAGGCTGGAAAGTCTGAGATTGAGAGGCTGTATCTGGCGATGGCCTTCTTGGTGCTTCATAAAATGGCAGAAGGCATCACAAAGTGGGGGGTGTGTGTGTGTGTGCGTGCACACATGTGTGTGAAAGAGTAAACATGCGTGTGTGTAAGAGAAGGCGGAACTCAGTTTTATAACAAACCCACTCTCATGATAATGAGCCCACTCCCAAGATAACAATCTTTTCAGGAGGGCAGAACTCTCATGACCTAATCATCTCTTAATCACCCACTTCTCAACACTGTTGTATCAGGAATTAATCTGCCAACACATGAGCTTTGGGGGACACATTCAAAGCACCGCAGCATGACTATTGATTCTTTAGCTTTTAGTCTAATATTACATCCTCTTAGAAGTCTTCCCTGATGTTTTTCTGCCCCTAACCCCGAACTTGGAATGATGCTTCTGTTTTGTGTAACTATAGCCCCTCAGACTTTCCCGACCATAACTGTTGATATTGTTTATCTAATTGTCTGGCTTCCCTGATAGGCAATGCAGCTGTAAACTCAGGAGTATTATTCTCATTTTACAGACATGGAATCTGAGGCACATTGTAGGGTAAAGCCTCTATTCCGCATCTGTAAAACAGGAATGAAAATAGTACCTGTCTTAGAGAGTTGTCATGAGTACTGAAGGAGTTCATAGAGATAAGGCAGTTAGAACAGTAAACCCTCAGTAGGTGATCTCATACTTGCCTCAAGACTTTATTCTCACAGTCATTTCCACTGCAGCAAATGGGAATTCCATTCTTCTACCTGCCTGAGCCAAAAACCTTGGAGGCGTCTTTAACTCCTCTCTCCCTGTTGAACTCTACATTTAATCCATTAGGAAATCCTGCATTTCAGCTCTACTCTCAAACAAATGTATCAGAGTCCAGTGCTTTTCCTCAGTGCCCATGCTGGGCTGGGCTACCATCCCTCTCATCGGGATTATTACAAAAGCCTCCTCAGGGGTATTCCTGCTTCTGCCCTGGCTTCCGCACTTGGCTCTCCACAGTGATCCCACTGAAACCTAAGCCAGAGTGGGCCACTTCCACTGAGATCCTTTTAGTGGCCCTCACCTTGCTCAGAGTCAAAGCCAATGGCCTGCAAGCGCTGCCCCTAGCCACTTCTCTGACTGCATCTGGAAATCTAATTTTTTCTTTTTTTATTCCTGGAGTCTTGCTCTGTTGCCCAGGCTGGAGAGCAGTGGCACAATCTTGGCTCACTGCAACTTCCGCTTCCCGGGTTCAAGCGATTCTCATGCCTCCCAAGTAGTTGGGACTACAGGCACGCACCACCAGGCTCGGCTAATTTTTGTATTTTTGGTAGAGATGGGGTTTCACCATGTTGGCCAGGCTGGTCTCGAATTCCTGACCTCAAGTGATCCACCCACCTCGGCCTCCCAATGTGTTGGGATTACTGGCATGAGCTACAGCACCTGGCCTGCAAATTTTGCTTCATCTCAACCACTTGATTACTTCACTACAGACACAGGAGACTCCTTGCTGTCTCTTAAACACAACATACACACTCCTGTCTTAGGACCTTTGTGCTTGCTGTACTTTGTACCAGATATCATTACTGCTCCCTCACTCCTTTTTGTTCAAGCCATCAAGGTCTCCCTGGATTACTTTATATAAAACAGTCCCCGCTCCTCTCCACACCTTCCCCACCACTGCCCCCAAACTCTCAGTTATAACTCTTTATTTCTTTTCATAGTAGTTATCACCATATACCTAGATATATATTTGCTTATTTATTAGTTGTTTATTGTCTTTCCCCATTTGAACATGAATGCTGTAAGGCAGGCATTCCTTTATGTTGTTCAATACTGTATTCCCAGAGCATAGGACAGAGCATGGCATTTAGCTAAGTGCTCAAAAAATATTTATAAATGAATGAATGATGATTTATATTTGGCACAAAAGAGGCCCACAATAGCTACTTGTTGAATGAATGAACAAATGAATATTGTAGGCATTTCCAGGAAGGGCACTGATAATGGGGGTAGGGGCAGAAACTAGCACATGTGTCTGGAACATTGGCTGCATGGGCTGCATGTCCCCTGAATGATGGTTTTTCTCTAGTTAATTTTCTTTATGGGCATTTTATATGGTTTGTGGGACCACTTTTAAGTAGGCCACATGGTGGTTCTTGAACCTCAGTCATCACCAGAAATACCCACAGAGATTCTTATTTAATGGGTCTGAGGTAGGACTGGGAAATTTGAGTAACTTTGAGCAAGGATTTAACCCTCGGTTTCCTCATATGTAAAATGGGATTATAATATCATTTTATAGAGTGTCAGGATTAAAGAAAATCATCTATGCGAAGTGTCTCATACATAGTAAATATTAGATTCCCTTTGCTTCTGCTCAGCTTTTGTTTTTGAGATGGAGTCTCACTCTGTCACCCAGGCTGGAGTGCAGTGGCATGATCTTGGCTCACTGCAACCTCCACCTCCCGGGTTCAAGCGATTCTCATACCTCAGCCTCCTGAGTAGCCGGACTAAAGGCTCATGCCACCACACCTGGCTAATTTTTGTATTTTTAGTAGAAATAGGGTTTCACCATGTTGGCCAGGCTGATCTCGAACTCCTGACCTCGAGTGATCCACCTACCTCGGCTTCCCCAAAGTGCTGAATTACAGGCGTGAGCCACCACACCCGGTCTGCTCAGGTTTTCTCTGAAGTTTAGAGGTTAAATTCTTATGAACAGTTCATTTTACATGCTCTCCTAAAATTTAGTTTTGATTCATCTCAATCCAGATCTCTACTTTGAGTTGCAGATTCATTTTTCAAACAAAGTCAGTATCTTCACTTGAATGTCTCATAGAGGTATCAAACTCAACATATCTAAAGCCACTCAAAATTGTCCCCTTCTGATCTCCTCCCCCACATTTCCCAAGTCAGGAAATGGCATAAGCTCAAGTTAGAAACTTGGGAGTCATTTTTTGACACTTTTTTTGCCTCTACCTTCCATGCATGCGATCAAATCCTTACAGTTCTATACCTGACCTATTTCTTCAATCCACCATCATCTCCTAATCTCCATTGCCTGCAAACTGGTTGTCACACATCCTCTGTTGCACCTTTCTTATTCATTCTCCACTTTGCAGCCGGAATAATCTTTTTTTTTTTTTTTTTTTTTTTTTAAGAGACGAGGTCTCATACTCCGCTGCCCACGCTGGAATGCAGAGGCGTGATCATAGCTCACTGCAGCCTCGAACTCCTGGGCTCAGTCAGGTGCGTGCCACCAAGCCTGGCTAATTTTATTTTATTTTTGTAGAGATGGGGGTCTGGGGATCTGGGGGTCTTGCAATGTTGCCCAGGCTGGTCTCAAACTTCTGGCCTCAAGTGATCCTCTCACCTCAGCCTCCCAACGTGCTGGGATTACAGGCGTGAGTCACTGTGTCCAGGATCAAATTTCTCATGTCCAGATGGACCTTTTCAACTCTTCATTGGCTTCTTTTGTCTTTAGGATTAAGCCCAAAGTCCTTAACCTGACCCTCAAGGGCCCACCCACCTCTCCTTCCCAGGTAGCTCTCTCAGTCTAAGCACAGTGGCCTTTTCCCAAATCCTTCACAGAGCCCCTTCCTACCAAAGGGCCTTCAAACCTGCAGTTTCCACAGCTAAATGCACTGCTCACCCCACCCCCTTCTCTCTGTTGCCTGCCCTAACTCCTCCTTATTCTTCAAGGCTGAGATTTAATGTCACTTCCTCAAGGAGATCTTTCTTACCCCCTAGCACAGACAGGCTCCTTTGTTATTTATACACTCTCATAACTCTCAGGCTTTTTTCCAGCAATCACAACAGCATTACTACACAGCCTCAATTCCAAGCCACTTGCTTCACATTTGAAGTTGCCAGCTGTCAGACGGGAGATGAAGTAGAAATGGGATTGTTGTTGTCTGCACCCATTAGGACCCTGTTTTTCACAAGGGGGCATTTCCTCATCCGATTCCAACTTGAGTTATTTTCAGGGCTGAAATTTGATTTAAATTTGAATTCCAACTTGAAGCTTAACATATCTCCAAAGTACTACTTTGCGGTACCGAATGAAGAATGTAAGTAGAAGGTTGCCTGCTACATGCCATGTAATGCTCTGAAGGACAGTAGAAACCACCAGCTCGCTCAGAAAAAAATGGTGGAAGAATTTTCAAGACCAAGAGACGCTGGCTTCTGTATATGCTTTGTGTAGAAGTCTTAAAAGACTACACACCCAGGGGAGGAACACTTAACAGGTGGAACTTCTGCCAAACTTTCAAGAGCAGCTACTTTCTAATGATCTGTAATTCAAAAAACAACCAGAACAAAAACCAGTTGGAAATGCAGTCAAAACATTGCTTTTCCATATTCCTTGCAATTATACTTCCATTTTTAGGTGGTGAGGAACACCAGGATGAGCCATTATAAAAAGCATGACTGCAGATGGCCAAGAGTGATACGGATGCACCCTTCACCCTGAAGGTGAAGGTTAAAGCTCAAAGTCTGATTGCAAAGGATAAGGGGGAAAAAAAAACCTGGATAAATGTATGCCGGTGTCCTTCAGCACCAGAAAAAGCTGCTACTAAATCACTGGTGTGGGTTGGAATTGGTAGAAGCTTTGATTTGAGGAAAAGAGTATCATTAGCTGTGTCATTTTGAGTTGTTTTAGAGACAAGGTCTCACTCTGTGGCCCAGACTGGAGTGCACTGATGCGATCACAGCCCCCTGCAGCCTTGAACTCCTGAGCTCAAGCGATCCTCCTACCTCAGTCTCCTAGCTACTTCGGTTCTCTCTGTGTTTGCCCAGGCTGGTCTCAAATTCCTGGCCTCAAGCGATCCTCTCGCCTGGTCCTCCCAAAGTGTTGAAGTTACAGGCATGAGCCACCAATCCTAGCAATAGCTGTGTAATTTTTAAAATAACAGGCTGCGAACCAACACTTTGCTTTTGTTCACTGTAGTATCCCTGGGGTGTGTCTCATTCCCTGAATCATACACGGTAGATGCTCAATAAATAGTTTTGTAAATAAATGAGCTCTTGGATTTACCTGCAGACTTTGGATCAGTTTGATCTAGGTTTAAAAGCAAGTGTGGGGAAACTTGAAAAGCCTGGCACCCCAGCCAACTCCTCAGCGCCCCGTGTGCTTGGCGCCTACACCTGCCTGGCACGGGGAGGGTGCTAGGGGCTGCCCTAAACCTCACCCCTTCGGCGGTGCTCCCTGCCCTTCTCGGCTCCTGCACCGCCCACACTACGCGCTGCTGGGCCGAAAGACACGTGCTTCGGTTTTAACCCCCGTCTGCAAGAAATGTGACCTCAGCCAAAAACAGGCCGCTGGTCTGAGAAGAGAAATCATGAGTTATGGATTCGGGGGTTCGGACCTTGGAGCAGGCGGTGAAGTGGGCGTGCGTGGGCTGGTGGGGAAGAGGGCTGCCGAAGGACGCCACAGCCCTTCTCTCCTGGGCAGGATCCCCAGAAAACTGCCCCCTCGCTGTCGTCCAGCGCCCCCGTTCCCGACAGCTGTCTGCCAGGGCGCGGCCGGGGTCCGGGCGGGGCGGGGCGGCGCTGTCGCTCCGGATCGCCGCCCCGCGGGCCACATCACCAAGGTCCGGGCTTCCCCGGCGGCGGCGCGGCTGCGCTTGCGCGGGGCTGCCGCGCGGGGGCGGGGCGGCAGGGAGTCAGGGGGCCGCGGGCGCCGGCGGCCGGGCTGTCAGCTCGGAGCCGCCGCCGAGCGAGGAGGCGCGGGAGCAGGAAGGAGCCGTGGGCTGGGAGCCGCTGTCCTCCCCGCCACCATCGGTGCCAGAGACTAGGTGAATGCCCCTTCCATCCCCCGCCCCAGGTGTCTCGGTCCGGTCTGAGGAGACGGGGACCCTTCTCCTCACACCGGCCGCTGCCGCCGCCGCTCTCCGGCACAGGTGACCGTGGAGGGGAAGTCTCGGCTTCGGCGGCTGCGCCGCGTTCGGGCGCATCCCAGGTGCGGGAGGGAGGTGGGGCCGAGAGGCCTGGGCTCAGGACCCGGCGGCGGGGGCGCGGGGAGCGGTTCCGCCCGAGTCGCCGTGCCCCCTGCGGACGCCTCCCGGGGCCGCCGGGTAGCGCCCGAGCCCAGGCCCCCGCGCCTGCCCCACATCGGGCGGTGGGAAGCTGCTCCGCGGCCGCCGCGGATGAGCGGTCTCGGGCGCCCAAGGCAGGGGCAGGCGGCGGGTGGTTAACTGAGTGATGGCTGAAGGTGAGCTGGGATGGAGATGCTGCGAGGCCGGCTCAGGCACACCCCAGATGCCTGTTCAGGGCTCCGCGAGGGCCCCGTCACCCTGTTCTTTCATTCTTCTCTTTATATATATGGAGCATATCTCAATTTTAAAAGCCCAAATGCTCATTTATAGAGATGACACATATCTATGTGTTACCTATATACATTGATATGTATATTACGTATATATGTCATCTTTTTTTGTAGTGGACAATTTTTAAATTGAGATATACATCACATGCCATAAAACTCATTCTTCTAAAGTGTGGCTTTTAATATATTCACAAAGTTTTCCAAATATGACCACTCTCCAGATCATCCCAAAAGAAACCCTGTCTCTCTTAGTAATCACTCCTCATTTCCCCTTGACCCCACCCCACTAGCCACCACTAATCTACTTGCTGTTTCTGTGGGTTTGCCTATTGTGGAAACCTCATATAAATGGAAGCGTAATACAATATGTGGCTTTTTGGTCTGGCGTCTTTCACATACCGTAATGTTTTCAAGTTTCACTCATGTTGTAGTATGTATCAGTACTTTACTTTTTATAGCGTATTAATATTGTTGTATCAGTGTACCACATTTGTTTATTCATCAGTTGATGAACATTTGGGTTGTTTCCAGTTTTTGGCCATTGTGTGTAATGCTGCTATGCACGTTTGTGTACAGGTTTTTGTGGACATGTGTTTTCAGTGCTCTTGGGTATAGGAGGGCAATTGCTCTGTGTTTAACTTTTTGAGGAACTGCCAAGCAAAGCATCTGTACCATTTTACATTCCCACCAAGCAGTGTATGAGGGTTCCAATTTCTTCACATCTTCCCCAAGACTTGTTACTTTTTACTGGTTATTTTTTATTATAGCCATCTTAGTGAGTGTGGAATGGCATCTCTGTGGTTTTGATTTGCATTTCTCTA
Source organism: Rhinopithecus roxellana (assembly GCF_007565055.1). NCBI lineage: Eukaryota > Metazoa > Chordata > Mammalia > Primates > Cercopithecidae > Rhinopithecus > Rhinopithecus roxellana. The sequence continues at coordinate 101,020,912 of NC_044558.1, forward strand.
ATGAATGGAGGCGCTGAGCATCTTTTCATGTGCTTATTGGTCATTCATATATTTTCTTTGGCGAAAATGTCTGTTCATATCTTTTACCCAGATTTTAATTGGGTTGCTTGGCTTTTTCTTTTTATTTACTTATTTACTTATTTATTTATTTATTTGGGAGACTGACTCTCAGTGTGTCACCCAGGCTGGAGTGCAGTGGTGCAATCTTGGCTCACTGCAACCTCCACCTCCGGGGTTCAAGCGATTCTCCTGCCTCAGCCTCCCGAGTAGCTGGGACTACAGGCACGCACCACCTTGCCTGGCTAATTTTTGTATTTTTAGTAGAGACATGGTTTCACCATGTTGGCCAGGTTGGTCTCCAACTCCTGAAATCAAGTAATCTGTCCACCTCGGCTTCCTAAAGTGCCAGGATTACAGGCATAAGCCACCGCGGCCAGTCTGGGTTGCTTGGCTTTTTATTGAGTTTTATTGTTCCTTTATGGAAAAAAATTCTATTAATAGGTTTGGATACTGGCACTGACTTGAAAAAAATCCAGCCAATCTGACACCGAAAAACTTAATGCTTACTATTGAGTAAAGGTTAAGTAAGTGCCACTGCAGTCTGTAAGAATACCCTACCTGTTCATTCTTGGACATCTTACTGCCCCTTTACATTTACTGTCCTGGTGTTTTGAGCAAGGCTACAGAAGGCATATTCCTGACTGGAGTCAAGAGAGACCGCCCTTAATTGGTACTTTCATATATTCTATGCTCAATTTGAAAATCCCCGTTATCACTTTAATTACAATTAATTTATATTGGTGGCCAGCTGAACAAACTAACAATAAATGGCAAGAACAAATTACTCAAATTTTTATATGTTTAACTTCTCAGTAAAGTGGAGAATCTTGTTTTCTTAAGTTTGTGCAGTGTAGTTTTATTACAATTTTGTTCACGTGTGGGTGGTAAATAAATATTTTTGATGGCACAAAAGTTAAGAGCCACTTACAGCTAAATGAATGCTGCTGTGCTTATTTCATGGTTAATTTCTGAGTGCACACAAATTCACCATCAGGTCTTTCATAGCAAAAAACACCTAAAAAGACCTGATGTTACCTTCCAGGAATTCAAACTCAATTTTCCACTGATCTAATATGATTGTTGTTAAAGAAAAAAGTTACCCGATGATACTTATTAAAGCATGGTAATGAAGTCTATTCAGGACCACTGTGATAGGTGAAGGGACCATGGAAGGAGATTTTGCAGTGCGGGAGGAAGACTAGGCTCAATTCTGAATACGGCATGGGCAAATGGGAATTTATAGCCAAGGAGCAGTGTTATGGTCAGTGGACAGAAAAGTACTGAGAGGAAACATCGGGGGTAATGGATGTTCAGACCAAACCAACCTAACAGGATTCTTGCTGAAGACAGGCCAGAGTGATCAGACACCACCTGGGGGACAGTGGAAGCTGAGGAACCTAATCAGATTGTGAGGTTAATCAGGTAGCAAGGGTAATCAGAAAGCGAGGGCCGGCTGGGTGCAGTGGTTCATGCTTCTAATCCCAGCACTTTGGGAGGCCGAGGCAGGCTGATCACCTGAGGTTGGGAGTGCTAGACCAGACTGGCCAACACGGTGAAACCCTGTCTCTACTAAAAATACAAAAATTAGTCTGGTGTGGTAGCGGGCACCTGTAATCTCTGCTACTCGGAAGGCTGAGGTAGGAGAATTGCTTGAACCCAGGAGGCGGTGGAGGTTGTAGTGAGCTGAGATCACGTCACTGCGCTCCAGCCTGGGTGACAGAGCAAAACTTTGTCTCAACTCGAAAAAAAAAAAAAAAAAAAAAAAAAAAAAAAGCAAGGGCCAAGAGTCAGGGGCTCTTGCCAAACTGACTTAGCAAGGTTCTTTGATAAAACCGCATTTTACAAGGAAGTGCACAGATGGGCCTAGGAGAAGGTTCAGGGGCCTGAGTAAAATTTCATCAAGAAAAGAATCTTTGTCATTGTTTAAAAGTATACTTCCCAATTTCCAAAACTTTATGGAAATACAAGTAAAGGTTTTCCAATGGAAATAATAGGTAAGCAACTGATAAAAAGCATGTGAAGCACAGCCTTACTCTGCTCATCAACCTATACATGACAAAATGATGGATATATGTATTAACCCTTTTATGCCCCGCCTTTATTTAGAAGAATGAGGCTGGTAATTTCAGGTTTATAACCCAAAATGTGTTTTCACTTTGTTTTAACTAATGAAATTATTATCAAACATATTGAAAATATAAACTATCCAACCTAATATTGATTGTTAGCAACTTACTCAATGTATGTACAAATATCCTGCAGCTACAGGTGTTTTCCCAGATTGTCCTTCTCTGCCTCCTGGAGTTTTTAGTGGCTCTTATTGGGAAGGACTGAAAGTAGAGGGCAGTGACAATTGGGAAATGATATGAAGATATCCCTGAGAAGTGATGGTCACAGCTGACCTGTCTCCTTTATGGTAGATGAGGGTAGAGACCTCTTTTCTTCTCTCTGAACGTATTGTAGTTAGATTTATTTAGCTTAAAAATAACAAATATAGAACTATTTAGATGGAAATGACTAGAACTGTCCGTTATTCTATTTTAATGTGAATGGATTTAATCAGATTGCTTTCTTCTTGGTTAGCTACACTAAGGAAGTGGGAGTTTTGACTTGAGGAGGGATAGGAGATGTAAGTATTATGGGATCGTGGAACATTTTGGAATTTTGGGCAAAATTTGCCCTATTTCTGAAAGTGAGGGTGTTAAAAATGGAAAGCTTCAGATAGCATGAGGGATCTGAAACATGAGAAAAGAAAAGCAAGACTGAAACAATTTGGAAGGAAAGGTTGTAGGATATAAAGACAGATTCGACTTATTTAGACATTTTTGCCCAAGAAAAATGTCTGAATAGGAAAAGTGGGACCTTTTCCTTCATTTGATCCCTCTTCCCTTTTGCCGCCTTGCTTCTCCATGCTAACTGTTCTAGGACCCGGAAATCAGACTGGGATTACTGTTGTTCATGTTGAAGCTTTCAAGTGTGCTAGTTACACCCCTTTTCTCTCCAGAGTCTAGTCAAATTGAGATCAGACTCAAGCCAGATGAGGATTTAAATACTATTAAAATAGTAGTGTAATTTTCATTTCTGATAAAGCTAGATTGGGGAACTGAGCTTAGACCCATGCTTACTGTTCTTTCTTAATTTACCTACCCAGATGAAACTGTTGCACCAGGAAATGGAAGGGAAAGTCCTGTCCTAAGGAGCTTATCTTGTAGGAGTTACAATGGAAAGGAAAACTTTCTGTCCTTGAGGGCACAGCAAGTCCAAGAGAGCCAGTGAGAGCTTAGGGGTGGAGCCTGTCTGAAAAGTTGACCTTTGTACCTATCCTAGCAATTAGATAAGTCACTTTCCTGCGGGAGGAACCAGTGATGGGGGTGGAGAGAAAGAAAAGTGTTCCTTTAATCTTGTTTTCTCCTACTTAGAGGAGTGAAAGTTCTGTTGTCACTGCAGAGAGAAGTAAACAGCCATCCTCTCATAGTTAAGTGTGTTATGGGAAATGGTGTTTTGTAGGCTAGCCTAGGAACTAATTCACCATTTATAAAAATGAACTGACTATGTATTTTCCTTGGAAATAGCTAAATCTCTTAGAAACTTTTGAGTGATTATTTTACTGTGTGGTTAAATATATAGATTATTCAAGTATATTTCCTTGTTTTACCAGTACTAGTTAAGTATTTATGGAATGTCTAATACATAACAGGCACTGGGCTAGGCTTTGGGATTCAGTGATGAAGAAGAATGGGTCCTTGCTCTAGTTTACTACCTAGAAAAACAATTAGTACAAGTGCCATTACAATAAAGCATAATAAGCATCGGTTAAGTGTAGAGTGCTTTGGAACCACAGAAGAAGGAGAACTTATCTATGAGGGCCAGAGACATGATGTTTAAGAGCTGAGATCTTAAGTTGAATAGGAAGTAGCTAGGTAAAAGGGAAGAGTGAGGTTGAGCAAAAGTGTTTTGAGCAAAAAGAACATGTGGAAAGGCCAAGAGGTGTCCGAATGTGGTACACTAAAGTGACGTATTTTTTCTTTAACTGCAGGCACCTACTAGTAGATTGTGAAAGCAAATTAGTGAGTTATAATCCAGATTTTTTTAAAAAAGAAATACAGTAGAAAATAAGGGTGTGTCACTCAGATACTTACTGGATTGTAGGGGTAAGTAGGGGTGTTTATGCAGGATTTAGTTAACGTTGTTAAAGAATTTGGATTTATCTTAGTGGAAATAACAAACTATTGAAAAGCTAATCAGCTGATTAGAAATCTTTAGAAGAAGATCTCTTTGAGTACCTGGTCTTTCTTAACTCGAATGTAAACTTCAAATTCATTGGCCCAGCATTACAGGTATTCCAAAACCTGGTTACAATCTATTTCTTTTTTTTTTTTTTTTTTTTTTTTTTTTTTTTTTTTTTGAGACGGAGTCTCGCTCTGTCGCCCGGGCTGGAGTGCAGTGGCCAGATCTCCGCTCACTGCAAGCTCCGCCTCCCGGGTTTACGCCATTCTCCAGCCTCAGCCTCCCGAGTAGCTGGGACTACAGGCGCCCGCCACCTCGCCCGGCTAGTTTTTTGTATTTTTTAGTAGAGACGGGGTTTCACCGTGTTAGCCAGGATGGTCTCGATCTCCTGACCTTGTGATCCGCCTGTCTCGGCCTCCCAAAGTGCTGGGATTACAGGCTTGAGCCACCGCGCCCGGCCTACAATCTATTTCTTGTAAAAAATCTTCCCACTGTTTTTGTTATTGGAATCTCCCAGTTCATAAAGATTCGTTTGCCTAAGTACCTTTGCACCAAGACCAAAAGGTCTGTGAGAACAGATTTCTCTGGCAACTAGTATAGTGCCTGGCTCACAATAGAGACTAAGCAAATTTTCGTTGATAGAGTCTAACTACCTTTAATATGAGGAACGTTATGCAGTAGTAAACATGACGTTGCTGTTTCTAGTAATGTCTGCTTTGGGACAAAGAAAAGGTTTTCATTCAAATTTTTTTTCTCAGTTGAAATCATCTTAGTGATAGACCTGCATGTATTTATTAAAAGATAGTTTAACAAAGGACATTCTTATATTGAAACAGTAGTAGAGATAATAAAAAGAATAATGAACATTATGGTTTTGATGTTTCTTCTCCCAGGGAGTTCAGGGCAGTGACACAGATTGCTCACAGGAGCAGCCAATCCGGAAATCATTTCTGTTTTGTTTAAATTTAGAGGCATTCTCTGAGCACTCACCCAAAGGCAATTTTAGAAAAATGGCTAAGGACAAAAGGAATGAATTATTAGGTTGGTGCAAAAGTAATTGCAATTAAAAGTAATGACAAAAACTGCAGTTACTTTTTCACCAACCTAAATGGATGAAAATATATCAATCATATGAGCTTAATGAACAGTCAACAGTAAATAGATTTTGTTCTTACAAATGAAAATGGAATATATAGCCTAAAGAATTTACAAATAAGAATTTAATGATGTCAGTTTGTTGCCAGAGAATGAATGATTCTAGTGTCACAGTATTATGACTTCACAGAATTAAACTGTGAAACCCAACCATAAAGGAAGAATTCTTTCAGTGTTTGGTTCTGATCAGTGGTAAAATAAGTTATGAAAAGTTCATGAAAGGTAAGGAAATTTCAGTTCTGATTCAAATTTATCTTACTAAATTTTTGATTTGTGAAAATTTTGCTCATTAATTTTTAAGTTAGGGTTTATGTATCTTACACTGGAATGCCAAAATCAAATTTTGCTAATATGGGATGGCTTTTCAAAAGCACTCAGAGAATTTTATCTTTTTATATTCCATGGAGTCTTATTTTAAGCAGTACATTTTAGAACTAAATAGAAACTGTTAACTTGTATAAATTTCTCCTAAGGAAATAACTCTAAATATGGGAAAGTATTAGGCACAGAGATATTCATTTTCATTGCAATGTAATTTAGCCAAATAATGTCTTGCTATAGGGAAATTATTTACTAAAATATGGCAATCCATTTGAAAAAGTTTAACCATTAAAAATACTTTTTTAGAGCAATAATTTTTTCCTGTTAATTACTTTTTAAATTAAAAAGTACTCAATTTAAGGCCGGGCGCGGTGGCTCAAGCCTGTAATCCCAGCACTTTGGGAGGCCGAGACGGGCGGATCACGAGGTCAGGAGATCGAGACCATCCTGGCGAACATGGTGAAACCCCGTCTCTACTAAAAAATACAAAAAAAAAAAAAACTAGCTGGGCGAGGTGGCGGGCGCCTGTAGTCCCAGCTACTCGGGAGGCTGAGACAGGAGAATGGTGTGAACCCGGGAGGCGGAGCTTGCAGTGAGCTGAGATCCGGCCACTGCACTCCAGCCTGGGCGACAGAGCGAGACTCCGTCTCAAAAAAAAAAAAAAAAAAAAAGTACTCAATTTAAACAGAAGTTCAAATAATATAAAAATATGCAGAATCAAAAAAAGGGAAAATGGTATTTCAATCTTGCTTTCTAGTACTGCTTACCCTTCCCTAGCCACTTCAGTCTAGGCATACCCAGTTCCTTAGAGGTAAATGCTTTGAGCACTTTGGTATTTGCCTTGCAGATCTTTTTCTAATCCAGTGGTTTTTAAACTGTGAGGAGGAGTTTCAGGGTCTTCTCAAGTTGAGTAATATGGGGACCCAGTGGTTGGAAACCAGGGTGCTTCAATGGGTACTACTTTGCTTTTACAAAACTGTTTTATTTGTTAGGATTTCACATAGGGTTTAATTTAAATAAAGGGTTCCTCTGCATTGAAAATAAAAGTTTAGCCAACCACAGTTCCTGTAGTCCCAACTACCTCAGGAGACTGAGGTGGGAAGATGGCTTGAGTTTAGGAGTTTGTGACCCATCCTGAGAAAAGTAGTGAGACTGTGTTAGTCCATTCTCACAGTACTATAAAGAAATAACCAAGACTGGCTAATTTATGAAGGAAAGAGGTTTAATTGACTCACAGTTCCACATGGGGAGGCCTCAGGAAACTCCTAGTCATGGTGGAAGGCAAAGGGGAAGCAAGGGCCTTCTTTACATGGCAACAGAAGAGAGAAAAGTGTGAGGAGCGAAGGCAGAACAGTCCGTTATAAAACCATCAGATCTCATGAGAACTCACTCACTATCACCAGAACAGCGTGAACAGAATCCACCCCCATGATCCAACTACCTCCGACCAGGTCTTTTCCTAGACACGTGGGGATTATGGGGATTACAATTCAAGATCAGATTTGGGTGGGGACACAACCAAAGCATATTAGAGACCCTGTCTCAAAATTAAAATCAATGAATAAATGGAAGTTTAAAAACAACTGTCCTAATTTAGAAAACAAAGTCCTAAGCCCCCTAGTCAGGCATTCCATGTCTTCCCCAAGTTTCTCATTTTGCTGCTTGGTCATATTGAATCTTCTCTTCATACCTTCCCATTTTCCCGTCATTTTCTGCCTGATTACCATTCACCTCATTGAAAAGCACTTTTCCGTCTCTCCCCTCCCCACCTCCCCTCAATTTCTCTAAATCTTACCTGTTCTTAAAGGTTCAGTGCACCAGCCAGGCACGGTGGCTCATGCCTGTAATTCCAGTACTTTGGGAGGCCGAGGTAGACGGATCGCCTGAGGTTGGGAGTTTGAGACCAACCTGCCCAACATGGAGGAACCTCGTCCCTACTAAAAATATAATATTAGCCAGGCGTGGTGGCGCATGCCTGTAATGCCAGCTACTCAGGAGGCTGAGGCAGGAGAATTGCTTGAACCTGGGAGGCAGAGGTTGTGGTGAGCCGAGGTTGCGCCATTGCATTCCACCCTGGGCAACAAGAGCGAAACTCCGTCTTAAACAACAAAAAAAAGTTTAGCTCACCATCATTTTGTTCATTCCTCCTTTCAGCTTGTAGTTGGTGAACACTTACATTTTGTCCAATACTGTGTAGGTAATATGCAGAATTTTGTAGCAAAAGCTCATAGACTAATAAAGGATGATCTTAATGTAAATAAGTGCAATAATGTGTTATAAAGCAAGAGCATTCCGGGAGCAGGTACTAAAGTTTGAAGTGGTCTCTTATTTCTTCCATACTGTTTTATATTGATACTTATAAACAAGGCAATTTATGATATGATTACTTTGCTGGATCTTCAGAAAATATTTGTTCATTTTATTTATTTATTTATTTGAGATGGAATTTCCCTCTTGTTACCCTGGCTGGAGTGCGATGGTGCGATCTCGGCTCACCGCAACCTCTGCCTCCTGGGTTCAAGCAATTCTTCTGCCTCAGCCTCCCGAGTAGCTGGGATTACAGGTATGCACCACCATGCCCAGCTAATTTTGTATTTTAGCAGAGACAGGGTTTCTGCATGTTGGTCAGGCTGGTCTCGAACTTCCAACCTCAGGTGATCCACCTACCTCGGCCTCCCAAAGTCCTGGGATTACAGGCGTGAGCCACCGTGCCCAGCCATATTTGTTCGTTTATTGAGTAACAGAAGATAGTGCAGAGATAGTTTACCTATGAATCAGAGGTGAAACCTGGGAAGGAGCTATTTCCATTCTTGAGCAATAAACTGTGTTCAAAAATAACTTGAATCCAGTTTACTGGGTTCCAGTGTTTGGCATGAAAGGAGCTGAGAGGGAACACTGATGATACACTTTGGTTCTATCATCCTCGTGCCCATGGCTGCGTACACTGTTGCCGGAGGATTATAACACAGAGAAATATCTGCAGTGGCTTCCTTATTATTAACTGGTTAGTCAGAAAGTCATGAACTCAAGTCCTGTGTCTTTATCTTACTAATGTTGTAACTTTGGGCATATTATCTAACCTCTGAGATGCAGTTTTCTAAACTGTAAAGGATGAACATACCTATCTTCTAGGTTTTTCACAAAAGATAAAATGAGGTCAGTATATATAAGAGAAAGTGATTCTTTTTGCTTTAAGTAGTGTTGAGGTAGATAGAATGGGTGATCTCCTTTCCTTTAGGTTTAGTTTTTTTTTTACATATTTTGTAGGACTTGTTGATTAGAGTTTAGTGCTTTGGAGCAGTGCTTTTGTAGTCTGAGCGTGGTATTTTGATAAGCTATTCATATTCCTGGTAAGTATAAATGATATAGTAAGCAAATTAGGCCACAGGACTACTTCCTGGAGAAATAAACATTTTTTTCGTCATTATCCAATGTATTCTACTGGGACTTAACAAAAGGCTTATGAATGTGACAAAGAAAGCAAAATTTTTAGGGATCCCTAGCTCCCAAAAGCTCAGCTGCTACATTTTATCTGCTACATTTGCCTGTCTTTTAGATAAGAAGCAATAAAGAATTTCCATAACAACAATTTTAATTATTTCAGAGAAAAGTCAGCAAACTGTGTTGTCACATTTCTAGATTAGTGGAGTTTCAAAATGACTCCAGGCAAACTCACGGTGGATTCTAATGCTTTCATGAGTTCTGGATGAGTAGACTTAGTTCATTAGCCCAGGATAATCCTTATTGTGTGAGTTAAGATAATCTGGTTTATTTGTAATTTATAAAAATGTTATTTAGATGTCTTTTGTGAATTAAAATATATGTGAGATATGATATTTAAATTAAAAAAACAGTATTAGGGCTAGTTCGTAATCCAACTTTCATTGTCTTTTTTTCCTTTTAAAACATTGTGATTCCCTGAAGACTTGTACTTTTTGGTATATATATGTACTGTTTAGTATGTATTTATATTCGTCAGTGCACACATATATATGTAAAATATGTATGTAATTTTAAAATATACTGGCAGTTTAATTTAATGAAAAATAGAACGTTATATAAAATATAAATACTAAAATCCAGTTGATTTTTTAAATAGAAAATTAGAACAAAACAGTTTATCTTAAAATTAAAAGTCAGTGGCCAGGCATGGTGGCTCACACCTGGAATCCCAGCACTTTGGGAGACTGAGGCAGGTGGATCTGAGGTCAGGAGTTCCAGACCAGCCTGGCCAACATGGTAAAACTTCGTCTCTACTAAAAATACAAAAATTAGCCGAGCATGGTGGTGCGCACCTGTGGTCCCAGCTACTCAGGAGGCTGAGGCAGAAGAATTTCTTGAACCCAGGAGGTGGAGGTTGCAGTGAGCCAAGATTGCACCGCTGCACTTCAGCCTCAGCGACAGAGTGAAACTGTGTCTCAAAAAAAAAAAAAAAAAAAGATAAAAATAAAATAAATTAAAAGCCGGCAATTCAATACAGTAATGTACAACATTTTTGTGATTGTATGACATAGTATATTTCATTAGTAAGAAAAGAAAGAGGTGGGAAGTTAGATTTTGAGCCTTTTATGAAAATGTGTAATAATAGTGATGAATAATAATATTAGCTAACATTTATTGAAGTCTGTTCTAAGCACTTTATTAAGTCATTTAATCCTCACAATAAACCAGTGAAGGAAATGTATTTACATGAGAAAACTGAGGTATAGAGGCATAGGTGCCACCGTTTGTAAAAGTCAGGATGTAAGCCAGTTTGACTGTGAAGCCCTAGCTCTTAACTGCTCTTATTATAATGATTGTGTTGACACTTCTTGACAGTTAATTTTTGGAAGCAGATTGTCTCTCTTAATTGAAGTGTAAAGATTTGACAAATAAGTCACTTGAAATTCCCCCATAAAAATCACCCAATACAAGTCATATTTCATCAAATGAAAGCATTGCAAACATCTCAGTAAACTTTGTACAATTTCAAACATAGCATAAAGTACTTGCCATAAAGATTCCACATGAATAATACAACTTTAAATAAGTAGTTAGTAATCTCTTTTTTTTTTTTTTTTTTGAGACGGGGCTGGAGTGCAGTGGCCAGATCTCAGCTCACTGCAAGCTCCGCCTCAGCCTCCGGAGCAGCTGGGACTACAGGCGCCCGCCATCTCGCCCGGCTAGATTTTTGTATTTTTAGTAGAGACGGGGTTTCACCATGTTAGCCAGGATGGTCTCGATCTCCTGACCTCGTGATCCGCCCATCTCGGCCTCCCAAAGTGCTGGGATTACAGGCTTGAGCCACCGCGCCCGGCCTGTAATCTCTTTTTAAAAGTGTGCCTGGGCCAGGTGTGGTGGCCCATACCTGTAAACCCAACACTTTGGGAGCCCAAGGTGGGAAGACAGCTTGTGGCCAGGAGTTCAAGACCAGCCTGAGCAATGTAGTGAGACTGTCTCCACAAAAATTTTTTAAAAATTAGTTCCAGCTACTAGGGAGGCTAAGGTGGGAAGATTGCTTGAGCCCAGGAGTTCAAGGAAAAAGTGAGCCAGGATCACACCACTGCACTCCATCCTGTTCCTCCTGGGCAACAGCGTGAGACCATATCTCTACAAAAAAAAAACAAAGAAAGGAAAGAAAGAAAGAAAGAAAGAAAGAAAGAAAGAAGGAAGGAAGGAAGGAAGGAAGGAAGGAAGGAAGGAAGGAAGGAAGGAAGGAAGGAAGGAAGGAAGGAAGGAAGGAAGGAAGGAAGGAAGGAAGGAAGGAAGGAAGGAAAAAGGAAAGAAGGAAGGAAGGAAAGAAAGAAAGAGAGAAAGAGAAAGAAAGAAAGAGAAAGAAAAGAAAGAAAGAAAGACAGACAGACAGAAAGAAAAGAAAGAAAGAAAGAAAGAAAGAAAGAAAGAAAGAAAGAAAGAAAGAAAGAAAGAAAGAAAGAAAGAAAGAAAAGAAAGAAAGAGAGAGAAAGTGCCTGATTGAGGCCGGGCACGGTGGCTCACGCCTGTAATCCCAGCACTTTGGGAGGCCGAGGTGGGCAGATCACGAGGTCAGGAGATCGAGACCATCCTGGCTAACACAGCGAAACCCCGTCTCTACTAAAGAATACAAAAAATTAGGCGGGCGTAGTGGCGAGCGCCTATAGTCCCAGCTACTCGGGAGGCTGAGGCAGGAGAATGGCGTGAACCCAGGAGGCAGAGGTTGCAGTGAGCCGAGATTGTGCCACTGCACCCCAGCCTGGGCGACAGACCAAGACTCTGTCTCAAAAAAAACAAAAACAAAAAGAGAAAGTGCCTGATTGAAATTTGTAAACTCAGTTATGGGATTTTGATTGTTTATGGATTTTATAACCTGAATTTAAAACTCCTATGCTACTTCTTAGAATAAAAAATCTATTCCTTTCTCAATCCCTGGGAACAATGCTTAATATGCAATCGAAGCATGTTGGAGCACTAGAAAGGGTTGCCAAAAAAGATTTAAAAAAATTTAATGTTTTATCATTTTTTAAAAACAATGAAGTAGAATTCATGGGGAAAAATCATACCTTTTTGTGACTCTTTTTTTTTCTCACTCTGTGCCCAGGCTGGAGTGCAGTGGCACCATATCAGCTCACTGCAAGCTCCGCCTCCTGGGTTCACGCCATTCTCCTGCCTCAGCCTCCCGAGTAGCTGGGACTACAGGCGCCCACCACTACGCCCGGCTAATTTTTGTATTTTTAGTAGACACGGGGTTTCACCATGTTAGCCAGGATGGTCTCAATCTCCTGACCTCGTGATCCACCCGCCTCGGCCTCCCAAAGTGCAGGGATTACAGGAGTGAGCCACTGCGCCCTGCACCTTTTTGTAACTCTTATACTTGTTTTGTTTGGCATTATTTTCATTTTGAATTATATGTGATGGATTGAAGGGAAAATACACCATGGACTTGGTGTATCACCTTGCTTTACCTTGGAGGTTGATGGTTCTTTTGTAGTTATTTATTCACAAGTATGTAACCAATATAAGATATAAGTGAATTATGGCTGTGAAAAAATGGAGTACAGCAGCATTCTGAATTGCCTGAAAGTATTTAGGATGTATTAATTGAATGAAGGCTGTCGCCTTTTATTTAAAGATAACTATAGAATATTGATGGAGAAAATGTTTTGGATATGTTATGAAATGGAAAAAGCAGGATGGAAAGCAGTATGTCCAATGTGAGCCTATTTTTGTTTTAAACATATATTTGGAAAAAATATAAATTTATATATACCAATATGTCATCAATGACTATCTCTGGATGGTGGATTTTCAGGATAAACAATTTTTATTCATCTTTTGTTGTTTCTTTTTCTTTTCCTTTCTTTTTTTTTTTTTTTTTTTTTTTTTTTTTGAGACGGAGTCTCGCTCTATCGCCCAGGCTGGAGTGCAGTGGCCAGATCTCAGCTCACTGCAAGCGCTGCCTCCCGGATTTATGCCATTCTCCTGCCTCAGCCTCCCGAGTAGCTGGGACTACAGGCGCCCGCCACCTCGCCCGGCTAGTTTTTTGTATTTTTTAGTAGAGACGGGGTTTCACGGTGTTAACCAGGATGGTCTCGATCTCCTGACCTCGTGATCCGCCCGTCTCGGCCTCCCAAAGTGCTGGGATTACAGGCTTGAGCCACCACGCCCGGCCTTTCTTTTCCTTTCTTTTCTTTTCTTTTTTTTTTTTTTGAGATGGAGTCTTGCTCTGTTGCCCATGCTGGAGTACAATGGTGCGATCTTGGCTCACTACAAGCTCCACCTCCCACGTTCATGCCATTCTCCTGCCTCAGTCTCCTAAGTAGCTGGGACTACAGATACCTACCGCCACACCCGGCTAATTTTTTGTATTTTTAGTAGAGACACAGTTTCACCGTGTTAGCCAGGATGGTCTCAATCTCCTGACCTTGTGATCCCCACGCCTTGGCCTCCCAAAGTGCTGGGAATACAGGTGTGAGCTACCGTTCCCAGCCTTCTTTTCTTTTCATTATTTTTTATTTTTATTTATTATTTTTTTTGAGATGGAGTCTTGCTCTGTTGCCCGGGCTGGAGTGCAGTGGTGTGATCTCAGCTCACTGCAGCCTCGCCTCCTGGGTTCAAACGATTCTCCTGCCTCAGCCTGTGGAGTAACTGGGATTACAGGTGTGTGACATCACACCTGGCAAATATTTGTGTTTTTAGTAGAGACAGGGTTTCACCGTGTTGGCCAGGCTGGTCTCAAACTCCTGACCTCAGGTGATCTGCCCACTCTGGCCTCCCAGAGTGCTAGGGTTATAGGCATGAGCCACCATACCTGACCTCTTTTTTTCTTTTTCTTTTTACATTGAATACATATTACTTTTATGAAAAAAATTAAAACAATAGGAGACAACTCTATGCCAGTGGATATTAGAAACACACTTTTAAATAATCCAGGAAAGAAGGGTAGTTGGGAATTTTTATGAGCAAAGATCACTATATGACAGCTAAATTGGCCTTTGGGGTGGTTTTGAGAACAGTTTTAGCCTAAATTTCAAGTTGGGCTTAGAACCCTCCAGAAAAGAGTTCTTTTGAAAGCAAACAAACAAACCCACAAACTGCCATTTGAATAAAATAGTGCTCAGCCCTGACCAAAGGGTAGAAGAGAAACTTGATTACAGGAGTAAAGAACTCAGAGTTAGGTCATTGTTTCAACTCGATGCCCAGATAATTGAGTAACATGATACTGTGTACCTGTGATTTACGTAATCTCAATTTAGTCTCTTGTGATGAGTTGGTGCACTTGAACTGATTTACGGAAAGTGCAGTTTGGGGAAGGTAGAAGATTGACCTCATACCCTGGATAGTGCCATTATGAAGATGTCCCAGAGAGGGAAGGTGATGTTAGGCCACCACCTGAGGAAGACCTCGGTGTGGAGGCTGCCCACTTTATCATCTAATAGGAGGTAATGTGCTTCAGTGCCACCAGTTCATGGTAGAGTGCTGCTTCTCTCTGGGGATGGGGAAAGAGAAGGGCTTAGTGGATGAGTTCTCCAAGTAAGTATTTAAGATGTGATAGCCATGAAAATTATGAGATATTCTTGGTCTAAGATTGTAGAATAAAAATGGTAACCTTACAGATGGAAAGTAATTGCTTTCTTTTACTTTTTTTTTTTTTTTCCGCAGTTACAAAATTTATTAGAGTGGAAACAGAGCTCCCATACAAAGGGAGGGGACCCAAAAAGGGTAGCCGTTGCTGGCTCGACTGCCTGGGTTTATATCCCGATCATTGTCCCTCCCACTGTGCTCTCAGGTGATAGATGATTGGCTGTTTCTTTAACTCCTGTTTTTGCCTAATTAGCATTTTAGTGAGCTCTCTTTGCTACCTGATTGTTTGGGTGTGAGCTAAGTTGCAAGCCCAGTGTTTAAAGGTGGATGCAGTCACCTTCTCAGCTAGGCTTAGGGATTCTTAGTTGGCCTAGGAAATCCAGCTAGACCTGTCTCTCAGTTCCCCCTCTTAACTTGGAAAACCCAAGTGCTGTTGGGGAGGTTGGCCGACAACCGCTCTAGCTGCTTCCTGCTGAATTGGGGTGTAATAGGGGTTGTGCTGTTGAGATTTCCTTGGGAATGGTGCCTTCAATGTCATTAACATCGGGGCATAGGCTAGCAGGCTGGTCCAGGGGTCCTGGGTAGATCTTAGTCATGGACTGCATCCGGGGCTCCATTTGAAGAACAATTTGTAGCTTTACAGCTTAGATTCTGGAAGAGACAAACTTAACAAGGAGGTTAAAGATACAGGGTCCAAAGAGGAATAACAATATTATAGCTGCTAGAGGTCCTAAGAAGGGGAGAATCCAGGGCATCCATTGGCTGAGGAGGCCCCAGGGTCCAGTGTTTTGAAGCTCCTCTGCTCTACATTGTATTCAATTTTGAATTTCTTTGACTTTCTCAGGGACAATTCCAGATTGATTAACATAATTTACTTTTCTTAAAAAGATAATTTTGTTTTTCTTCTAAACATTGATACGTTGGCTCCCTTTCTTCCTTTCTCTCCTCTTAAAAAGAAGGTTTTTGCTTTTTTTTCCTTTTAAACTTTAGCCCATTGGCATCTTTTCTGCACCTTAAAATTCTGGAAGCTTTTAACTTTCAGTTTAATTATACAGAGTCAAGTGTGTATTTTAATTTGGTCCCAGAGTGGGTTTTGCATTTTAAAAATTGAACTGTGAGAGTATAAAAATGTGTTAAGGATAAAGTATGGAAGTATACTTTTATATGAATCCTGAATAACAATTTCTACTCATTTGAAATGCTAATGAACTGCAGTTATTTAGTTTCTAAATTTAGCTATTTCAGATTTATAAGTGCCAGGGAACTCACTATTTCTTGTAGGTATTTTTTATAAGCTTACTCTGTGTAACAAGATAGAGTACATAAGAATAAAACATAAATAATACAACTTACAGAGTATCAGAGAAAATAAAACTAGGAGTATAACATTAGATGAGTAAATCAATTATAAAATTTGAGTTTCAGATGTAGCTGTAAGTTTCCTCACTGCTAAAGTAAAAAAAAGCTGGCTCAATTTTTATTGAAGAAAAGCAAAAATACTGTTTTTAAGTAGCAAGGCCTTCTATAGCTGTAATTTCTTTTTTTTATTTTTATTTTTATTTTTTATTTTTGAGACGGAGTCTCACTCTGTCGCCGGGGCTGGAGTGCGGTGGCCGGATCTCAGCTCACTGCAAGCTCCGCCTCCCGGGTTTACGCCATTCTCCTGCCTCAGCCTCCCGAGTAGCTGGGACTACAGGCGCCCGCCACCTCGCCCGGCTAGGTTTTTGTATTTTTTAGTAGAGACGGGGTTTCACAGCGTTAGCCAGGATGGTCTCCATCTCCTGACCTCGTGATCCGCCCGTCTCGGCCTCCCAAAGTGCTGGGATTACAGGCTTGAGCCACCGCGCCCGGCCTATAGCTGTAGTTTCTAAATAAACGTTCCTATGACTGTATAGGGGAGGAGGTGCTGAGTGATGAGAAGGTAAAGTTCTCTGAAATCATTTGCAGGAAATTTATGAATTGTGTCCTTTTTTTTTTTTTGAGACAAGATCTCACTCTGTAGCCCTTTTTTTTTTGGATACAAGGTCTCACTCTGTAGCCCAGGCTAGAGTGCAGTGAAACGATCATGGCTTACTACAGCTTTGACTTCTCAGGCTCAGGTGATCCTCCCACCTCAGTCTCCAGAGTAGCTGAGAATACAGGCATGCGCCACCATGCCTGGCTAATTTTTGTATTTTTTTAGAGTTAGGTTTCTGCCATGTTGCTCAGGCTGGTCTCAAACTCCCTGGCTTAAGCGATCCACCTGCCTCGGCCTCCCAAAGTTCTAGGATTACAGGCCACATGTCAATTGTAAGAGAGAGTCATTAAGTGTTTGGTAGTTTTTAAAAAATAAGATACATGTAAGAAATGTTTAAGATAGAGTAGGGGAAATAAATATACCTCTCTTTTTTTGTTGTTTAAAAGCACTTTCTCAACTTCAAAATAGAGTTCTCTAATTCACCTTGTTTGCCATCCATCTACTGGTTGACTTGTCTCAGACAGCAGTGCTAATACTTTTGTTAATTGTTTGTTACTGTATTATAAAAACTGTTTATTCATCACTCAGTGTAATCAGGATTCCAAGTTAAATAATTGAATTATTTTTCACTTTTTAAAATTTAATTTTACTTTAAGTTCTGGGAGACATGTGCAGAACATGCAGTTTTGTTTCATAGGTTTACATGTGCCATGGTGATTTGCTGCACCTATCAACCCATCATCTAGGTTTTAAGCCCCACATGCATTAACTATTTGATATTTTTCACTTTTCAATCACCTGGTTTGATAGGAGCTAGATATAATCTAACTGATAGAATGAACTGTACTCTGTTTATGCAATGCACTTAGGTCTTTGGACACATAGCATATTTATTCTGTCAATATTTTCTCAGTTAAGAGTTGGTTTAACTGGATTGTGTTTGAGTTGATTCATTGGCTTGCTTCTGATGTATCCTTCTTCCAAATAAAAATTCCTTTAAAAATTTGTATTAATTTTTTTTGGGAGGCTGGAGTTGAGGGTTGTGATTCTGAGAACAAAATCAGTGGCTCTGGGTCTGGTTTTATTTCAAAAATTATTTTAGATGTATTGAGGATTTATTATATAGAGAATTTATTCAATGTATCTGTTATTTCTTCTGTAGGCTTGAACAAATCCTTTACAAATGTTTAGGCATGTAGAAACTTTAGGATTGATAAATGTTATGACATTATTCTTTTCTATCAGTGGGCAACCCTAGAAATGAGCGATTGTTTTATGGAATCAGCTAGCTTTGGTCAGTAGCTAAATTGTGTCTGTGATGTCTCAAGCTCTCGTGTTTGTGCAGATAATTCAGGACCATCCATTTTACAGCAATTCAGTGTTACTGACATGGACTGTTAATTGTCCTTTCACCTCTCTTCCATGTTCCCTAACTTGTTAAGAAAGTTTGACATCACTGTCTGTTTCCTAAATGAAACCTATATGAGTTCTTGAATTCAGTTTCAGTGGAAAGTTTCTAAGTCAAGCAAAAAAGTCAATATTTTTCTTAGGAGCTAACTTTTCTTATTTTTAAATAGTTTTAATTTTTACTTTTTTTTAGATGGAGTCTTGCTCTGTTGTCCAGGCTGGAGTGCAGTGGCATGATCTCGGCTCACTGCAACCTCTGCTTCCTGGGTTCAAGCAATTCACCTGCCTCAGCCTCACAAGTAGCTGGGACTACAGATGTCTGCCACCACGCCCAGCTAATTTTTTGTATTTTTAGTAGAGATGGGGTTTCACCCTATTGGCCAGGCTAGTCTCGAACTCCTGACCTCAGGTGATCCACCTGCCTTGGCCCTCCAAAGTGCTGGGATTACAGGCATGAACGAACTACCATGCCCGGCCAGGAGCTAACTTTATGTATTTTAGCAAAAACAAAAAAAAAAAAAAAAGGGAGATACTTTCAGATACTTCCATTCCATTTTAGAGGTGAGCCTTTAAAAAAAATAGCAAACAGAAGCATAGAGAGGAGGTATAAAGAAAAAATGAAAAGAACACTTGCAGAGTGGCAAAAGTAAGAATATATAATAACCATAAAGAGTCAATTTCTGGGTGTGTCTGTATGTGTGTGTGAGTGTGTGTGTGTGTGTGATAGTACCATGGATGTTTATATAAATATACATACCTGCTTAACAAGTTGAGATTTTCAACTAAATGAAATAATTACTGATAATAGATTGCATTAAAACTTTTTCTTTTAGGCCGGGCGCGGTGGCTCACGCCTGTAATCCCAGCACTTTGGGAGGCCGAGGTGGGCGGATCACAAGGTCAGGAGATCGAGACCATGGTGAAACCCCGTCTCTACTAAAAAAAAATACAAAAAATTAGCCGGGCGCGGTGGCGGGCTCCTGTAGTCCCAGCTACTCAGGAGGCTGAGGCAGGAGAATGGCATGAACCCAGGAGGCGGAGCTTGCAGTGAGCCGAGATCACGCCACTGCACTCCAGCCAGGGGGACAGAGCGAGACTCCGTCTCAAAAAAAAAAAAAAAAAAAAAACCTTTTTCTTTTATTGTTGTGGGAGGAAAACAAAATGTTAAACTCCAATTTAATACCTTCCTTAGTGATTAGGAATGACCTGTGTCTCCTGACTTTCAGCTCTGCTGGATTTCCTAAGCATTGTTATTTAACTTTTGCAATGGAATAGAATGCCTCTTTCAGTGCAGTAGGCAGAGTTTCTCCAAGATTCTGGTTTGGTAAATCCACACACATACAATATACTTCATTGTCTTTACTTTTTAAAAAAAGCAATTTTATGGCTGGTCACGGTGGCTCATGCCTGTAATATCAGCACTTTGGGAGGCATAGGCAGAAGGAAGTGATCACTTGAGGCCAGGAGTTTGAGACCAGCCTGGGCAACATAGCAAGACCCTGTCCTGCACCTGTAGTCCTAGCTACTTGGGAGGCCGAGGTGCAAGGATCACTTGAGCCCAGGAGTCTGAGGCTTCAGTGAGCTATGGTTGTACCACTGCACTCCAGCCTGAGTGACAGAGCAAGAACCTTTTTTATTTTTGTAAGTAAAGTTGAATTCATAAGGAGCGTCTGATCTTATTTTCTTTTAAGTCAATGATTCCCTGACATGACTCTATAAACCAGTGGCAAACTATGACAAAGCTCTCGCAGGAAACATGAAATGAACTTTTCCATAAATCTAAATGTGTTTGGTGAAAAGGACTGCCCTTTAGTCTGAGATTTTGTCCTTTCTATATTTTGGTGTTAAAATGTATACTTATTTTTTAGGAAAAGATTGTTTTTTGACTTTGTAAAATTTCGGAGGAAATTTACATTTTTGAGATTCAAATGTTTGGAAGCCAGTGTTTTAAAACTCCTTGACCATAGACCGGAGCCTTTAAGTGCTCCGTATGTCAGAGAGACTCTTCTAAACGAAAATGGATAGGAATCTATGGGTCAGATTACTTTTTAATACATACACTTTTTAAGTTAGCTTTTGTTAGATTATGCTGTGGTAATAAACAATTCCGGCCGGGCGCGGTGGCTCAAGCCTGTAATCCCAGCACTTTGGGAGGCCGAGACGGGCGGATCACGAGGTCAGGAGATCGAGACCATCCTGGCTAACGCTGTGAAACCCCGTCTCTACTAAAAAATACAAAAACCTAGCCGGGCGAGGTGGCGGGCGCCTGTAGTCCCAGCTACTCGGGATGCTGAGGCGGGAGAATGGCGTAAACCCGGAGGTGGAGCTTGCAGTGAGCTGAGATCCGGCCATTGCACTCCAGCCTGGGCGACAGAGCGAGACTCTGTCTCAAAAAAAAAAAAAAAAAAAAAAAAATTCCAAACTCTCAGTGGCTTTCCGGGACAAAGCTTTATTTCTTTCTCCTGTTATGTGTAGCCTGTGGATTGATGTGGGGTGGCTGTGGTCGCTGTATCTCTCCATGTGTCTTTGTCTTGGGACCCAGTCTGAAGAAGCAGCAACTGCCTAGGACATACCATTCTCATGACAGAGGGAGCAAAGAGACATAGCTGAATTGTTTCTGTTTGTAGGTGTTGCTGCTGCTCTTATTCTATTGGCTAAAGGGAGTCCCATGGCCAAACCTGATGCTATTGCAGATGAGGAAGTATACTTTTCCTATAGTCCCTGCAAATAACATGGCAACAGGTAGGGACAAGAATCCTCCTGTAGGAGGGGAGCAGTAATGGGGAGCAATAATAACATCCGTCACAGTATCAATCACATTAAAGCAGTCTTGTATATGCACAATTTGAAAAATAACAAGCACTAGATACCCACCATCAAACTTAAAAAATATAACCAATACCTTTGGAACCTCCTGGGTGCTTTTGTATCACTTCACCAAATGTAAGCACTCTCTTGAAATGTGTGTTTATCATAACCTTATTTTTATATTCCATTGTATTGATATGCCACAATTTATCCTTTCTCATAGATTAATTCCTTTTTTTTTTCTAGTATGAATAATGCTACCAAGAACATTCTTTCATGTGTCTTCCGGTGTACAGTGTGAATTTCCTCAGGGCAGGGATTTAAGGATGGAAATGCTGGATTGTGGGGTACATGCCTCTCAGTTTCAGTAGATAATGCCAAATTGTTTTCCAAAGTGGTTTTGGCAGTTTATACTTGCACAAGTAGGGCTGTATGCATTACCACTGCTTACATCCTTGTTCACGCTTGAAAGCCTGATAATATCAAATGTCTGGTATGTTAGGTATAAATGAGATTCCTTTTTGAATGTATCAGGAGGTGCTTCTCAAAGTAACCCAAATCCTTTGGGATACCATTTAAAGTGCAGATTTCTATTCAGGAGATTGAGTTGGGATGAGAGCTGACTGAGGTCCTGCATTTCTTAGTCTCCCAGTTGATGCCATGCCATTGGACGCGAGACCACACTTTGATACCAAGAATCTAAGGCACTAAATACAGTCAAGCATCACTTCATGAAGGGCTTAACGATGGGAATAAATTCTGAGAAGTGTGTTTGTTGTTAGATGCATTTCATCGCTGCATGATCATAGAGTATGCTAACACAAACCTAGATGGTAGAGCCTACCGCACACCAAGGCTATATAGTATGGCCTGTTGCTCCTAGGCTACTGTACAGTAATGTGCTGTATAAACCTGTTGTTACACAATGGTATTTGTGTATCTAAAAATAGAAAACGTATAGTAAAAACACAGTATAAAAAAATAAAAAATGATACACCTGTATAGGGCACTTACCATGAATGGAGTTTTCAGTACTAGAATTTGCTCTGGGTGAGTCAGTAAGTGAGGGGTGAGTGAATGTGAAGGGCCAGGACATTACTGTGCACTACTGTAGACTTTATAAACACACTTAGGCTACATAAAATATACAAACATATTTTTCTTTGTTAGTATTAAACTAACTAGCTTACTGTAACTTTTAATTTTTCATTGTTTCAATTTTAATTTAAATAATTGTTTAGAGGCAGGGTCTTGCTCTGTCATCCACTGGGGTGCAGTGCACAATCGTAGCTCACTGTAATCTTGAACTCCTGGGCTCAAGGAAAACTCCCGCCCTGGCCTCCCAAAGAGTTGGGATTACAAGCATGAGCCGCTGCACCCAGCCTGTAACATTTCTACTTTATAAACCTTAAATATTAAAAATATTGACTCTTTTGTAATAATACTTAGCTTAAAACACACACATATTGTACAGCTGCACAAAATATTTTCCTTCTTTGTCTCCTTATTCTATATACTTTTTTCAATTTTTGTTTTTTTCTTTTACTTTTTAAAACTTTTAAATTAAAATCTAAGACACACACTGATATAGTTTGGCTCTGTGTCCCCAGCCAAATCTCATCTTGTAGCTCCCATAATTCATACGTGTTGTGGGAGGGACCCAGTGGAAGGCGACTGAATTATGGGGGCAGGTCTTTCCTGCGCCATTCTCATGAGAGTGAATGAGTCTCACGAGATCTGATGGTTTTAAAAAATGGGAATTGCCCTGTACAAGCTCTCTCTTTGCCTGCCACCATCCATGTAAGATGTGACTTCCTCCTCCTTGCCTTCTGCCATGATTGTAAGGCCTCCTAGCCACGTGAGTCCAACTAAACCTCTCTCTTTTATAGATTGCCCAGTCTTGGGTATGTCTTTATCAGTAGCATGAAAATGGACTAATACACACACACCTTAGCATAGGCCTCCATAGTGTCAAGATCATCACTATCACTGTCTTCCACCTTCACATCTTGCCCCACTGCAAGGTTTTCTGGGCCAGTAGTACACAAAGGAGCAGGTATACATGCTAAAATAGTATAAAAGGTATAGTATAGTAAATACATAAACCAGTAGCAGAATCGTTATTTATTATCATTGGCAAATATTATGTACTATATATACATAACTGTCTACATTATACTTTTATATGACTGGCAGCACAGTAGGTTTGTTTATACCAGCATCACCACAAACATGTGGCTAATGCCTCATGCTATCACATTTTGACAACTGCAATGTCACTAGGCAACAGGAATTTTTTTTTTTTTTTGAGACAGAATCTCGCTCTGTTGTCTATGCTGGAGTGCAGTGGTACGATCTTGGCTCACTGCAACCTCTGCCTCCTAGGTTCAACCAATTCTCATGGTTCAGCCTCCCAAGTAGCTGGGATTACAGGCATGTGCCTTCATGCCCAGCTAATTTTTGTATTTTTGCTAGAGACAGGGTTTCGCCATGTTGGCCAGGCTGGTCTCAAACTCCTGGCCTCAAGTGATCCGCCTAGCACGGCCTCCTAAAGTGCTAGAATTACAGGCATGAGCTACTGCACCCAGGCTGGCAATAGGAATTTTTGAGTTCCATTATAATTTTATGGGACCACCATCATATATGTGGTCCATCCTTGACCAAAATGTTGTTATGCAGTACATGACTGTGGTCAGAGTAGTCTTTGTGTTGTCTGCCCGTAGCACCTAAAGAGTCTTTGGAACAAAACCAGTAAATAACATTTATTACATCCAATTGAATCTAAGATTTTTGAATCATGCTTGATGTTTTTATTCACAGTACATGAGCAATTTAGATAAGTCTTAAATTTTATTTATTTTTAATAAGTAATAACTATATATGATATGTAATGTGATATTTTGATCTATGTATACATTATAGAAAATATTCAATCAAGATAACTAACATATACATCACCTCACTGACATCATTTTTGTGTGTGTGTGGTGAGAATATTGAAAATCTGTTTTTTTTTTGGCATTTTGAAACATAGAATACATTATTAACTGTGGTCAACATACAGTGCAATAGATCACCAAAACTTACTCTTCCAGGACAGGCGCTGCGACTCATGCCTGTAATCCCAGCTCTTTGGGAGGCTGAGGAGGGCGGATCACCTGACGTCAGGAGTTTGAGACCATCCCGGCTAACATGGTGAAACCCCATTTCTACTAAAATTACAAAAAATTAGCCGGGCATGGTGGCATGCCCATGTAATCCCAGCTACTCAGGAAGCTGAGGCAGGAGAATTGCTTGAACCTGGGAGGTGGAGGTTGCAGTGGGCCAAGATTGCACCATTGCACTCCAGCTTGGGCAACAAGAACGAAACTCCGTCTCAAGACAAACAAAAAAACTGTCTTTCCCAGTAACTAAAACTTTATACCCTTTGATCAACAACTTTCCTTTCCCCATTCCTCCTCCTCCCCACCACCCATTGTAACCACCTGTCTACTCTCTGTTTTTAAGATATCAACTTTTTCAGATTCCACATAAGTACAATATTCTTCTTTCTGTGCCTAGCTTATTTCAATTAGCATAATGTCCTCTGGTTCCACCCATGTTGTCAAGAATTACAGAATTTTCGTACTTTTTAAAGCTGAATAGTATTTCATTGTAGTTTATAAACCACATTGTATTTATCGATTCATCTGTTGATGAACACCTAGATTGCTTCCATATCTTGGATATTGTGAACAATACCGAAATGAACATGGGAGTGCAGATAGAATCCCAAGCCACAATTTTAAGCACTTTACTTTCTGTACCTGTTGTAGATGCTCTTTTTTTTTTTTCTCTAAACATCTCTCTTGTACAAATATTGGCTGTTAAGGAATAAAGTAGTGGATCTTTTCTTCTAAGCATTTGTTGCTTTATAGTTTACAAAGAGAGTCCAGAATTTAAACCTAAGCCATGTAAGTTTCTGAATAGCTTTACTGAAGTAAGAATACTAGGAGTTCTAAAGACACTGGTTCTTCCCAACTATGCTACTATTAGATTAGTATAACTTATTAAAGTAGCTAGAGATAAATATCTCAATGGCACTCTTTAAGCACATTAAAGCCAGTGGAAACTGCCCAATTTTATTTCTTTTTTTTTTTTTTAATTTACTGTTTTTTTTCCATTCATTGATGGATTGATGGATAACAAATACAGAACAAACGATTTTAATTTTGTGGTATATATGCACAATGCCCATTTTAAATCGACCATAAAACTTAAACACTTCTTTTATTTTTAGTAGCTTTACAAGTACAAGTAGTTTTGGGCTACATGGATGAATTGTATAGTGGTGAAGTCTGGGATTTTAGCGCACCCATCACCCAAGTAGTGTGCATTGTACCCAACAGGTAGTTTTTGTCCTTTACCCTCCTCCCACCCTCCGCTTTTTTGAGTCTCCAGTGTCCGTTATACCACTCTGTATGCCTTTGCATATCCATAGCTCAGTTCCTACTTAAAATTAAGAACATGCAGTAGTTGGTTTTCCATTCCTGAGTTACGTCACTTAGAATAATGGCCTCTAGCTCCATCCAAGTTGCTGCAAAAGACATTATTTTGTTCTTTTTTTATGGCTGAGCAGTATTTCATGGTATATGTGTGTGTGTGTGTGTGTGTGTGTATTTATATTTATATTTATTTTCTTTATCCACTAATTCATTGATGGGCACTTAGGTTGGTTCCGTATCTTTGCAGTTGTGAGTTGTGCTGTAATAAACAGATAAACATATGTGTGCAGGTGTCTTTTTGATGTGATGACTTCTTTTCCTTTGGGTAGATACCCAGTAGTGGGATTGCTGAATCGAATGGTGGTAGATCCACTTTTAGTTCTTTAAGAACTCTCCATGCTATTTTCCATAGAGGCTGTACAAATTTACATTCCCACCAGCAGTATGTAAACATTCTCTTTTCACCACATCCATGATGACATCTATTGTTTATTGACACTTTAATAATGGCAGTTTTGGCTGGGGTTAGGCGGCATTTCACTGTGGTTTTAGTTTGCATTTCCCTGATGATTAGTGATTTTGGGCACTTTTTAAATATGTTTGTTGGCCATTTGTATGTCTTCTTTTGAGAAGTGTCTGTTCATGTCATTTACTTACTTTCTGATGGGATCATTTGTTTTTTTCTTGCTGATTTGACTTCCTTGTAGATCCTGGATATTAGTCCTTTGTCGGCTGCATAATTTGCAAATGTTTTCTCCCATTCTGTAGGTTGTGTTTACTCTGGTGATTGTTTCTTTGGCTCTGCAAAAGCTTTTTCATTCAATTATGTCTCATTTATTTATTTATTTTTATTGCATTTGCTTTTAGGGGTCTTGGCCATAAGTTCTTTGCCTACACGAATGTCCAGAAGAGTTTTTTCCTAGGTTTTCTTCTATAATTTTTATGGCTTTAGGTATTAGATTTAAGTCTTTAATCCATTTGGAGTTAATTTTTGTATATGGTGAGAGAGAGGGATCCAGTTTCATTCTCCTACATGTGGCTGTCTAATTTTCTCAGCACTGTCTGTTGAACAGAATGTCCTTTTCCCAATTGATGTTTTTGTGTGCTTCTTGAATATCAGTTGGTTGTATTTGGCTTTATTTTTGGGTTCTTTATTCTCTTCCTTTGGTCTATATATCTACTTTTATACCAGTATCATGCTGTTTTGGTTACTGTATCTTTTTTTTTTTTTCTTCTTTTTGAGACAAAGTCTCACTGTGTCACCCAGGCTGAAGAGCAATGAGGCAATTACAGCTCACTGCAGCCTTGACCTCCAGGGTTCCAGTGCTTCTCCCACCTCAGCCTCCCATGTAGCTGGGACTACAGGTGCACACCATCATGCCCAGCTAATTTTTGTATTTTTTGTAGAGACAAGGTTTTGCCTTGTTGCTCAAGCTGGTCTCCAACTTCTGGGCTCAAGTAGTTCTCCTGACTCGGCCTCCCAAAATGCTGGGATTGCAGGCATGAGCCACTGCACCCTGCCTACTATATCCTTATAGTGTAGTTTGAAGACAGGTAATGTGGTGCCTCCAGATTTGTTCTTTTTGCTTAGGATTACTCACAAAGCTATTTTGATTGTAATTCGTTATTCAGCAAGAAAAGTTTATAACAGGTGATTTATTTAGTTAAAAGAAGAAAGTTTAAGGATCCTTAAGGAGATAATAGACCTTGTCAATAAGCAAGCATTGAAATAACTGATAATTGGCCGGGCGCGGTGGCTCAAGCCTGTAATCCCAGCACTTTGGGAGGCCGAGACGGGTGGATCACGAGGTCAGGAGATTGAGACCATCCTGGCTAACATGGTGAAACCCCGTCTCTACTAAAAATACAAAAAACTAGCCGGGCGAGGTGGCGGGCGCCTGTAATCCCAGCTACTTCAGAGGCTGAGGCAGGAGAATGGCGTAAACCCAGGAGGCGGAGCTTGCAGTGAGCTGAGGTCCGGCCACTGCACTCCAGCCTGGGTGACAGAGCGAGACTCCGTCTCAAAAAAAAAAAAAAAAAAAAAAAAAAAAGAAATAACTGATAATTATTCATTAACCAGATAAAAAGAAGGATAAAATTTTAAACAGCCCACATTTTCCTCAATGCACGATGGTGATATGTGGTCTGTGGCATATACTTGTATCAAAGTCATTCCTGGCACTTTCAAACTGCGTTATTTAAAAACAGAAAAAAAAACCCAGCTGTTAGGACAGAAACATGACTCAGAGTAGCTTAAGCAATGAAGGAGATTTATTGGCCTATAGTTGGGAAGAATAGGAGTGGAGTGGGTTTTAACTAAATGGTATAGAGATTCTAATTATGTTGTCAGGACTCTCTCATTACCTCAGCTCTGATTCCCTCTTTCTGTAGATCCTCTTCTCATGTAGATGGCTTTCTTCCAAGTGGTGGTGATGGTGGTGGTGGTGGTAGAGGGAGCTTTGTGAGGAGGAAGACATAGTGAAAGAAAGTTTCAGAATTAAGTCATTCTAAAGGAAAATGAGAACTTTCTTCCCGCAAAGGCCTTCCCCTCTGAAATAGCCCTGTAAGTCATTTATTGTTTGTTTAATCAACTGTTTCCTCCATAGCCTTTATCACAAATTATCTCCTTTATTTAATTGCTTACCTGATTATTGTTTTTCCTTCCAACTGCAAGGTAAAATCCATCAGAGCAGTAACTGTGCCTATTTGTGTCATTACTGTAGCCCCAGCATCTAGTAGGCACTCAGGAAATAGTAAGCAGCAAATATAAATACAATTCCAGGAAGGGACTCAGATCCTCCTTGAACCACTTGACATTATTGTGGTCTGCAGGGTAGGGTACTGTGATTGATATACCTACTAGAATCTCATGGAATAGGGAAATGGATTTGCCATAGGTAATAGAGATAACATTAGCTAAAGGAATTGGGAAAAGATGCTGAGCAAACAACAAAAAATATCTGCCCACCATATGTGTTTTATGTCCTTTAAGCACAGTTTCATATTTTACCCAACTACCTAGTCTGATGTGTGAGGTTGTGCAGATTCTGCACTGCATGAAGGAGCTTGCTGAGGGGACAGAGCGTGGGCTAAAATCCAGCCCAGAGCTCCACTTACAGGGCTTCCTTTTTCCAGGAGGCACTCTGTTTTTAATTTTGTACACATTTGGATGGTCTCTGTGTATGGTATCCTTGGTTGAGTATCCATCTCTCCATCTAAACTTCCGAATAGCTTATACTAAAGTAAGAATACTAGGAGCAAAAGTATGACCTGGATGTGTCTGTGCATCTGGATCCCACGGGCCAGCTCAGTGTTGACTACGTGCTTAGCCATGTTTGCACATATTCTGAGAGATGACTGATCTTGGGAAATTCTGAGATGACTGGTCTTGGGAAATTCCCCCTTGTTTTCTTTCTCTCCTCTCCATTTTTCTACCTAGTTTTGATAGTCGGTCAGGTTTTCAAAGCACAGATTTTGAGCTTTCTGAACTTTAGAATGGCTGAATGGTGACACTGTCATCTCTTTTTCTTGTTTACTTACATTTCTCTGCATTTCCATTTTGATCATCCTGAAAATTCTGCATCAGGAGGAAGAAGTTTCCTATCACTGGTCCTCCTGTGGAATAGAACTGTCTTATAGCTCAATCCCTTTGGGGTTTGTTTTGCATTTTATTTGATTAAAGATCTACTGGGGCAGTGAAATACTCACTACTTTTTAAAAAGGTAGAAGGAACAGAGTTGAAGGAGTTGAAGGAACAGATACCCACTCAATCTAACTCATGTAAGGCTGCAGGGGATCTCCTAAGTTCCAGATGTATAGCTCAGCCTTTCATTACCTGGAAGGCTCTCTCCCCTTTTCTCTCTTTCTGGGACTACAGGGTTTCATCTCTGCTTCACTCTGGCCATTGGTTTCATTAATCTGATTTTCTTTTTTCTTTTTTTTGAGATGGAGTCTTGCTCTGTCTCCCAGGCTGAAGTCTAGTGGCACCATCTTGGCTCACTGCAAACTCTGCCTCCCCCGTTCACGCCATTCTCCTGCCTCAGCCTCCCTAGTAGCTGGGACTACAGGTGCCTGCCACCACGCCCGGCTAATTTTTTTGTATTTTTAGTAGAGACAGGATTTCACCATGTTAACCAGGATAGTCTCGATCTCCTGACCTCGTGATCCGCCCGCCTCAGCCTCCAAAAGTGCTGAGATTACAGGCGTGAGCCACTGTGCCCGGCCAAATCTGATTTTCTTTAAACACCAACTTTCTCTGTATACTGGGCAGCCTATAAGTGGCAAAAATGGGAACTAGTGCTTAATCTACTTATCAGAGTCTCAGTTCAAGTCCACAGGAAGTCTGCACCATAATCATCACATGGAGAAGTTAAAAATAAAAAAGATTTATGGGCCTCAAACACAGACATTCTGAGTCAGTAGGTCTGGTGTCCTGGAATCTATATTTTAAGAATGTTCCCCAGAAGTAATTCCCAGATCCCAGACCTCTCCATAATCACAAGAGAGAGGAAAGGAAAGTGAGTGAGTGGTAGAATTGATGAGCTAGGCCCTAGCACCCACTTATGTCCTACATAGCCCCTTCTCTTTCTCCCTTTACCACTCCTTGCTGTTGATCTTCCTATCCAGAGAGGAGCTGGATATTCTAAGACATTGGAAACAAATACTAAGGAATATAGTAGTTTTCATTAAAAGCAATAGTAGCAGCAACAATTCTCAGTCTAGCTTGGCAGGAACGCAGTCCAGTTAGGTGTTGGGGCCACCCATCCCTTATCAAATCAGTGCCATTTTTTTGGTCTTGGATGCTCTTGGAAGTATAAGACAGGTCTAGGTGTTTCTGAGAAACACCTGATAGCTTGGAAAGCCTTGCCAGCTATGGCAGCAATTGTCAGACTGTCCCCTGGTCAGGTAGTGGGTGACCTTGCAGCTTCAGTGCCCATCACTCTTTGATGTGCCACAGTTATGTGTTTGTGTCTCTTAGTTCAAAGTCTTCAAAAAGACTCTAGTCACTGAATGGCCAGCCAGTCAGGGGCCTACCCTGGGATTATGGGCCAGAGCAGACTGAGAACCATTAATGGACAGAGCAGGGCATAAATAAGTACATCATAAGCTTTCTTCTGGCTGGGTTGCAAATGGAGGTTTAAATGAATATTTGTAATTTCTTTTTAGTTTTGTTATTCCTAAATGAAAGAAGGATTATATTCCTAAATAAATTATAATGAGTTTTTTTATCTCAGAAGTACAAATATGACTCCAGCCTCATTTTATATGTGAAATAAATGCCCTATATAGTATTCAGGATACCTACCAAGTGTTTTTGTAGTAAACATCATCCTTGTCTCTTCATGTCTTAATAATAAAATGTATATTATATTGTAAATAAAGTAATATGGTTTATTATTTAATGTTTAAAGTATAATGCCATATATCTTACTTTTGTTGTGTACTGACATTTGCAAAGGGTAGCAATTTGATTCTGAGTCCTTGCAATAGTAATAAAAGCCATTACTTTATTTAAAACATTTGTCCACTGTGGGATTTCAGAGGCAGTTGAAGACCTTACGTGGGTATTGATCACAGAAAGTATGCAAAGATAAGAAATGCTTTTAACCAAGACTGAGCACAAAAATAGCTCTGTATTATATTTCTGTACACAAAGAAGTTGTATGGCACAAAGCAGTTATGTTTTAAGCCCACAAAGTGTAGTATCAGTACCTTAGGGTTGGTTTAAGAATATGTGTGTTTAATACCTTTGTAAGAATTTAAGTATCTATCTTGATGCTGAAACTATCTTGTTTATCTGATTTTTAAAAATTATTTGTTTTTCCAGATCCAGTTCTTCTGTGGAACTTCTGAACATCTTTTATTAGTGGAAATATTTTCTACACAAGGAAGTCAACAACTTAATTTAAACCAGTGTTCGTGTGGTTCTGATTCATCTGCTCTGGTTCACGAAGCTTGAGATCTGAGGAGTACAGGGTCTTTTGTGATGACAATATGACTAATAGTAAAGGAAGATCTATTACCGATAAAACAAGTGGTGGTCCAAGTAATGGAGGAGGTTTTGTAGATTGGACTTTACGTTTAAACACAATTCAATCTGACAAATTTTTAAATTTACTCTTGAGTATGGTTCCAGTAATTTACCAGAAAAACCAAGAAGACAGGCACAAAAAAGCAAACGGCATTTGGCAAGATGGATTATCAACTGCAGTACAGACTTTTAGTAATAGATCTGAGCAACACATGGAGTATCACAGTTTCTCAGAGCAGTCTTTTCATGCCAATAATGGGCATGCATCATCAAGCTGCAGCCAAAAGTATGATGACTATGCCAATTATAATTACTGTGATGAAAGGGAGACTTCAGAAACCACTGCCATGTTACAAGATGAAGATATATCTAGTGATGGTGATGAAGATGCTATTGTAGAAGTGACCCCAAAATTACCAAAGGAATCCAGTGGCATCATGGCATTGCAAATACTTGTGCCCTTTTTGTTAGCTGGTTTTGGAACAGTTTCAGCTGGCATGGTACTGGATATAGTACAGGTGGGTTTTCATCTTCCTTTAACTTTACTGTCTTTTTTTGTTATTCCATTTCTGTTTAAAATGCTTTTTGTAGGTTACTACTCTCAAACATTTACTTTAGATTTAATTTATCCCTGGTAAAATGAACAGATGCTGACTCTGGGAGAGAATCTATTTCTATGTGGGAGTTTTTCTTTTTCCTCTTTAGAAATTCTGAAAGAATAGTTATTCTGACTATAAAGTAACTCTTCTCTACAGACCCCAAAATAGCTTGGTTAAAAGAAAAACTTCCCAAAATGTTATATTTAAATACTTTCTTACTTTTAAAATAAAAGTTAATATATACTCATTAAATTGAATTCAAACATTAGAAGGTATTAAATAAAACATGAAGTTTCTCCTATTCCTTATCTCCAAATCAAAACTCTTCTCCTCTCCAGAGATTACCATTGTGAAGTGTTTGTTGTATACACTTGCAGGCTTTTTTCTGTGCTTACATATATGCATAAGAGAGTTTATTCAAAAATACAAATAAAATGTTATATATATATTTCTGCAACTTATTTTCATTGCTTAGTAATACATCTCTCCAAATTGGTACAAAAACATTTTCTGCATTTTAAACTGAGTGCATGATATTCCATTCAATGTATATACCAAAATTTACTTACTCCTTCTTCCTTGTTGGTGCTGTAATAACTATCCTTATAAATATAAGGATATATATTCATATACTAATATTTTCATAGGATAGATTTAAAAACAGCATTTTTGGATATTAGGGTATGTATTAATATCTATGTTTAAAATTTTGTAGATACTGTCAAGTTGCATTCTAAAAAATTTGTACCAATTTATACTCCTACTGTCAAAATATGAGTACTTTTATTTTTTCATGTCCATATCAACATTGGGTATTTATTTTATTTCTTTTTTTTTTGAGACAGGGTCTCACTGTGTGGCCCAGCTCACTACACCCTCAATCTCCTGGGCTCAAGTGACCCTCCCACCTCAGCCTCTTGAGTGGCTGGGACTACAGGCACACTACACCTCACTAATTTAAAAAAATTTTTTTAGGGACAAGGTCTTGCTGTGTTGCCCAGGCAGGTCTCAAACTCCTGGACTCCAGCCATCTTCCCACCTTGGCCTTCCAAAGTGCTAGGGATTACAGGTGTGCACCACTGTGCCCAGCCAACATTGAGTCTTCTTGATCTTTTTCATATTTGCCAAATGGCAGGAAAATGTTATCATGTTTTAATTAACATTCTTTATTATTCATGTTTAGCGTATTGTCATATGTTTATTGACCATTCTTTTTCTGTGAATTGTTTTTGTATCTTTTATTTTTAACATTTATGTGCTACTTACTGATTTGTAGATATTCTTGTTTTTTGTTGTTGTTGTTGTTGTTGTTTTTTAGGCGGAGTCTAGCTTTGTCGCCCAAGCTGGAGTGCAGTGGCACGATCTCGGCTTACTGCAACCTCTGCCTCCCAGGTTCAAGTGATTCTCCTGCCTCAGCCTCCTGAGTAGCTGGGACCACAGGCTCACACCACCATGGCTCGCTAATTTTTGTATTTTTAGTAGAGGTGGGGTTTCACTATGTTGGTTAGGCTGGTCTCAAACTCCTGACCTCAAGTGATCCGCCTGCCTCTGCCTCCCAGAGTGCTGGGATTACAGGTGTGACCCACCATGTCTAGCAGATTTGTAGGTGTTCTTAATGCCTTGTGGTTACCAAATACCTATTATATAATTGTCTTTCTAAAGTAATAAATTGCCAAAATGTGACATTTTATTCTGTCAGTTTTTGTTTATCAGTCATAGAAAGGGAAAGTATTAGACATATTATCCTGTAATGTGCTCTTATCTTTCATTGTTTTTTCCCTAAAGGAACCTCAGGTTATTAGTAACTCTAAGATGCTATTCAAGAGGTAATATTTTTATCTAAATGGAAAATGTACATAAATAGAAACATTTTTCCGCCATCAGTTGGAGAAAGGATATGAGAGGAACTGTATTGCAGTACATTAAAGTTTTAAATAGATAATAATACCAAAGAGATATCAAACCTCCATTCACTTGAAATATAATTGTTGTAAGTTCTTATAGTAGTATCACAGCTGCTACAATAAATAGATTGGTTTTGGTTGGGATTTTTTCTTGAGATACCAATTATTCTGAAGAAACCCTCAGTATTTAACTATAGAATGGTAACATCTATAGGACTAAGGTGTTAGAGTACAGCTTAGCAGAATATTTACATAGCTCATTATGTATCTGGAGTAATGTTGACTTACTTCCTGATACTGAGAGGACAGCACACATGTAATTGGAAAAAGTTCCTTTTATGATTTTATGAACTTTTACAGTGCTAGCCCTAAGGATTTTATAATGTTAAACTTTACTGTTAAACATTGTAGAAACATAATATAAATATTTTTAAATATTTTATTTGAATGTGTTCTTTTAAACTTTTTAATTGAAATGTAATACATCTAGAGTATACAAAATACAAAATAGATCTCAGTGAATTTTCATAATATAAACAACTGTATAACTATCAACCAGCTCAAGAAATATAATTTTGCCAGTACTGCTTCTTTAGTCCTCCTTGTGCCTTCTTCCAATTGCTGCACTTTGTGTCCCCATCACCAAAGGTAATAACTAATCTGATTTTCTGGTAAGCACCTCCTTGCTTGTCTTTATAAGTGTGTATCCCTAAACAACATAGTTTGGTTTTACTTGACTCTTTATAAACTATATAATGGAAGTATAGAACATGTTTTTGTGTGTATGTGTGGCTTTTTTTCCCTCAACATTATATAAATTTCATGAAACTGTAGTTTATTTCCATTGCTGGATAGTAATCCATTATATGGATATACTATACCACAATGTATCTATTCTGCTACAGATGGACATTGGGAGCAATGGTGCTTCCAGACTTTTTTTTTTTTTTTTTTTTGAGACAGAATTTCATTCTTGTTGTGAAGCTGGAGTGCAATGGTGCAGTCTTGCCTCACCGCAACCTCCACCTCCCAGGTTCAAGCAGTTTTCCTGCCTCAGCCTCCTGAGTAGCTGGGATTATAGGCATGCGCCACCACGCCTGGCTAATTTTGTATTTTTAGTGGAGACGGGGTTTCTCCATGTTGGTCAGGCTGGTCTCGAACTCCCAACCTCAGGTGATCCGACTGTCTCAGCCTCCCAAAGTGCTGGGATTACAGGCGTGAGCCACCACACCTGGCTGCTTCCAGACTCTTGATGCACATATTCATGAAATTCTTTTGGGTATGTATGTAGAGATGGAATTTCCAGGTCTTAGGATATGGAGATACTCAAATTTAGTAGATGTCATATGATTTTCCACATTGGTTGTATGAATTTACAGTCTAATTAGCAGAGTATGAGAGATCTCAATACTCTATATTCTTATTTCTACTTGGAATCAGTAGTCTTTTTATTTTTAGAAATTCTGGCACATGTGGAGTGGTATCTCATTGTGGTTTTAATGGAGATTTCTGTGGTGACTAATGATGTATACTGACCATTTGGATATTACTGTAAAGCTTTTTTTGTCCATTTTTCTATTTGTTTTACTTATAAATTTATGAGAGCTGTTACTTGTTTTTCTTATAGATTTGTAAGAGTTATATTTTGGATATGAGCCTTTTAGTGCTATATATTAACACCTTTTCTCTCCTCTGTGGCAGAAGTTCTTAATTTTGAAATAGTTCTTTTTATATAGTTTGTATTTTATGTCTCTTGTCTAAGAAATCTTTCCATACCCTGTGGTAATTAAGATACTCATTACTTTGGTAATCATTACTTTGTTGAAGCTTTGTTGTTTTGCTCTTACGTTTAGATCATTCCCTCCCTGGAATGGATTTTTGTGTAGAGTACGAAATGAGGCTTATGTTTGGTTACTGGTTTCTTGAGGTTTTTGTATTTCTTCATGATTCAATAGTCATATGTGTCCAGAATTTATCCTTGTTGCACGTTTTCCAATTTGTTGGTGTATAGTTGTTCATAATAGTCTTTGATGATTCTTTGTATTTTTGTGGTCTCAGTTGTTATGAATCTTTTTTCATTTCTGATTTTACTTATTTGGGACTTCTCTCTTTTTTTCATAGTGTAGCTGAAAGTTTGTTGATTTTGTTTATCTTTTCAAAAAATAACTTTTCGTTTAACCCATCTGTATTTTTTAGTCTGAATTTCATTATTTCTGCTCTGATCTTTATTATTTCTTTTCTTCTACTAATTTGGGGTTTGGATTGTTCTTGCTTTTCTAGTCCTTGGGGTGCGTTGTTAAGTTGTTTATTTGAAGTCTGTTTTTTTTTTTTTTTTTCTTTTGAGACGGAGTCTTGCTCTGTTGCCCAGGCTGGTGTGCAGGGGCGTGATCTTGGCTTGCTGCAAGCTCCGCCTCCCAGGTTCACGCCTTTCTCCTGCCTCGGCCTCCCGAGTAGCTGGGACTACAGGCGCTCGCCACCACACCCCGCTAATTTTTTGTATTTTTGTTAGATAGGGGATTTCACCGTGTTAGCCAGGATGGTCTCAATCTCCTGACGTCGTGATCCGCCTGCCTCGGCCTACCAAAGTGCTGGGATTACAGGCATGAGCCACCACGCCTGGCCTCAATTTTTTCACATAGTATTTATTGTTATAAACTTTCCTCTTAATACTGCTATTGCTGTATTCCATAGATTTTGGCATGTTGTATTTTCATTTTCATTTGTTTCAAGAAAATTTTAAATCTTAAATTTCCTTCTTAATTTCTTAATTGACTCATTGGTCACTCAGAAGCATGTGGTTTAATTTCTACGTGTTTGTGTAGTTTCTGAGGTTCATCTTATTGATTCTAGTCTATTGAATTTGTGGAGAATATTTTGTGGCTTAAGATATAATCTATTCTGGTAGAATGCTCTGCGTGCTGATGAAAAAATGTATCTTCTGTAGCTGTAGGGTGAAATGTTCTCTAAATGTCAGTTAGGCCTGTTTGGTCTAATGTGTGGTTTAACTCCAGTGTTTCTTTGTTGATTTTCTGTCTGACTGATCTGTTCATTATTGAGAGTTGAGTATTGAAGTCCCCTACTATTATTGTATTGTAGTCTATCTCTCTCTCTAATTTAGATTTATAAATGTTTGCTTTATATACTTAGAAGCTCTGGTGTTGGGTGGATATATATAATATATATATTATGTATGTAATTGTTATGTCTTCTTGCTGAATTGACCCCTTTATCATTATACAGTAGTCTCTCTTTCTCTTTTCCTGTCTTTGATTTGTAGTCTATTCTATCTAGTATAAATATAGCTACTCCTTGCTCTTTTCTTTGTTTCTAGTTGCATGGAATATATTTTTCTACTGCTTCACCTCCAGTCTAGGTGTGTCTTTATAGATGAAGTGGGTTTCTTGTAGGCAGAAACCTGGGTCTTATTTCTTTACCCATTTAGCCACTCTATGCCTTTTCATTGGAGAACCGAGTAATTTACATTCAGTATTATTATTGATAAGTAAGGACTTACAACTGACATTTTGTTGCTTATTTTCTACCTGTTTTGTAACTCTTCCTTTCTTACTGTCTTCCTCTGTGATTCCTTTGTGTTTTTTCTCTAGTTGCATATTTTAATTTGCTGCTTTTTATTTTTAGTGAATAAGTTATAGATTTTTACACTGTGGTTACCATAAGGCTTAACAAAAAATCTTATAATGTTATTTTAAGGAGATGACAACTTATCTTTGATCACAAAGAAAATAGTAGAAACAAAGAAAAAAACTAAGAAACTACACTTTAACTCTGCCCCCTCCATTTTGACCTTTTGTTATTCTGATTTTCACATTTTTATATTGCCTATTTCTTTTTTTTTTTTTTTTTTTTTGAGACAGAGTCTCGCTCTGCCGCCCAGGCTGGAGTGCAGTGGCCGGGTCTCAGCTCACTGCAAGCTCCGCCTCCTGGGTTTACGCCATTCTCCTGCCTCAGCCTCCCAAGCAGCTGGGACTACAGGCGCCCGCCACCTCGCCCGGCTAGTTTTTTGTATTTTTTAGTAGAGACGGGGTTTCAGCATGTTAGCCAGGATGGTCTCGATCTCCTGACCTCGTGATCCGCCCGTCTCGGCCTCCCAAAGTGCTGGGATTACAGGCTTGAGCCACCGCGCCCGGCCTATATTGCCTATTTCTTAACAGGTTGCTGTAGCTATTATTGTCTTTGATAGATTTGTGATTTAGGCTTCATACTAGAGTTATGAGCAGATTGCACACCCTAATTACAGTATTAGAGTGTTCTTGGTTTTGCTGTACACTTAATTTTACCAGTGGATTTTATATCTTCAAATGTTTTCTTTTTGCACATTAGTGTTTTTTTCTTTCAGGTCAAAGAACTCCCTTTAGTATTTCTTATAAGACAAATCTAGTGGTGCTGAATGCTCCCAGCTTTTGTTTGTCTGGGAAAAACTTTCTCTCCTTCATATTTGAAGGATAGCTTTGCTGGATATAGTATTCTTGGATGGTAGCTTTTTTTTTTTTTTTTCCTTTCAGGATTTTGAAAATGTTATTTCACCTCCTTCTGGCCTGTATGGTTTCTGCTGAAAAGTCTGTTGCCAGATGACCTGGAGCTCCTTTATGTGTTATTTCTTCTTTTTCTCTTGCTGCTTTTAGGATTCTCTCTCTGACTTTTGAGATTTTATTATTATATGCCTTGGCGTAGTCTTACTTGGGTCAAATCTGGTGTTCTCTGACCTTACTGTATCTGGATATTTATAGCTTTCTCAAGTTTTGGAAAGTTTTCAGTTTTTATTTCCTTTAATAAGCTTTCTATCCCTTGCTCTTGCTCAACTCCCTCTTGAATACGAATAATTATTAGATTTGGTCTCTCAAGGTAGTTTTTTATAGCTTGTAGACAATCTTTGTTTCTTTTCTTCCTTCTTGTTTTTTTAAGAGACAGAATTTCTTTCTCCCAGGCTGGAGCCCAGCTTCAAATTCCTGGGCTCAAGTGATCCTCCCACCTCAATTCCTGAGTAGTTGTGACCACAGGCATGTGACACCATACCCAACTAATTTTTTGTTTTTTGAGATGGAGTCTTGCTCTGTTGCCCAGACTGGAGTGCAGTGGTATGATCTTGGCTCATTGCAAGCGCCACCTCCCAGATTCACGCCGTTCTCCTGCCTCAGCCTCCCTAGTAGCTGGGACTACAGGTGCCTACCACCATGCCCAGCTAATTTTTTTTCTTTTTTTTTTTTTTTTTGGTAGAGATGGGGTTTCACTGTGTTAGCCAGGATGGCCAATATCTTGGTTATGATATTATACTGTAGTTTTGCAAGATACCATTGGGGAAAAACGGGGTAAGGGTTACATGGGATCTCTCTGTATTAGTTTTTTATAATTGCATGTGAGTCTAAAATTACTTCAAAATAAAAAGTTTAATTAAAAAAAGTAATATGTGTACCTGGTTAAGCATATTTAAGCAGTATGAAAGCATAAATGATGGAGAAAAAAGTCTCTCCTCTGCGGTATGCACGCTTACCCTGGGCCTTTCCATAGAAATGACAGGTTTTATTTTTTTTTTTTTTTGGTATCTCCTTCAACAGATATGAAATGCATGTATTTGCATTAATATATGTATTTTCCAAAAAACAAAAACCAAATAACACTCTATAATATAGCTCTTCACTTTGACCTTCTTAATTTGTCTTAGAGCTCTTTCAATGTAGGTACACACAGATTTACCAAATTCTTCTCAGACAGATAATGCACTTATATAAAGATGTATCATAATTAATCTGCCAAGTTACCTTATGAAGGGGATTTTATTTTTATTTTTATTTTTTGAAGGGGATTTTAATTGCCTCAAATCTTTGACTGTTACGAACAGTGATGAAGAAGAGTTATTATATGGGTGTGTTTTTGAACTCATATGCAAGTTTGTTTATAGGTCAAATTCCTAGAAGTAGAATTCTGAGTCAAAATTATGGTCATTTTACATTTGATAGGTATTATCAGATTCCACCAAAGAAGTTAAACCTTTACATTTTCACAAGCAGCGCAAAAGAGTGCCTATTTCCTTATAGTCTTAGCAAAAGTGTATTTTCCAACATTTTGATCTTTACCAACTCATCAATGAAAATTTTTCACCTTTTCATTTGTATTTCTATGATTATGATTGAAGTTGGTCATTTTGTCGTATGTTTAAAAGTGAATAGGTTTATTTTCAAACTAAGTTTAAATGACAATAAAATTTTTTTCCATATATAAGGATTTGGGGTATGTATTTTTTTTTAACTGCATAACCTTTTACCAATTAAAAAATGTTCTCTGTCATTTTAAAGTTAGGAGTCTATAGAAGTGTTCTTCAACTTATTATTTTTAATTTTCATTTTTGTTTATTCTTGTGGATTTAAACAGATTTTTAGGTGTTAAGTCTAGTATTTATGTAAGTAATCTGACATTATGTTTGACTTGTAGATGTATACCTCAGTTTCTGCATTTATGCACGTGCAAAGTTAGGTATGACAAGAAGTCATACTTTAGGGCAGGTTCATAGCCCCAGAGCACAAACTGGATCATGGTGAAATTTGTTAGTAAGTGAACATTATTTTTGCCACTAGCTGCCTCAGCATTCCCTCTCTGGACATTTTCTGCATTATGTCCTCTTGACAGGAAAATTAACTGATAATGCATCCTGGTCTTACAGCTAATAAACACTCAATTAATTAATATGTGCAGGCACAGTCATGAGCAGAATCTTCTGAGGTAGTACAAGTATGTCCATATTTTGGATGCAGAAAGTAAAGCATAGTTTTGCACAAATCACACAGTACGTTGTACAGTCAGAATTTCAGTGAAGGTGATCTCACTCTAGAGCCCTTGCTGTTGACCCCTGTGCATACTACTTCCCGCTCTTCTCATAGTTCCCAGTTGTGTGTCGAGACACCCCAGGGTTACTGTGGGATATTTTAAGTTTTCGAGGGAAACACAATGTCTCCTGGATGCACTACAGACTACTAGCTCAAGGTGGCTTAACATTTCAACATTAGATCACACTCCATTTCTTTGGATGATAATGTCTTTGCAAAACTGTGTTTTCAGTAGCACTGTGATAAACAGCAAGAGTTACACAAAAATCAATATAAAACAGGAAATGAGGGCGACAGTTTCCAATTCCAACATTTGAGAAGTTGTGCAGTGCCCAACATGTACGTATATCCCATTAGTAAATAATTGTGGTTATAAAAAATGACATAAAATACTATTTTTTTCTTTCAGATTACCTGTATAAGTTCCTCAAATGGTTACTAAAGTGTTAGGAAATAAATATTTATTAAGTTGTTTGGACCTAATTACTTAATACATAGGATTGTTAGGTATTCTTTTTGTCCTAAGGATGCTATGAAAATACTTCTCAGATACGAAGCATGCCATGAACTGAGAAAGTTTGGGAACTTCTGCAAGCACATCAGGTGGTGGCAACTTTTTTTGTGTGTGTGTGACAGAGTCTCACCCTGTCACCCAGACTGGAGTGCACTGGCGCAATCTCAGCTCACTGCAACTTCTGCCTCCCAGGTTCAGGCGATCCTCCTGCCTCAGCCTCCTGAGGAGCTGGGATTACAGGCACGCGCCAC
This sequence comes from Rhinopithecus roxellana, assembly GCF_007565055.1. NCBI lineage: Eukaryota > Metazoa > Chordata > Mammalia > Primates > Cercopithecidae > Rhinopithecus > Rhinopithecus roxellana. The sequence goes on from NC_044558.1 coordinate 101,062,508, forward strand.
CATGCCAGCTGATTTTTGTAGAGATGGGGTTTCACCACATTGGCCAGGCTGGTCTTGAGTTCCTGACCTCAAGTGATCCATCTGCCTTGGCCTTCCAGAGTATCGGGATTACAGGCGTGAGCCACTGCCTGACCTGGTGTTAACTTTTGAATGATGAGGTACATAAATTTGGAAAGGAGAGCTTTATATCTCATACAGGGTTGCAGCCTGCAAGGTGGCCATTCTGACAGGCTGGGAAGCATAGCCTCTAGTCAGAAGCCAGAAACAGACACTTCAAAGGAGGGGAAAAAGGAAATAGGAATTTAGGCTGAGTGGGGTGGCCAAATGTACATGTTTAATATTCTATGAGAGGAATCATGAATATTTGTAAAAAGAGAAACGTGTGCATGTACAGTGGAACTTCATACCTCTTCATGAGTTGCATGTAGACTGGCCAGAACCACTCTGTGATTGGTGGTCTCTTATCAGGAAGGAGTGCTGGTCAGTTGTTTTGTTGAAACTACAAAAGAGGGTGGAAGCAGTCAAGATCAACAGTGGAGTCTTTTGAAAAGGTTGATTTTTGTTTAGCCCTTAGGAAGAAAGCGTTTTGGCAGTTAACAAGGGAAGGGGTATAATGGGATGTGGTTGTTGATCTCCCGTGCTGTCCTGGCCGATAACTCAGTTTTCAAGGTTACTCTGGGGTCCTCTTGGCTGGGAGAGGGTTCTTTCAGTTGCTTTGGGGGGATTTGGATTTTTATTTCTCACTAGTATGGAGAAAATAATGGAAAATTTTTTGGCACAATATGGGAAATCAATAATTCATAACTCTTACTGTTGTCACACCAATGCTAACGAGTTAAGTATTTCATAGTAATTCTCACATAAGTATTTCATTCGAATTGAATGTGGAAAGAATAACCAAAGGGAGTAACCTATAGGCGTGCATTCTAGCAGGTCTAAATCGTGATGGCTTGTGATGCTTTCATGGTGCAACAACCAACACAGAAGACTTCCGTGACCAAATGTATGGGGGTTTAACCCCACACACTAGCAAGCAGTCAGTTATGCAGCAGACACTGGTTGATGCAGAATTAGTGTTCTCCAATTCAATTCTGACATTATCTATCCAGAGGTAGCATCAGATCCCACAGGTTGAGGGCTCAGTCCAAAAGACTGTCCACCTCTTGAGATACCAGATGCAAGTCCTGGCCGCCAGAATTTCTGACCAACTGGCTTCAAGCTGGGGTTCCCATGATCTCCTCTTTGGGTTTGATTGGTCTGCTGAAGCAGCTCACAGAACTCAGGCAAACACTTATGTTTACCTGTTTATCATTAAGGATATTACAAAGAATACAGATGAAGAAATATGTAGGGCAACGTATGGGGGCAGAGGCACGGAGCTTTCATGCCCTCCTGTGTGCTCCATCATCCAGGAACTTCCAAATGTTCAGCTGTGTGGAAGCTCTCCAAACCAAGTCCTTTTGGATTTTTATGAAGCTTCGTTATGTAGGCATGACTGATTAAACCACTGGTCATCAGTGGTCAACTTAACCTTCAGTCCCTCCATCCTCCCCAAAGGTGTTTGTGTGGGTGAGGTTAGTTTGAAAGTCCCAGTCCTCTAATCATGCCTTGGTCTTTCTGGTGACCAGCCCCCATCATGAAGCTGCCTGGGGCTGCCAGCTGTCGTCAATCAGCATACACAAAGACATCACTTTGGAGATTCTAACGATTTTAGATATATGCCAGGAAACAGGATTGAAGACCAAATACATGCTTCATGGTATCATAGCAGGTGTCATGAAATGATGACCTAGGTAAAAGGTATTCTGAATTATATCTGGGATCTGATGAAAATCATACCTATCTCTCAGGTTTGTTGTGAAGATTAAGTGAGTGAGTCTAAAGAAAAGTGCCTGGAACATAACAATCAGTGAATGTTAGATATTATTCATATTTATTATTATTATTATCTGTTATTCATCATCATCATTGCTACCAACGTCTTTGAAAGATACATATTTCACTTGCACATCAGAATCATCAGCCCATTGTAAACATGGACAAAATTGTTTGATGGTTAGTTTTTAAGACTAATAATCTAGGGTGCCATTGAATCCCCCCCCCCCCCAGTGCTTTTTTAGGCCCATCCTTAATTGGCTTGAACCCAGTTAGAGGGATTTCTCTTGTGAACTCTTTGAAGCAGGATTTTACAGAAGACTGATCTGATAAATATTTTCTGAGGTCTCTTTAGGCCCCCCAGTTGTACATCTATTTGGAATAGCCTAGGGAAAGTTTGGAAACAAATTGAAATTTTCCTTCATTTATCTGATAGATAATAAGTTTTACTTTTCTCATCTGTCCTGGTATTCATGACGTGTATTTTTGATACTTTTTGACATAAAGTTAATATGCCTAGCTCATAAAATCTCTTACTGGGACAATCGCCTTTTAATAGCACCTATAAAATGTCACTTTGTATTATTAAGATATTTGTATCTTTAATATCTTTATATGTCTCTTTAATATCTGTTAGTTTAATATATGTTATTTTTATTATCATATGTAAACCAAAAAGCATCCAAGACAGGTCTCAATTTAGAAGTTTATTGTGCCAGGGTTACAGATCATGACCTGTGACACAGCCTCAGGAGGTACGGAGAACATGTGCCCAATATGGTCGGGTTGTATCTTGATTTTATACATTTTTAGGGGGACAGAAGTTACAGGCAGACATCAATCAATACATGTAAGTTATACATTGGTTTGGTTCAGGAGTGTGGGACCTGGAATCAATATAAGGGAATATGAGGGTTGTGTAACAAGTAGATGTAGAGTGGGTGGTAGCAACATATCAGCTGACTCCCAACTCTAACTGCATCTATTAAAGTGATTCAGAGTTTCAGAGCTCAGGAGAATGGGGTTAAGCTAGGTGCTCGCTGATTACGTGAACTGTGTAATTCAAAATGTAGTGGGGGCTTCCAGGTCATAGGTGTATTCACAGATTTTCTGATTGGCAATTGGTTTAAAGAACTAAATTATTTGAAGACGTAGAATCAGTACAAAGGAATATGTGGGTTAAGATAAGGGGTCGTGGAGACCAAGGTTCTTACTATGCAGATGAAGCCTCCAGGTAGCAGGCTTCAGAGAGAATAGATGGTAAATGTTTCTTATCAGACTTAAAAAGTTGCCAGATTCTTAATCTCTCCTGGATTAGGAAAAGACCTGAAAAGGGAAAAGGTTTTGCTACAGAGTGTAGATTTTCTCCACGAGAGACAGCTTTGCAGGGCCATTAAAAAATATGTCAAATAAATATATTTTGGGGTGAAATACTTTGGTTTCATTCAGGGTCTGCTGTCATGTGGTGCTATACTAGAGACAGTTTGGAATTTGGTATCTCATTGCTACAAAGAGTCTATTTTGTCAGTCTTAAGATCTCTGTTTTAGTGTTAATGTTGGTCAGTTGTGCCTGTGTTTTAAAGGGAGGAGGATATAATGAAGCATGTCTGACCCACCCCCTTTCCATCATGGCCTAAGCTAGTTTTTCAGGTTTGCTTTGGAATGCCCTTGGCTGAGAAGGGGGTCTATTCCATTGGTTGGGGAGATTAGAAGTTTATTTTTCATTTATACATGGTATTTCTCCAAAGGCTAGACAGGACGGATATTATTTTCATTTAACGGATGAAGTAATTGAGATCAGAAAGATACATGAGTCATCCAGGATCATAAAGCCAAGTTATGACAGATCCATGGCTAGAAGCACAAACCTTATTTCCAGTTTAGAGCTGTTTTTATGAACCTCTCTGCCTCACACCTTAAAATGGGGATCAAAACATGGGATTACTTAGAACTCCTGGGGTTGACTCTAGGTCCCATCTTTTGATCTTGGGGAAATAATTTAATCTCTCTGAGTCTTTATTCCTTCATTTGTGAAATTAGATAGTAATAGCACTGTAATTTTCCAGTGGGTTTGTTCTAATTAGTATTGGAAGCAAGATTCAAATCAATTGTCTGGTTCCAGAGTCTGTGCTCTTAACCACTAGCCAGTCTAACGATTGTCATCATAAAGGGATAAAGGAATATAAGGCTTATGTAACAAGTAGATGTAGAGTGGATTGTAGCAACATATCAGCTGACTCCCAGCTCTAACTGCATCTTCTAAAGTGACTTGGAGCTTCAGAGCTCAGGAGAATGGGGTTAAGCTAGGTGCTCACTGATTACATGAACTGTGTAGTTATTCAAAATGTAGATGCCAAGTTGGGAAAAAAACTGAGATTTTTAGAAATGTCTTTGTTCTAAAGTATTTTTTAAAGAGTGCCAGAAAATTTTATTTTATTTTTCTTACAGCACTGGGAGGTGTTCAGAAAAGTTACAGAAGTTTTCATTTTAGTCCCGGCACTTCTTGGTCTCAAAGGAAACTTGGAAATGACATTGGCATCCAGATTATCCACTGCAGTAAGTTTTTTCCTACCTCAAATTATGTGTGTTACCTATACTGTTTCTCTCTGTTAAGGGAAACTTGTATCAGGAAAATATTTCTTTCTCTGATATGGTTCTGCACTTCAGGGCTGTGCTAAGTAATTATGCCTGATATCATATTCTGAAAGATTGTCTCATCTGATAATTATAGGCCCTCTTTTATCCCAGGAAGTAGTTACTTGCCTCCTTTGGTGCCAGGACATTCTGGTATTTATCATCAATGTTAAGGCATGGGGTAAATCAGATATTGAGATTCTTTGTGGTTCGATGGTTGATTGATTGATATTTAAACTTTCTGTAATTGTAGAAGTAATACATGCTTATTATAAAAACTAAAGAAAAGTGAAAAATATAAAAAAGAAAATCTAATTATCCACTTAGATGTAACCTCTACTAATATTTTGATACAGATTCTTCTATACCTGCATATGTATACTTAGATATAGTTAGGTATATCATAATGCAAATACATACTGTGTATTCTAAAAAAGAACTAGAATTCTGTATATTCTCTTTTATAATGTGATCTCCATTCAAAAATACATCATGATCATCTTTCCATATCAGTAAATGTAGATCCGTGTCATTGTTGACTATGTACTTTTCTGTTGTAATCTCTATTACAGTTTACTTCATCATCCATTACTGGATGTTTAAGCTCCTTCTAACAGTCTTCTGTTATAAACAAAGTTGTGATGAATATTCATTCTTGTACAAATATTTTTCTGTTCTTATTTTTTTAGGGCCAATTCTAGGATTGTAATTACTATGCAGAAAAAAGAAATCTGTACTTTTAAGTCTTTAGCTACATATTGCAAAATTATCATTCAAAAAGCATAAACAATTAAAAAAATACTGCCAGTAGCAGAGTTCTGAGTTATTTTTAGAAGCTCAAAAGGACATTGTTATCTTATTATAACGTTATTTTGGGGTTTGCCATCATGGAACCAAGTTATGGTTAAAACCCCGTAGCCAGTAAGGTTCACTTCAGAGAGCTATCTGCCTATGAAATGCTAGCCAAAACTTAACTAAGTCACCAGATAATGTTACTAATTGAAATTCCTTTAGTATATAAAGTTTTTTTCCTTTAAAGAGGATAGAGCAAGATAGAGTTGATCCATCTATCAGTTAGGAAAAAATTTAAGTATCTAAAGGCAACCAAGAAGTGGGAGCTGAAAACAGTGCTGTTGATGGGAGGACTCTCCACCCTCTGTCCCACTTCCCCTCTCCCCCTTTTTCCACCCAGGCAACTGTCAGTTTCCTAAAGTTTCTTGAGTAAAGCAGATGCTTGGAAAGAAATGCATCAAATAATGTTTTATTAATGTTACTAGTTTGCTTCATTGTTTCTTTTTTTTGGAGACGGGTCTTGTTGTTGCCCAGGCTGGAGTACAGTGGCGTGATCTCAGTTCACTGCAGCCTCTGCCTCCTGGGTTCAAGAATTCTCCTGCCTCAGCCTTCCAAGTAGCTGGAATTACAGGCATGCACCACCATGCCCAGTTAATTTTTGTATTTTTGGTAGAGATGGGGTTTCACCATGTTGGCCGGGCTGGTCTCGAACTCCTGACCTCACGTGATCCGCCTGCCTCGGCCTCCCAAAGTGCTGGCAATACAGGCGTGAGCCACTGTGCCTGGCCTGGTTTGCTTAATTAAGGGAAAATGGCTCATGTACCCTATGGAACTTTGTAAGTTCCTTCCTTATATAGTATATGAAAGGTCATATAGCTATATTTGCAGAGGACAATAATGAAATATCTGGTACTAGTGAGCTCTTATTATATGCCAGGTCCTTTGCTAACTGCTTTCCAGGGATATCTTATACCAACCCTATGGAATAAACACTATTATCCTGCTTTACAGAGGAGGAATTGAGGCTTAGAACAGTTGAGTAACTTTCCTGAGGACACAGTTCTACATATAGTGGAATAAGTCATATTCCAGAATAAGTCACATTCCATTCCTTTTACCTGCACAGAGTAACTCTGTCAGAGTTTATAAAATCAGTAAATAACAGCAGTAACAAAAACCTAATAACTTCCCCATGTACCTTGTAAGAATGATCTGCTAAGGTCTTGGTCTTAGCACCAATACATAATATTTTTGGTACTTAATATTTAAAATGTTTAAATGTTGTTCCGAACATTATTATTTACAGATATAATACCTTTCCGTGTAGTTAGTTGGTAAACTATAGATGATGTCTGGGAGTATCAGTCAGCCACTTAGGTAGAGCCAAACTCATAGAGTAGAATTACTTTGATAAATTCACTTTAGTTTATAGTATGTAGTCATTATAATTATTGAATATTAAAAGGACTGAAAAATAATAGGAGCTCCTTGGGCTAGAGAAGAAAAGTATACAATGAGCCTCGAATATCTTGTGGTGCCGGAAAGTAAAGAAGTGCTAAAAACGAAAAAAAAAAAAAAAAAAAAAAATAGGGACATGACAAAAGGATAACAAGTGACATACTGGCCAGGCCAAATCTTGGAAAATTGGAGCCATACAATAGATAATGAGAGTTACAGGTTATATATAACCCATGGAATAAAATAAGAATCCATTAGTCTATACATGAATAACAAGGCAGGCAAGGTCTCTGCTGTGATGGAATTTGCATAAATTTGGATATCAGTAAGGGAAGTGAAGAAAATCAAACAGGATAATGTGATGACGGATGATTCCTGAAGGCTATTTTATACAATGTGGTTGGGAAAGACTTCTCTGAGGAGGTATATGTAAGCTGGAACCTGAATAGTAAAAGTGAGTCAGCCATATGAGAATCTGATAAAAAATCAATCCAGGTTACTATTGTATTTAATAATTGTAACAATGTCAAATATTTATAAGCATTCTAGACAGTTGGGCTTTTAACATGCTTTTTAAGCATGTTAAATGCTTTGTTAAAAGCATTTTAAATGTTTTTTAAGCATTTAATAGATGGGCTTAGGGTGGCAATACAAATGGAGACCTATGTAACATATGTCTACATAGCTTAAAATTATACAACAAACTTATACACTTAAACATTTTCTCTTTCTGTCTACCTTGACAAATATATTCTTAGGAAGACCTGGAAGTCCAAGATCAGAGTTAGAATTTTTGGACTTCTTGGGTTCTGTTTTGGAACGTCGTGTTGTAGAGAGAGCCACTGAGCCACCCCCTGGTCTGAGGCCTGCCCCAATTCCCTTCCCACCCTTGGCAATATGTGCTGCACTTTGAAAGACCTCACACATACACCAGGCCCCATGTCTAAGCTCCATCTACACCTCCAACAAACACCCATCCCTTGGCGCTCCTGGGGTTGGTTGGCACCTAGTGGTGGCATGGTCTGCCTTCAGGAACACTAACTTGAGATACCTTGGTCTCAGGTATCTGGAGCATATGGTCTGAGATTTTTTTTTTTTTTTTTTTTTTTTGAGACGGAGTCTCGCTCTGTCGCCCAGGCTGGAGTGCAGTGGCCGGATCTCAGCTCACTGCAAGGTCCGCCTCCCGGGTTTACGCCATTCTCCTGCCTCAGCCTCCCGAGTAGCTGGGACTACAGGCACCCACCACCTCGCCCGGCTAGTTTTTTGTATTTTTTAGTAGAGACGGGGTTTCACTGTGTTAGCCAGGATGGTCTCGATCTCCTGATCTCGTGATCCGCCCGTCTCGGCCTCCCAAAGTGCTGGGATTACAGGCTTGAGCCACCGCGCCCAGCCGGTCTGAGATTTATATTTGTTCCTGTATCCCAGTATTTCCTTATATAATGGTGACATTTAGTGTCAGCTGAATGTTGATTTCAACATTTGACCATTTGGCATCCAGCTGCAATGTGTGTCAAGTATATCTCTAGCTTTTATCTTTAAGAAGAAAAAACAAAGAAACTTTTATGTAGTCTTACTGAGATTTTGAGAATTAGTGAAATTATATGCATGTGTTTCATCTTTTCCTACTTCTATTATGTTATAAGAACTGGTGGATTACCCTGCGTAGATAGAACTCAATCCAAGAGGCTTTTTGGCAGGAGATAGAGAATGAAGAGGCCTTGAGAAACAAAGGTGGGAAAATTTGAAGAAGAAAGTTATTTGAATGGGAGTTAAAAGGTGGCTTTAGTTTCATTTGTTGGAAAATGAACTTTGCTCTGATAAATATAGTTAAGCATACAAGAATTTAAGCAACTTGATAACTTTGGCAGGAAAAGTGAAGTTTTGGCTAGCTTACCTCAAAGAAAATATTTCGAAAGCATTGTTCTTGAGCATTATCCAGAATTTGTTTAAATCCAAATAATAGATTTAAAACACCAGTCTGTTTTGAAATAGGCCATGCTATAGGGAATCTGGTTAAAAAACAATATGTTGCAAATGATATTTGCTGTTTAATGTGATCACCTACTACCATTAAACCTGAATGAAGGTGAATTTAATCTTTTTTTAACCTTAGTTAATTTGTTGTGGTGTCTATATTTTACATTAGGTATTATTCTCAAATGTCTGGTTATATGTATCTGTCCATATTTAAGAGAAGGAGTCTCCAGAGCTGATTAGAAGCTCAGCACAGGGGAGAAACTTGCCATCTGTGGTCCCTACTCTGCTGCAGGGTGATCTAACAGCCTTTCTTTGGAGAGGTAGGGGTAGAGTTGCCAGATTCCATAGATTGAGAGCTGTGCTACTGATTAGAAGATAGTTCAGTCAAGGAAATAAGAAAATGTTATAAGGAAGTAAGAAAACGTAAATAAGAAGCGTTGAGGCCATTTGGGATAGGAATGTCCCAGGCAATGCAAAGGGCCAGAGGCAGGACTGTTGTTGGTATGTTAGATCAGTAGTTCTCACAGTGTGCTCTTCTGGTCAGCAGCATCCGCAACTTGTTAGAAATACAAATTCTCAGCCCCACTCCAAAACTACTAAATCAGAAACTCCAGAGGTGTGGCTCAGCAATCTAAATTTTAACACACTCTCCAGATGATTCTGATACACGTTGAGGTTTGAAAACCACTGTGTTAAATAAAGAGCATGGAGGCCAATAGGGCTGGGACCAAGAGAGCCAGGGGGCACAATTTTAGGGGATGAGCCAGAGACCAGATTATATATGGATTTGCCTACTTTGTGAGATAAGAAACCAATGGAAGGTTTTAAACAGAGGAGTTAATGTGATCTGATAGATATTTTTTAACAGATTAATTTGACTACTGCGTTGAGATATGGGTTTAGTGGGCCAAGGACTGAAGCGGGGAGACTGGTTGGGAGTCTGTTGCAATAATAGGTTAGAGATGATATTCAAGATGGTAACAGTGAATGTAGTGAGAGGTACTTGGAGTCCAGAATTAATTTTCAGAGAGAATCAACAGAATTGATAGATGGATTAACTGAAATTAAACACTAGGACCCATCACTAAAAATTCTTTCTGGATCTGAGAGGGGTAAAAGCAAACAAATTAGTAGATGGGAAAGTAGCAACTTGTGGTGCCAAGTTATGATAACATGGTGTATTCTTCTAGTTTATGGTGTTTTGATTGCTTAGAGAACTAGATCTCAAGTTTGCTGGGTAGAGAACTACAGTTCTGACAGAATGCTAGAGAAGTGTTGGGTGTATTTCAGTTCTGATACTCTATAGGCTGTTAAGAAACTCTAAGTTAATGACTTCTTGATTGCAAAATCCCCAAAGCCTCATCTTCTCTGAACTCTTCACCGATTATTCTCTAGTTGAAAACTTTATAGCCCTTGGCTTTGAGAGAGACCCCACTGTCTTCTCATTCTTCCAGCTCTTTCACCACTGCTTGTCAGTCTATGTCTTTTGTTTTTCTTTGCTCATCCTCTACATTTGAGGTTTTCTTGAAATTTTAGTACCTTGTTCTACATGTTCTTCCTCAGTAATTTCGTGGAGTCCAGCACTGCTTGCACATTGCTGTTCTCAGATCCATATCTCCAGACTCTTTCCTGACTTTGAGAGCTGAATTTTCAGTTGCCTGTTGGATACCACTCAATACATTCTAAACGAAACTCATTAGTTTCTCTTATTTCCAGTTATACTCTTTTTTCTGTATTTCTTATCAGTTTATTAACATTATCAATCATCTTGTCCCTCTTCACTCTCTATCCAGTTACTGTCCAGTCTATGAATTCTGCGTATGAAAGTCCTCTTTCTTTTTCCTTATGCCCCACCTGTCACCACCTTAATTTATTTGCCTGTTGTCTATAATTGGGACTACCGAAGCAGGTTTCTAACTGTACTCAGTGGTTCCAGGGAGAAGGGTGAATGAGTATAGTTTTTTTATTTTTTTTAACTTAAAGGAGTCACTATTTGAAAGCTGTTTTTTTTCATTTACGTGCCAAAAAAATGCTTTTGAACATTTTACATTTTTTATGTAGTATTTGTTTTCACTTGTAAAATTAGGAGAAAAATAATTATAGCTATAGAAGGCCAATCAATGGTTACTTTAATCTTTTTGCTCCATTCAAGGGTCCTTTCTCATTTTTTTGATTATCTGAAGGAGAATCAGGATAAATGAGCTTATAAGATTATAAGAAAGGCCTTTGGTAAGTATAAACATAAAGAACTTAAAACATAAGATATCATAAAATAGTCTACTCATTCAATCTGTGGAAGGTCAGTTGTTTTTAAAGCTTGTTATTCTATAAATCTAAAGACTAAACATTCACAGATAAAAAGATATTTCAATAAAATAGTTTTCCAGCCTGGGCAATGTGGTGAAATCTCATCTCTACAAAAAATAAAAAAATTAGCTGGGCTTGGTGACACACACCTGCGGTCTTAGCGACTTAGGAGGCTGAGGCAGGAGGATTGCTTGAGCCCAGGAGGAGGAGGTTGCAGTGAACTGAGATGGGGCCACAGCACTCCAGCCTGGGCAACAGAGTGAGACCCTGGTCTCAAAATAAATAAATAAATAAATAAATAAATAAATAAATAAAAGAGGTTTCTTATTTTTACAAGGGAATTAAAAAATGATGTATCCAAATCAACTTTATCTTGCCATCTTACTTGAGTCAAAACTTGTTTCTAAAGGTATGATGATTAACTTGAATAATTTTTTCCTGGATTTTAATCTTTTCAATAGTATATATGAAATTATAGTAGGTATTACAGATATATAATAGTAGTATATAATTAGAAAATGAACCAAGTACAATGATTCTATAAATTGTTGAGTTTTTCTGTTGTTTGAGGTCTAAAATTTTCAGCTTTTGAATGTTAGGTATAAAGGAGTCAAAAATGGTGTTCACTGCCCTAAAGACAGTATTTTTTTTTTTTTTTTTTGAGACGCAGTCTTGCTCTGTCACCCAGGCTGGAGTGCAGTGGCACGATCTCAGCTCACTGCAAGCTCTGCCTCCCAGGTTCATACCATTCTCCTGCCTCAGCCTCCTGAGTAGCTGGGACTACAGGCGACCACCACCACACCCGGCTAACTTTTTGTATTTTTAGTAGAGATGGGGTTTCACAATGTTAGCCAGGATGGTCTCGAACTCCTGACCTCGTGATCCACCCGCCTCGGCTTCCCAAAGTGCGGGGATTACAGGCGTGAGCCACCACGCCTGGCCCCAGTATTTTTTTAAAAAAAAGTTTGTGAAACTATTTCCCAGGAGTAAATCACCTAGCATGATTTGATTAGTACTTTTCTACTCTAGGCAAAACTGATTTCTATTGCCTCAAACCTCTTCTCAGAGAACACTTGATTATCTAAATTATTTAGTAACACTCTACCTTTCTCATTCATTAATTGCAAAAACATTTTCTGAGCCCTTACTATGTGCCAAGCACTGCTGTGTATGCCAGGAGATCAGTAATAAACAAAACAGAAAATATTTCTGCCTTTGTTGAGCTTACATTCCAGTGGAGGGATATGAGGGATATGAAGAAGCTGGCAAAATCTCTTCCCCTAATAATTTTAAGTTAGATTTGCAATTCATATTCTAAAAGTTCTAAAATAAAGGCAAATTAAAACCCAGATAATGATATTAATAACTATGGCACTATTTAGTTATAGTTACAATCGCAGTATTATTTCCTAAATTTGACATAATTCTGCATGTTCTTGTACAACTTGATTACTAGATACAAATGGAATTGCGTATTCCTGTTAGTTCCTCACTTTTTTTTTTTTTTTTTTTTTTTTTTTGAGACGGAGTCTCGCTCTGTCACCCAGGCTGGAGTGCAGTGGCCAGATCTCAGCTCACTGCAAGCTCCGCCTCCCGGGTTCACGCCATTCTCCTGCCTCAGCCTCCCGAGTAGCTGGGATTATAGGCGCCGCCACCTCGCCTGGCTAGGTTTTTGTATTTTTAGTAGAGACGGGGTTTCACCGTGTTAGCCAGGATGGTCTCGATCTCCTGACCTCGTGATCCGCCCGTCTTGGCCTCCCAAAGTGCTGGGATTACAGGCTTGAGCCACCGCGCCCGGCCAGTTCCTCACTTTAAAGTATCTTTCTTAAGTTATAAATATCAATTCCTAGCCATAGCTTTGTGTAGTAGAACTACTTATGTGTAATCGAAAACTGTGACAGTCCACTAGGTTTTTAATCAATTAGGGTTTCCTCCCCACCTTTTTTTTTTTTTTTTTTTGCAGCTTTATTGATATATAATAAACTGCAATTTTAAAGTCTACAGTTTGCTGAGTTTAGATATATAATATATACCTGTAAAAACTACCATCATAATCAAGAAAAGGAGCATATATATCATCTCTGTATATTCAGACAGATATTTGTGTGTGTTTTTTTCTGTACAATGTTTTATTATAAAATATTTCAAGCATACAAAAATATATAACAGTGTTTCTAATTCTAATTAATGGCAGAATGAAATGGTTGGGTGAAGTCTCCAGAGATTAACAATTATAAAATCTAGAAAACTATTTGAAGGCAATGGAAAGTGATCTGAATCTGGTAGAAAGTAGCATTTACCTTTAAAAGACTATACTACAATGAGTAAGAATTGCAAAGTTAGTGATGTTTTTGCCTGAGGGAATTCCCCTATCTTTGGATATCATATGGCAGAAAACTGATAGTCTTATTAGCTCAAAGCAGAGTTCAGAGCTGGCAGAGTGGCTGGGAATTAAGGAAGGAAATTCTAGAATTGCAGAAAAGGGGAGACCCAAAATCTGAGTGTAAGATCTGATGAAATATTTGGCCAAGTACTAAAGTGCGTATGCATAGGAATAACCTCAATGAGTCTGGTAACAACAACAACAACAACAACAATAAAGTAGGCAGAAATGTGAGACGAGCCTACACTTGAAAAACAAATGTACTGGTTAAGATTTCTGTGTTTGGTGACAGTCTTCTGTGACCTATGCATAGCTATAGTGGCAGAAAGTTGAAGTTTTAGTGGCTTGGATTATCAGACGACAGTGTTGGGAGCTGACAGAGCATATGGAAACTTATAAAGGAATCTCAGAAGCAAGAGAATTGCATGGAGAGTGAGCCCTGAAATCTGAGCATAAATTGTGCCCAAATCTTTGGTGGTGTAGTTTGCTTAAAGTGCACAGGTACAGAAGAGACTTTCAAAGGGCTATACTAAAAGGCATTTGTTGGTAGCTGAAAGAACCAAGCAGAGAGATGAGCTGCTTCACTCTATGGGAGAGACAAAAGCCTGTAGTGTGAGTCTGGGCAAGTTCACTGCCTATTAGAATGAAAGCTCAATTATCATCACAAGAGCATAACAGGATCCAGAGTCACTACAACGATATTATCTACACTGTCTGGTTTTTAACCCAAAATCACTAGATGTGGAAAGAAACCAAAAAGTGTGATTGATATTCAAGAAAAGTATGATTAATATTCAGTTAATGAAAAATGATTCCGATTGGGCCCAGATATTAGATTAATAGTCTTTAAAGCCACTAGTATGAATATGTTCAAACTAAAGGAAAATATGTTCAAATAATAGACAAATATGTTTCAATGAGTGATCAGATAGGGAGCCTTAAAAGAGGACTAGTAAGTATAAAAAAAGAATTAAATGGAAGGTCTGGAGTGAAGAGTGCCATTTTGCTTTCCCACCATCAGGTCAACTAATCTAATATCAGTAGACCTAGCAAAGGCCTTTATGCCAGCAATGAATGAGAGTTCCTGTTACTCTACATCATCACCAGCATTTGGTATTGTCAGTGTTCTGGCTTTTGGCTACTTTAATAGGTGTATAGTGCTATCTTGTCTTAATTTGCATTTCTCTGATGACATATGATATGAGCATCTTTTCAAATGCTTATTTGCCATTTGTATATCTTCTTTGGTGAGGTGTCTGTTAACATCTTTGACCCATTTTTTAAATTGGATTGTTTATTATTGTTGAGTTTTAAGAGTTCTTTGTGTCATTTGGATAGCAGCCCTTTATTAGATATTTCTTTTGCAAATATCTGTTTTTAAATAAAATGATTATACTGGCACTATATGTTCAGTGGTAAAAATTTGAAAAATTCACTAAAGGACAAAGTAAAAAATAGAAATTATCCATACACCGAACACTTGGAAGTAACAATGGTAACTTTCTGTTTTTTTAAAAAAAATCTGTTTTTTTGCACATATAGTTAATACATGTTTTTTAAGATAATACATCAATGAAGACTTTCAGTACCTTTGTCTCAAGTATTTATTCATTAAACGTATTTTTTCTAGTATTAATTGTAGTGGCTATATTTATAAATCTATAATTTCAAGGTCATCCAAGACCCCTTTTATATGTAGCTCCAATAAATCCTAAGTCTTGCTCATAACTAATATGTCTCAGTGTCAGATCTAAGTAACGTCTGTTTATGCAGAAGAAGGATTTGGGGGTTATAAAAACTAGAGATGACAGTTTCTACCTAAAGGCATTCAGATTCAAAAATTTTGAAACCACTGTGCTGGCCACACATAACACATCTTCAGGCTCTGGCCACCTCAGCTCTACTCTTTCCCAAAAAATTAGTTGATGTCTCTGCAAAAATATTGGTCTATTTTTCTAATACTTTAAGATATACATAATTTAAATAAAACTGGGTTATACAGAAGTCTTCACTAGATCATGCCCTATTATATTTTATCACCATCTAAGCTCTTGGTTTGTCTAGCTGGGCACCATCAGGTCAGCTAATCTAAAAAAGTAGGTCTAGCAAAGGCCTTTACACAGAACACTCATACTTCTCCCTCTCCACTTTAGAAAAAACTTAGATGGCTTATACTAACACTAAACCACTGGACAGTAGGATGGGTCAGCACAACTATTGGTGTAGTTTTTACAAGATGGAGGCAACAAAATCAATTTTCTGTGTCCTGCCATACCTCTATCCACATGCCAATGCAAGCCTATACTATACATATTTTCCCTAACAAGGTAAATTTGGGGCAACATTTCTCTTTAGTTTACTTTTTAAAAAAATCTTACTCTGGAAAATCTTTGCTTTATAAAAAAAGTTATTATTTATAAATATATTCTACATTTTATTTTTTATTTTATGCCATACATTGTTTTAATTTGTTATTTATTGTTTTATCTTAGACTAAGAAGAGTAAAGATTCAGAGACTTCTAGATTAGGAAGGGACTCAGAGAGTGTGATCTTCATTTATAAAATAAATTAATTGATTAATGCCACTCTAGAGATCATGAAAAAAAGCAAACTGATTAATTGAAAAAATGATGCTGGGTGTGGTGGCTCACTCCTGTAATCCCAGCACTTTGGGAGGCCAAGACAGGCAAATCACTTGAGGCTGGGATTTCAAGACCAGCCTGGCCAATGTGGTGAAACCCTGTCTCTACTAAAATACACGAATTAGCTGGGCATGGCGGTGGGCACCTGTAATCACAGCTACTTGGGAGTCGGAGGCAGGAGAATCACTTGAACCTGGGAAGTGGAGGTTGCAGTGAGCTGAGATCATGCCACTGCATTCCAGCCTGGGTGACAGGGTAAGACTCTGTCTCAAAAAAAGAAAAGAAAAGAAAAAGAAAAGAAAAGGGTCACTTTGGGTTTGGTCAGGAAAACAGAGCCATGGTATGTATTGAATCAATAGGGAATTTAATAGAGAAATTAGGGGTTACATGATTGTAGGAGAAGTTGGAGAAATGAAGATCTGTGGTAGGAAACTCAGAGAAACTGCCTGAAGCCCTGAAGCAGGAAAGAAAGCCATGCATGCATTACAGCAAGGAAGTCTGGACACCTGTGTGTCTGATCACCTTCCAAAAATAATAGCCTCTGCTTCACTGGTGACTTCCAAGTCTTAGGCAAGTTCTTCTCACTGGTAGACTGTTACCTGAAGCTATAGGGGAGGGGATTTTGGGGAATGTAGTTACAAGCCTTAGAAGGGACTGGTGGTGATAGTGCCAAATTAATGTGGCACAGTTGCAAACCCAATTCATAGCACTCATTCATTCTCTAACTCCTATCTTTCTTGATCTTTTCCTAGACCTGAATATGTGTATGTCTCCATTGGTTATTAAGCAACCCTGGAGTCTTGATGTCTTATACTTTTTCATGGAATCATTTTAGATTGCTTCCTATAGATAAGAGTTATTATATAGATAAGAGTTATTTAAAAATAAGACTAATTTCACTCATTCCTATTTCTTGAACTCTAAACCTGAGGTAGGTTAACTCTGTAAACATTGCTTGTACCTTATTACTCTCTTGAGCAAAGCCCCAGGTTGTTAGAACTACAAACATGAATTTCACCAATGATTTAGATTCCCAGTCTTAGTAAAGAAATATGTAAATAAAGACTGCATTAATAATTATTCTGAAATACTGAGAAATCTCAATATTTGCATTTGCTGGGTGCTTTGAGACTAAAGTCCACAGTGAGATTACAGAATAGAATCTGTTTTCCAGATTGATAGAGGAAATGTTTATATAACTCTTAACCTGCTTGTCTAAAGCCAGTGACCTAAACTGTAGTCTGTACCTGGTTAAAACTACCCATGAATACAACCCTTACTTACCTTCCTCTTTATCCATTTTTCTATAGATCATTTGAAAGTCTTTCATGACCAAGCTCATCATGAGTAATTGAAATGCAACTCAGTGTAGTGTTTTTACTAAATGATCGTTCATTGCTTTCCAAACAACTACATTAGAAAAACTTGGCAGATTTGGAAATATACTTTTTGAATCCTAAGTGGTTGAGAAATATGAATTAGCTCACAGAGCAATTGAGTATGTAAGTGATAATATTATTTTGGAGAGTGTTCTTCCATTTAGCAGAAAGATGTGTAAAATTTAATAGTTGAGGTACATGATCAAAATTTATTTGTAAATTAATGAATTTTATTGCTAACAGTTTTAGTCACGACTCAAATATAAATTGTATACATGTGAATGATTTGTTTATATCTTGTTTTTTGGGCCAATAATTCTTCAAGTTACATTAGTTTTATAATTTGGAATTAACTGCTAGTGGATCAAAATTATGTAATTATTTACAATGGACCTCAATACACAAAATTTGGCATACTAAGATGATGCATGATGATGCTAGTTGTAAGTTAACAACAGTAAGTGGGTAATACTAACGGGTCCACTAGTTCTTGTAAGACAGGTAAGTAAAAAAAAAATTTTTTCTCTAAACATGTTAGGCAAACCTAGCATTAGCTGAAAGGCTGGTAGTGAATTCAGAATTAATTTCAAAGCACAATGTGAGCTCATTGGATTTACTGAATAATTATTTGGGGCTTTAAGATTTCATGTGCTGTTTGAACACAGCACAGAGCATGTAGATTTTCTTCAGTGATACATGAAAATATCCATTTTAACAGGTAAATATTGGAAAGATGGATTCGCCCATTGAAAAGTGGAACCTAATAATTGGCAACCTGGCTTTAAAGCAGGTAAGTGGTACACATATTTGTTTACAGATCTTGGGTGTACAAATTTTGAGTGTTATCTATAAGATTGTTGTAAATTTTAGTACTGTGAGTCTACCCTTTGTTTTCAGATACACCAAAACAGTAATTTAGTACCTTGAAAAAGTGATGGAGTAAATGGATACCCATGACCTCTGAAAGCTATTCTTTGTTTAGAAACTAGTTTTTACAAATATGAAAAATATATACAAAATATGGAAAAAATATACAAAATATTGTCTATCATAAGTGTGTGATAGAGCCAGAATTTGCATTAATATATCTGTTTAGTACATATTTAACACTTCATTAAGTGCTATTTTTTTTTACTTTGCTATTTAAAGATAAACAGTTCTTTTCTATGTATTATGGTCAGATATTTGTTTGTTTTCCTTAATTTGTTAATGTTACTAGTATTAATATACACAATACAGTAGTTTACCAATTACATATACACTGAACTGTGAAGTGTAGATTGTGTATAATCTACAACTCTTTCTAACCTTAGGTGAATATCTCTTTTTCTTCTTCCTTCACCTTCTCTTACCCCTAAGACTGAAGACTGCGGCTACCCCTAGTAATTCTCTAGCTAATGTGAGCTTAGGGAATGCACACTAATTTTGATACTAGCTCAGCTAGGACATAATGTTGTGAACCTGGTTGCACGAACAGAATTTCATGTAATTCAAGGACAAAGAAACAAAGCACACTTTTTGAATATGTGTATAAGTGCTTGTGAGATCACAGACGTGGAAATAGGAAAATCTGCGATCTGACCTCAGCTTTAACATTAAACAATTTATAACCTTTGTTAATCGATTTGACTTTTCCGGACTTCACTTTTCTCTTTTATTTTTTTTTCTTTGAAATAAATTTTTGTTTTATTTATTTATTTTTTTTGAGGCCGGGTCTTGCTCTGTTGCCCAGGCTGGAGTGCAGTAGCGCAATCATGGCTCACTGCAGCCTTGACCTCCTGGGCTCAAGTGATTCTCCCACCTTAGCCCCCTGAGTAGCTGGGACTACAGGTACGCGCCACCACGCCTGGTTAATTTTTGTACTTTTTGTAGAGAGGGGGTTTCGCCATGTTGTCCAGACTGGTCTTTTCTTTCAATTTTTAATTTTTGTGGATACATAGTAGGTGTATATATTCATGGGGTACATGAGATGTTTTGATACAGGCTGCAATGCATAACAATCACATCATCTAAAATGGTATATCTGTCCCCCCAGCATTTATCCTTTGTGTTACAACAATCCAATTATACTCTTGTAGTTATACTTTAACGTAAAATTGAATTATTATTGACTGAAGTCACCTTGTTGTGCTATCAAATACTAGGTCTTATTCAATTTTTTTGTACTCATTAACCATCCCTACCTCCCCCACACTCTCCTACTACCCTTCCCAGCCTCTAGCAACCATCCTTCTACTCTCTAGCTCCATGAGTTCAATTGTTTTGAAATTTAGATCCCGCAAATAAGTGAGAACATCCAATGTTTGTTTTCCTGCTCAGCTTATTTCACTTAGCATAATGACCTCCAGTTCCATCTGTGTTGTTGCAAATGACAAGATGTCATTCTTTTTTATGGCTAAATAGTGCTCCATTGTGTATAAGTACACATTTTATTTATCCATTCATCTGTTGATGGACACTTAGGTTGCTTCCAAATCTTGGCCATTGTGAACAGTGCTGCAACAAACATGGAAGTGCAAGTATCTCTTCAACATACAGATTTCCTTTATTTGGGATTGTATACTCAGCAGCAGGATTATTGGATCATATGGTAGCTGTATTTTTAGTTTTTTGAGGAACCTCCAAACTGTTCTCCATAGTGCTTGTGCTATTTACATTCCCACCAACAGTGTACGAGGGTTCCCTTTTCTCCACATCCTCACCAGCATTTGTTATTGCCTGTCCTTTGGATAAAAGCCATTTCAACTGGGGTGAGATGATATCTCTTTGTAGTTTTGATTTGCATTTCTGTGACCATCAGTGATGTTGAGCACCTTTTCATATACCTGTTTGGATTTGTATGTCTTCTTTTGAGAAATATCTATTCAGATCTTTTGCCTGTTTTAAAATCAGATTATTAGATTTTTTTTCCTATATATTTGTTTGAGCTCCCTATATATTCTGGTTATGAATCGTTTGCCAGATGGGTAGTTTGCAAATATTTTCTCCCATTCTGTGGGTTGTCTCTTCACTTTGTTGATTGTTTCCTTTGCTGTGCAGAAGGTTTTAAACTTGATGTGGTCCCATTTGTCCATTTTTGCTTTGGTTGCCTGTGCTGGTGGGATATTACTCAATGTATTTTGCCCAGACCAATGTCCTGGAGAGTGCCCCTGATGTTTTTGTGTAGTGGTTTTATAGTTTGAGGTCTTAGATTCAAGTCTTTAATCCATTTTGATTTGATTTTTGTAGATGGTGAGAGATAGGGGTCTCATTTCTTCTGCATATGGATATCCAATTTTCTTAGCACCACTTATTAAAAAGACTGCCTTTACCTCAGTGTATGTTCTTGGCACTTTTGGAAAAATGAGTTCACTGTAGATATATGGATTTGTTTCTGGTTTCTCTATGCTCTTCCATTGGTTTTTGTCTGTTTTTATGCCAGTGCTGTCTTTTGGTTACTGTAGCTCTGTAGTATAATTTGAAGTCAGGTAATGTGATTCCTCCAGTTTTGTTCTTTTTACTTAAGATAGTTTTGACTATTTCGGAGTCTTTTGTGATGTCACATAAATGTTAGGATTTTTTTTTTCTATATCTGTAGAGAATGTCTTTGGCATTTTGGTAGGGATTACATTGAATCTGTAGATTGCTTTAGGTAGTATGGACATTTTAACAGTATTGGTTCTTCTAATCCATGAACATAGAATATCTTTACACTTTTTGGTGTCCTCTTCAATTTCTTGCATCAATATTTTATAGTTTTTTTTTTTTTCAAGACGAGTTCTTGTCCTGTTGCCCAGGCTGCCAGGCTGGAGTGCAGTGGCACGATCTCAGCTCACTGGAGCCTCTGCCTCCTGGGTTCAAGCAATTCTCCCACCTCAGCTGGGATTATCAGGCACACCACCATGCCCAGCTAATTTTTGCATTTTTAGTAGAGACGGGGTTTCACCATGTTAGCCAGGCTGGTCTCGAACTCCTGACCTCATGTAATCCACCCACCTCAGCTTCCCAAAGTCCTGGGATTACAGGTATGAGCCACTGTGCCCAGCCTGTTTTATAGTTTTTATTGTAGAGATCTTTTATGTCTTTGGTTATTTCTAGCTCTATCTTATTTTACTTGCAGCTATTGTAAGTGGGATTAATTTCTTTTTCAGATTATTCACTGTTGGCATATAGAAATGCTACTGATTCTTGTGTGTTGATTTTGTATCCTACAATTTTACTGAATTTATCAGTTCTGATAGCATTTTGGTGGAGTCTTTAGGTTTTTCCAAATATAAGATTATATCTTCTGTAAATAAGGATAATTTGACTTCTTTCTTTCCAATGTAGATGCCCTTTCTTTCTTTCTCTTGCTTTAGGTAGGACTTATAGTAGTATGTTAAATAACAGTGGTGAAAATCTTCTCTTCTAAATATCATCATTGTATTAGAGATGTCTAAGATCTTTTTCAGCTTGAAATTGTAGGAATCTATGCAGGGTTAATAATCAAAATATTTAACAACCAGTAGAGTACTGTAAATAATATATAAAATTTGAAAATATATTCCATTTATTTTTAAATACCCTAAACTCTTACAAAGTAATATGAGTTGTAGTATAAATGATTTGTCAAATTATTCTAATAATTTTCATCTCAGCTTTTCATTTGTCCTCCCATTCTTAGTCTTCACTTTTCCTTTATCATCCTCTGTCCCTGCGACTGTCAGTCAAGATGGGAGTCAGACATGGCTAGGAATTCACTGATTCTAGTTGCCATAGCCCGAAGCCTGTGTCTGTATGTGCCTTACTCCGCCAAGGATGTATGAAGAACAGGGAACCCCAACCAGGCCCCTCAGGACACACCTGGTGCCAGCCAGTGAGGCAGCAGTTGGTTGAAGTCCAGTCATAAGTAGACAAAAGCGAGAAGAAAAGAAAATGGAGCGGTGGGGGTAGTGGTTGGGAGAGAGAGTTTTTTCTTCCTGAGGCTTCTTTTGCTAACACTTGTGAAGGAGTAGATGATGAGTGTGGGGAGGGGAGTAGGATGGGCTTGCACAAGTCTCCTCTGCCTAGATACTGACCATGGAGGGTAGAAAGAGAGAAGGGTAGAAAGCACAGAGGAGGCCCACACTGCCACTTGCTCAGGGGTGTGCTCTTCTCACTATTAAATGGAGTCCCAGGCAGATCGCCTGTCACAGATTTCTTCACGATTGTACAGAATGGCCTCCTGGACCAAATACATATATAAGTAGTCAAATAAAGCAAAGTCTCCAGTCCTACATGAGGAACTGTTGCCTCACCAGGAGGGACATGTCCTGTACGAACATCTCTTCAGGCCTATGGCCCCTATCAACCTTCCCATCTACTACTTGAACCCAGACTTTGCTTTCTCTTGGGTACAATTAGTCATTTTTCAGTTAGTCATTCTTTTGCAGGTTTCCAGAATAGGACTTCCTCATCTCAGTTGTGTGCTTTTATTTTCTCAGAAATTGATAGATTTATATATATATACATCATGATGTCTGCAGTAGGCTCTCTAGCTCTGTGTTCCAATGTCAAGCCAGACAGGACTTGGAATCATAGTGCTAGAATTTATATTATAAATTAATTTTACTGCTTTAAAGTGTAATTACATTATTTACTAACCAGAATGAAAATACTGAAATATTTTAACTGCTACACTCATCATGGTGCTTATTAGTTTGAATCTCAGCTCTGAATCTGTGGATGACATGGGACTGGAGTCCAGGATATCTGGTCTCTGTAGTCCTGGCTCTTCTGGTGATTTACTGTATGACTACTTTAGGAATTTTTTGCTTGTAGTCCTTAATTCCAGCACATGGATAGGCTTCAGAGAGTCCATGAACACCAAGAAATTCTACTCAAAATACTGAGTGCCTCTGTGTTTGCCTAGAGAAAGAGAACTCTATTCTATGGAGTTTTTTTTTTTTAATTAATTAATTAATTTATTTATTTTTTGAGACGGAGTCTCGCTCTGTCGCCCAGGCTGGAGTGCAGTGGCCCTATCTCAGCTCACTGCAAGCTCCGCCTCCCGGGTTCACGCCATTCTCCTGCCTCAGCCTCTCGAGTAGCTGGGACTACAGGCGCCCGCCATCTCGCCCGGCTGGTTTTTTGTATTTTAGTAGAGACGGGGTTTCACCGTGTTAGCCAGGATGGTCTCGATCTTCTGACCTCGTGATCCGCCCGTCTCGGCCTCCCAAAGTGCTGGGATTACAGGCTTGAGCCACCGCGCCCAGCCTTCTATAGAGTTTTTACCAGATTGTCAAAGGAGTCCATGACACAAACTCATCAGTGCAATAGATGATTCCCTTAGGGTTTCTTTTAGTTCTGACATCTTACTAATCTGAAGCTGAGTTAGCGGTCAGTGTTATTTCTTAGTCACAGGTTTTTTGTGTGTTGCTTTATGTCAGCACTGTGGAAAGCATTTTATATATTTATATAATTAATTTAAATCCCAAAGTTTGAGGTTATCATTGTTGTCTTACTGTTTAGGAACTGAAATTTTCATAGCACTAATCACAGTTGTGCTTATTTGTGAGGTTATTTTCAAATGTTTGTCTCTCCCACTGACCAAGAGCTCTGTGAGTTCAGAGAATAATGTACGTTGACCACTGCTGTAGCCCAACACAAAACATAGCACATTATACGTAGTAGAATCTAAATAAATACTCATTGAATTAATGAATTTAAGTATTTGCTACAAGATTAAGTGCTAGAACCAGGAGTCAAACTTCTATATTTCTATTATAAAATCCAATCTCTTGCCAACACTGCCTCTAGAGTCAGACTTCAGATGTGTGGATTGGGTACTTCTCAGTCTGAAGGTGGCATTTTCTTAGGTGATCTATTAATTATGCCATCAGCATCACTTGGGGTGCTTGTTAAAAACAGATTCCTGGATTCCATTCCATACCTGTTGTCACCAGATCATTAGGGCAGTTTGAGAACCCACCATCTTAGGGAATATTAAAACCAAAATATAGTAACTACTCTAAAAGGTAATGTAGCTCAATTATTATATGCAATACTTTTTTTGACTTTTTGTAGTAATATTTACATAATCAAAATTTTTAAATGTGTTTTTAAAGTGAATAATTCAGTTGGATTTATGAAAAACTTTTCAGGTTCAGGCAACAGTAGTTGGTTTTCTAGCAGCTGTGGCAGCAATTATATTGGGCTGGATTCCAGAAGGAAAATATTACCTTGATCATTCCATACTTTTGTGCTCTAGCAGTGTGGCAACTGCCTTCATTGCATCTCTTCTGCAGGGTGAGTGAATTTATAAATGTCTACTCTATAGCCTTTTACATTTAAACAGTTTATTTCTTAAGATGACTATTTTTATTTAAATGATACTTATTATGAAAGCAACAGAAAAAAAACTTATCTACAAACTTAAAAAAATGCCTTAATTATTCCAGATATATTTACATTTTATTATTTATAAACCTTAGTGTACAACAGGCTTTTCTGAGGTTGTCTCCTGACCTTAGATACTCTGTTATAGTTCCCCCAAAACATCAGGAAAACTGTCTAAACATTGATTTGTTTCTGTAAGTTAAATTAATTGGGAAACTCCTTTCTGGACATCATGCAGGGGATTTACTGGCTTGTCACTTGAGTAACAAGTGTTCCAGGAATTCTGGGTTTCAAAAGCTGTCCTCTGTTGAAATTTTTTTGTTTCAGATTTCAAGAAAAATTTCTTCCGTTTCTGTGGCAATACAAATACAACCTTATACTTAAGACAGTATATTGTTGGCTATAGAATTTTCAAGGGCCAGAAGGTTTTAAAAATTAACTACTTTAGAACTTCTATTTTGGTTATTTTTCTTTATATTTATTAGTATGAACTTTACACTAGAGAATTAGCTTATTGTGGAATCAAAATCATAAAGAGTTTGTTCTTTTTATTTTGTAATTGTCATTTTCTTGCCCTTATATCACCAGCAAAGTTTAAAATGGATTATTGTCACATTAGGTGATCATACAATGCAGCTAACTTTTTTGGCTAGGTTCTGGGAATTTAGGGAATCTTATTAAAATTATGACTTGACTTCCAAAATATTTTCAAGCATTTTGTTTTAGTACTTTAATTGTATCGGGGTAGTTTCTTGTCTTTATAAAGAATTACTACAATTGAATAGAGTTAACATTGACCAAAGCAGAGTAAAATCAAGCTATCGAAAAATTAAATTTTTGCTACAAAAAAAATTATACCATCAGCATGCTAATTTTTAGGCTCATTTGCTTCTTCTTTCTTTCTGATTTTATTTCATTTAGAAAGTGTCATTTAAAATTGTTCAGTCTAACAAGTATTTGAAAGCTTTTCAAAACTACCAAAAATTCAGAATTTTAAAATGTATTTGTTTAAAGCTTCTTACTTTGAATAATGTGTGTTCTAATTTTATGATAACCTGACCTTTATAAGCACTTTAGTATATGTAAAGTAGAAACTCTTAGCCATATTTGTAGGTGAGAAAACTTAGGTAAGGTGACTTGTCCAATCTGATCAACTTGTTACCAGTCGAATCAGAACTAAAACACAAGTTTCCTGACTCTTAGCTCTTTCCACTGGACTATGATACATACAAAATGTTTGTTTTCAGCTGAAAAGATATAGATGATACTATGTATAGGAGAACTTCCCATATACATCTTCAAATATGCTTTTTGGAAAAAAATTCTAAGCAATTACATTTTGCTTGATTATTGCATAATGCATTTTTTTTAAAGTTTTCTGCTATAGCTTTTTTTTTTTTTCAATGATATTATGGGAAAGGTAAGTCTCTAGCAATTTAAAAAGCCTCCAGAATACTAAAATGTAAGGCACTTGTTTGATGCAGGACAAAAATTCTGCTTATTAAAATTTTGGCTTTAATAGGTAGAGTAAAAAACACTGGGCTACAGTCATAAGCTATGTGACTTTAGGCAAGAATTTAAGCCCTACTCTATAGGACCTCAGTTTTATTATCTATAAAGTGAGTATGCTGGAACAAAAACATTTAGAGTCATTTTAACTCAAAGTGCAGTGAGATTCTGTTATTTTTTTCTCCACAGCCATATTTAGACTTTCATATTGATTTGTGGTTAGCACATTTAAAGTTTTCTCTTTACTACATCCTCTTAATGAGTATCTTGGTGTGACAAAATCTACACAATTTAGTGTGAATAAAAATGTTAATAGTTTTATCCCATTTGTATGATTTAAGAAAATTAGAATGTAAAAGTACAAGTACACAGTTAAATTTTCATCTTTTATTCTCTTGTAGGTTTATAGACAGAAACTTCAGGTTTAAAGAATATCTTTTACAAAGACTGTTTCTTGTGTTCTGGCCTTCAGTGTTTTAAAATTTAATTATGTGCTGCTGCTTAATACTTCAACGTCTTTAAATAATAAAACGAAACAAGCATTTCTAGCTGCCATATGTGAACAAATCTAGTTTTGTTGGTCTTCTTCCCAGGTGTTGTACATATACATATGACTCACCTTTTTTTAAATGTTTTCATACTTTTTGAGGGTTAAAATTAAAACCTTTGGATTCATTACACACAAATACATTCTATCTAAGATATACATGTCACTTAATTTGAAATTTTAGCTTTAACATAATTTTAGTAGCTTTCTGGCCTCTAAATGCAACACTGAACTTCTTAAATTTTCTAAGATCCCCACTTGAAGTTTGTTGAAAGGCATTTTGCCAAAGCATTCGAGTAAATGTTTTGTTTGCTTTAGTCAGCTTATCTAAGCGGTCTAACTGGAACTGATTGGCTATTTGTCTATCCTACACATATTGGTATTTGGAGGATTGATTTTCTTTAAATCATAGCCTAAAAAGCAATGAACATTCTTTCTTCTAGGAATAATAATGGTTGGGGTTATTGTTGGTTCAAAGAAGACTGGTATAAATCCTGATAATGTTGCTACACCCATTGCTGCTAGTTTTGGCGACCTTATAACTCTTGCCATATTGGCTTGGATAAGTCAGGGCTTATACTCCTGTCTTGGTAAGTTGATTTAAAACTAAATATTGTGTGTTGTCTCAAGTCTCTTTAAATAAATATCATTGCAGCAATGCCATGAATCCATGGTAGCCTTCATTTGCATTAGAACTGTTGTTGAGACTGATTAGGATAACTATCATTTGTTTTATACCTGCTATGTGTTATGGTTCCCACTTTTTTTTTCTCATAGAGTTTAAAACTCTGTAAAATAAGGATTATCATCTCTAATTTTAGATGAGAAAACCAAGGATCACAGAAGTTACGTATATTACCCAAGTTTATACAACTGCTAGTAAAAAAGCTGAACACAGGCTTATCATACTTTGTGATTTCTGTCCTTTCCTCTAAATGTACAGCAGCTAGGAGTCAACTTTCAGTGTTCTTTGCCTAGAATCATCTCAGAATATAAGCTTATAAGTGGTACTTAAAACTTACCAATGGAATGTTTTTTCCCCATTAGAAACCCACACCAATAAGTAGCTTCATGGCTACTAACAAAAAGGAAAAAAAATCACCACAAAAATTAGACTGAATGCTGTATAAAGTTGGAGCCTTATATATAATTCCTGATAAATAGTGATAGAATATTTATGGAATCTAATGAGTTGTTTTAATGCAAATTTGTGTTCTGGGTAAATGTAAATGAATATGATCTGTGAGCGTTGATTAAATGCTAAAAGTTCGTTGTGGTTTTATTATTTTTAGATGCCAAATTAAAGAAAACAGGAACTTACAGTAATACAAGAAAAAAACATGAGTATATATGCCAAGCCAGAGGCTAACATTTATTCACATATCCTCACATATGTTCATCAGTTCTATACAGATTTATGGTATACCTTAAAATAAATCTAAAGCATATTTCATTTGAAAAAGTAAGAGTCTCAGATATATGTTCTTGAAATAAAGGACTTTAACCAACCAAAGGCAATAGTTTTCTGTGACCTTGGGAAATACCAAGGAAGCTTCATTTAGTATATAAAATTGCCTTAAGTTATTTAGTGGGTGGCATAAAAACAATATTTAATAAGACTTGGTGTGTATGTTCAAAGAATATTTCTCTCATTTAGAAGATAAAGTTGCATCTACTTTAAGTGAGGTATAAGACAAGAAATGATCAATGGCCTAAATGTAAGCTCTTACTCCCAAAGGTCTTGGCTTTTTTATGTTGTTGTGCAATTTGCAAAGAATGATATATGTTCAAGTATATTAAAGACAACACTTATTCCCTTCCCTCACACTCAAAAAAAAAAAAAAGCACAGAAAGTGGGTTATGTTATTAAAGGGATGATCTTAAATCTGCTGTAATTTATATTGTTTGGATGATAAATTGATAATACCTTTTCCTTCTCTAAATTATTATAAAATTTAGAAATAGATGCTGAAGTCAGGGATTGAAATATTAGCTTATGGCTAGTATAGAAAATATGGCTTAATGTTCTTCTCCTACTCGATTAAACTCACCCACACACTCTCAGCCAGACAGCTGGACAACTTGTAGTCCTCACCCCATAGAAGAAGCTGTTAACTGTATTGGGGAAGAGAGATTGTCACTAATAGGTTGTATCTCAAAAGAGAAAGCTAGTAACAGCCTGAGTTAGGCATGAGTTAGTGCCCCTTTCCCTAGCATTACTAATTAGATAAGTCTCTCCTAATTTGAGGAGGAGGAAAGAGAGAGGAAAATCGGAGTAGAAGAGGATAAAGCGTTCTGTCTCAATATCATTAAAAGGACAGAAATTCTATGGGTTTGCCTAGGAACATAGAGGGTGGGGGTAGGGATGGAGGGCTGGTAGTGGTTCTGGGACAGGTTACCCTATGTACATAAAAAATACAGGTATATTATTTGCAGATTTGGATATTTAAATTACCATTAAGTCATTTATAACACATTTTTCAGCTGCTTGCAAATACCAGATATCTCCTCAGTTAAAGACAGTGGTAAGAAAGTAAGAGAGAGAATGCCATTGAAGAATGTTATCATTATAAACATGACAATTGTTATAATGTTACAGACTTAAGTACTATGGGATTCCAGAAGATAAACAACTATTGAGGAAAATAAGGCACCTGACCTTTACAATTTAATTTAATTAAGTAATTAGTTTTTGAGACAGAGTCTCGCACTGTCACCCAGGCTGGAGTGCAGTGGTGTGATCTTGGCTCACTGCGACCTCTGCCTCCAGGGTTCAAGTGACAGTTATGCCTCAGCCTCCCGAGTAACTGGGACTACAGGCACACGCCACCATGCCTGGCTGATTTTTTTCATATTTTTAGTAGAGATGGGGTTTCACCGCGTTGCCCAAACTGGTCTCAAACTCCTGAGCTCAGGCAATCCGCCCGCCTTGGCCTCCCAAAGTGCCAGGATTATAGGCGCGAACTACCCTGCCCCACCTAAAATTTTATTTTTTTTAATTATACAAGGGATAAACTCTCCTTTTAAAAGACTTAATCATAATGTGTTGCCATCTAAAGCTTTCAATATTTTGAATGTTATATAGTGGTGCATTAATAATTTAACTAGATCAAGAAATAAAAAAGTAAAATGGAATGTTACTATCACAGATCATGATTTTGAAAAATAATGTTACTAAATATTGCTTAGGATTTTCTAATCCTTGTCTTCTGAAAGTTGGCTCAAAGTAATTCAAGATAAATGAACTAAAATAGTCTTTTACGTTTTTCTGTATCATTGATTCCCCTAAAGAAATATTTTTTAATGTGTTACAGATCAATCCCATAGTTAATTTAAGAGTTAAAGGTATTTCTAGTGTCTGTGTTCAGATTGCTAAAGTGTCTGCTCTGTGAGCACTAGGGG
Organism: Rhinopithecus roxellana; assembly: GCF_007565055.1. Lineage (NCBI taxonomy): Eukaryota > Metazoa > Chordata > Mammalia > Primates > Cercopithecidae > Rhinopithecus > Rhinopithecus roxellana. The sequence continues at coordinate 101,092,749 of NC_044558.1, forward strand.
GCCTCATAAGAACAGCAGTTGGATGCCTTATATTTGTATTCTGAATACCAAGATTAGGAACAGACACATTTAAATTCCAAGACCCCATTCATCCTGCTGAGAAGCTTCACTTTTGGAAACCAAGTTTATTTCCTGAACTATATTGAAAACACTTAGCAGTTTTTAGAGATAAAAAGAGGATTTTATAATAGCAGTAGGCTTTAGTTATAGAGGCCATGTATTATATAGTGCTCAAAGAAGTGGGCATTAAGAAAAGTCTTATGGGCTCAATTCATCAAGAAGATATAACAAATTGTTAATATATATGCACATAATATCAGAGCACCAAAATATATCCATGATCAATTATTAACAGATATGAAGGGGGAAATCATAAGACAATAGTAGTAGGGGACTTCAGTACCCCACTTTCAACACTGGAGAGATCATCCAGACAGAAAATCAATTAGGAAACATTGGACTTGAACTATGCTTTAGACCAAATGGACCTAGCAGATATATACAAAACATTCCATCCAACAGCAGTAGAATACACATTCTTTTCAAGTGCACATGGAACATTATCCAGGATAGATCATGTTAGGCCACAAAACAAGTCTTAACAAAGAAGACTTTAAGAAGATTGAAATTTAAGAAGACTGAAATCATATCAAGTATCTTTTATGATCAAGTTGTATGAAACTAGGAATCAATAATAGGAAAAAAACTGGAAAATTCAAAAACATGTGGAAATTAAACATCACGCTCCTGAACAACCAAGAGGTCAAAGAAGAAATCCAAAGGGAAATTTAAAAAATATATCTAGACAAATGAAAATGGAAACAACATACCAAAACCTAAGGGACACAGCAAAAGCAGTTCTAAGAGGGAAGTTTATAGCGATAAACACTTGCATTTAGAAAGAAGAAAGATCTCCAATAAACAACCTAATGTTACACCTCAAGGAACTAGAAAAAAAAAAGAATAAAGTAAACCCAAAGTTAGCAGAAGGAAGGAGATAATAAAGACCAGAGCAGAAATAAACCAAATAGAGAATAAACCAAAAACTAAAGAATACATTAACAAAACTTAGTTGGCTCTTCTAACAAATAAGAGTGACAAAGCCTTAGCTAGACTAAGAAAAAAAAAGAGGAGACTGAAATTAAAAAATCAGAAATAAAAGTGGAGACCTCAGAAATAAAAAATCACTAGAGACGATTATGAATAATTTTAAGCCAACAAATTAGATAACCTAGAGGAAATGGATAAATTCTTAGAAACATATACCTGCCAAAATTGAATGAGGAAGAAATAGAAAGCCTGAACAGACCAATAACAAATAGAGTTATTAAAGTAGTAACTAAAAGCCTCCCAACAAAGAAAAGCCCAGGACCAGATGGCTTCATGGCTGAATTCTACCAAGCATTCAAATAATTAGTACCAATTCTTATCTTCCAAAAACAGAACTAGAGGAAATACTTCCAAACTCATTTATTTTTATTTTTACTTTTATTTTCAGAGATGGGGGTCTTGTTCTGTTACCCAGGCTGGAGTACAGTGGCATTATAGCTCCCTGCAGCCTTGAACTCCTGGGCTCAAGTAGTCCTCCCACCTCAGCCTCCCAAGTATCAGGAACTACAAGTGCATACAACCATGCCTGGCTAATTTTTAAATATTTTCTTGGAGACAGGGTCTCACTATGTTGTCTAGTTTGGTCTCAAACTCATGGCCTCAAACAATCCTTCTGCCTCAGCCTCCTGAGTTACTGCAATTACAGGTGTGAGCCACTGCACCCAGCCCAGACCCATTTTATAAGGTCAGCATCACCTGATACCAATTTTCCAGACAAAGACACCACAAGAAAACAAAACTAGTGAGGTGTGGTGGCACATACCAGTAGTTCCAGCTACTCTGGAGGCTGAGATGGGAGGATCACTTGAGCCTGGGAGTTGGAGTCCTGCCTTGGCAACATAGTGAGACCCCCATCTCTAAAACAGAAAGACAAAAACAGCCTAAACAACAACAACAAAAGAAATGAAAACTGTAGGCCAATATTTCTGATGAACACAGCTTCAAAAATCTTCAATAAATTTTAGCAAACTGAGTTCAACAATACATAAAGAATATTATACATCATGACCAAGTGGGATTCATCCCTGGGATGCAAGTATGGTTTAACATACAGCACACTGTGTAAAATAAAATATCTAGAAATAAATTTTAAAAAGGAGGTGAAATATCTCTACAATAAAAACTATCAAACATTAATGAAATAAATTGAAGAAGACACAAATAAATAGAAAGGTAGTCCATGTTTATGGATTGGAAGAATTAGTATCATCCATACTACCCAAAGCAATATATAGGTTCAATGCAATTCCTATCAAAATTTCGATGGCATTCTTCACAGAAATAGAAAAAAGAATTCTAACATTCATATGGAACCACAAAAGACCCTGAATAGCCAAAGCAATCTTAGGAAAAACAAAGCTGGATGCATCACACTTCCTGATTTCAAATTATGTCACAAAGTTATAGTAATCAAAGCAGTTTAGTATTGGCATGGGAACAGACAGTGGAACAGGATAGAGAGCCCGAAAGTAAACCCAAGTATATACAGTCAAATACATTTTAACGAGAAATAAAATAAAATAAAAAATAAATTTTAACAAGGGCACCAAGAAGACACAATTGGGAAAGAATAGTCTCTTCAATGAATGGTGTTGGGAAAAATGGATATCCACATGCAAAAGAATGAAACTGGACCTTTTTTTACACATACACAGAAATAGTTACCTTACACAACTAAAAATAGGTTAAAGACCTAAACATAAGACCTGAAGCCATGTAACTCCTAGTAGAAAACATGGGAGAAAAGCTCCTTGACATTGTCTTTGGCAATGATTTTTTGGATATCACATCAAAAACTCAGGCAACATTTGGCTGGGCATGGTCACTCACGCCTGTAATCTCAGCACTTTGGGAGGGTGAGGCAGGCAGATCACAAGGTCAGGAGATTGAGACCATCCTGGCTAACATGGTGAAACCCCGTCTCTACTAAAAATACAAAAAAATTAGCCGGGCGGGGTGGTGGGCGCCTGTAGTCCCAGCTACTCGGGAGGCTGAGGCAGGAGAATGGTGTGAACCCAGGAGGCGGAGCTTGTAGTAAGCCAAGATTGCACCACTGCACTCCAGCCTGGGCAACAGAGCAAGACTCTGTCTTAAAAAACAAAAAACACACACAAAAAAACCAACAACAACAACAAAAAAAACAAAAAAAACCTCAGGCAACAAAAGCAAAAATAAGTGAGACTACACCAAATTTAAAAGTTACACAGCAAAAGAAACAATCCACAAAGTGAAAAGGAAAAGGCATCCTATGGATTGGGAGAAGATATTTGTGAACCATATATTTGATAAAGAGTTAATATCCAAACTATATAAGGAGCTCACATAACTCAGTAACAAAAACACATAACCCAATTAAAAACTGGGCAAAGGACCTGAGTAGACAATTCCCTCAAGTACACATAAAAATGACGAACAAGTATATGAAAAGGTACTCAATGTCACTAATCATCAGAGAAAAGCAAACCAAAACTGAAATGAGATAATCATTTCACATCTGTTAGAATGGCTATTATCAATAAGACAAAAGATGACAAGTGTTGGCAAGGATGTGGAGAAAGGCAAATCCTTGTACACTGTTGGTAGAAATGTAAATTCATGCAGTTTTATGGAAAACAGTATGGAGGTTTCTCAAAAAATTAAAAATAGAACTGCTACATGACTCAGCAATCTCCCTTTTGGGTATATATCCAAAGGAAATGAAATCAGCCCTTCACAGAGATATTTGCACTCCCATGTTCATTGCAGCATTATTTACAGTTGCCCAGATACGGAAACAACCTAAATGTTCCTGATGGATAAGTAAATAACAAAATTGTAGTATATATACAATGGAATATTGTTCAGTCTTAAAAAAGGAGAATCTGCCATTTGCAACATGAATGAACCTGGAAGACATTATGTCAAGTGAAATAAGCCAGATGCCAAAGTAAAAATACTGCATGATCTCACTTATATAGAGAATCTTTAAAAATATGTCAGATACATAGGAACCAAGAGTAGAATGGTAGTTACAGGGAATGGGGGTTAGGGTGGAGGTGAGGCAGGAAATGGGGAGATGTAGATCAAAGAGTACAAAGTTGCAGTTATGTAGGATGAATAAATCTAGAGATCCAATGAATGTATGAAATGAGGACTATAGTAATATTGTATTATAACTAGAAGTTTGCCAAGACAGTAGGCTTTAGATGTAATTACCACAAAAAGGTGGAAAGGGGTTAAATATCTGAGATGATGGATGTTAAATCTAGTTACTTGACTCTAGTAACCACTTAACTATATAACTAACCATATAATTATGTATGTATGTCTATGAAAACATCAAGTTGTACACCTTAAGTATGTATAAAAAAAAGAAAAAAGTCTTATTCAACTACTTAGAATTCTGGGTATTCTGAAATGACTGAATACCCCCTCATGTCCTGTTAGCTTTCGTACATATACTAAGACTCTCTGCATCCATGCAATTCAATGTGTGCTACTTTTCTTTCTTTCTTTCTTTCTTTCTTTTTTCTTTTTTTGGAGACAGAGTCTCAGCCTCCCAAGTATCTGGGATTACCGCTGCCCACCACCACTCCTGGCTAATTTTTGTATTTTAGTAGAGATGGGGTTTTGCCGTGTTGTCCAGGCTGGTCTTGAACTCCTGACCTCAAGTGGTCCACTCGTGGCGACCTTCCAAAGTGCTGGGATTACAGGTGTGAGCCACCACGCCCAGCTAATGTGTGCTACCTTTCTTTTGCTTCTGCTGAAATTTGCTGATTTCTGATATCTGAAGTAAATACGCAATTTTCCCCCTTTTCCTCTCCACTCCTCCAAAAAAGAATAAAACAAGCCTAAAGCTTTGTTTACCCCAATTGACTTTATTTTTTGTAGTCATCCTGAGTAACTCTTTATTGCTTACTGAACAAAGTTAAAGTTTTTAGCCTGGTATTTAGGCCTTGCGGAATCAGTTGGAAACTTACCTTCTCAAGCTTCTGCCTGCTTCTCCTGTTCTATACCTTTTACTCTAGCCAAACTCAGCTGTTACTGATCTCATATACCATGTTTTATTTATTTATTTATTTCCTTCTTATTCCCCTCCTCCAATTCATCCCCTTCTTCCCATCAAGGCCAATCTAAATCCTTCTCATTTTTAAAGGCTACATTTATAGATTTTCCTAGTCTTAAGTCATCTTTTTTCTCCTGTGAATTCCTATAGCACTTAATTGACACTTCTCTTATGACGTGTTTAATGTTTGGCTGGTCATTATAGCTTTTTCTATAAATGTTATACCTTCTCTTATGAGGATATAACCTTCTTAAGGACAAAACTGTGTTCTTATCTTATTTCTTTGTAGCACCGTATAGTGCCGTGTACAAAACAGGTATTTAATAAACAGTACTTCACCAAATGCTTTATTGCTTTTGAAAGCACTTCAGTTAACGTGATTAGAAGTTATTCAGAATGATTTTGGCACAGTAACTGTCCACTAACGTAATAGATTGTAACAAAAAATCTTTTTGATGAGGATATAGTATTGGGGAAACATTGGAAGGATATCTTGCCTTAGCAGAAAGTATCTGGGAATTAGTACCACTATAGAAAAATAAAAATGGCAACACATGGCTAGAAAAGATCTATTTAAAATGGAAATAGAAAGTTCAGAGAATAATCTAAGCTCTGGATTCTGATATACTTTTGTGTGGCTTACAGGGACAATATAAAGGCATTTATACATTCATACAGTGATCTTTAAACATATAGTAATCTTTAAAAGTTTTTAACAGGATTCAGCATTGGGCCAGTAACTGGAATATATGTATGTTCACATGATTGTTGCTCTTTCTTTCTGTTTGCGTAAGTTCCAATAAGATTTTTAAAATTCCTTTTCACATACTATATAATTCTTGTGTGTACATGATATTTATTGATTTGAAAAAAATTATGAGATATTCTCTTTGTAGGCGAGATCTGAGAGGCAAAATGTTGATTGATTTTTCATTTTTCAAGATTAACTTTAAACAGATGACTTGGCTGAAGCTGTAAGAGCAGTAGCAATTAGCCTAAGGTTACTGCATTCCTGTGGAGACTAACAAGGATGCCACCTGGTTATTTACGGACCATTCTAGAATATCTCTGCCTTAATGTGGTGGTTTGAGTAGAATCTAAATTTATCTTGAATGTCTCTATGCTTGAGGGATTTTTAGCACTGTACCTTCTTAGGTTAGAGTGATTTCTAGAGTTTCGGTTCCCTGAGAACATTTAGATTGATTACTAAACGGCATTTAGAAAAAAAATCACAACTTATAGTGCCCATTGCTTTGTTGTTTACATAGAAACAGCTGATATATAAAAATTGTCAATCATAACAGCTACATATTTCAGAAGAATTTGGGGTGAGAATGATGAAACTATTAATGAAATGATAGAATAGCAGATGGGAAATGCCATCAACAATACAAAATGTGAAAACTGTGAGGCACAAAAGATGCTAGTTACGTTTGCCAGTTAGGTGGCATCAGAACAATTTGAGCCACTTTAGCTGTGTTAATCTTTACTTTTCTGTAGTTTGCCTGTATCACAGAATCAGTATAAATGTATATGGACATTTATTAGGCTTCACATTCCAAAAAGTTTTAAATATGCATATATTAGTTACCTATTGCTCTTGTAACAAATTACCGAAAACCTTGTGGCTTAAAACAATATAAAAAGTTTTTGGGATTTTTTTGCTTGTTTTGTTTTTATAGTTCTGGAAGCCAGAACAATTACAATTAAGTATAAATTCAAAATGAGTTATGTAGGAATAAAATCCAGGTGTCATCAGGGTTGGATCCTTCTAGAGGTTTCGGGGAGAATCTGTTCCTTGCCTCTTCCATCTTCTGGTGGCTGCCTGCCAGTGTTCTTGACTGGTAGCTGTATGACTCCAATCTCTGTTTCTGTGGTCACATTGCCTTTTCCTCTTCTGCAGCCAAATCTGCTCCTGCCTCCCTCCTGTAAGGATACCTGCAATTATATTTAGGGGTCACACAAATAATCCAGGATAATCTTCCCATCCCAAAATTCTTGACTTAATCATTTCTACAAATCCCCTTTTGGCGTATAAGGTAGCATTCACAGGTCCTGTGAATTATTACATAGATTTTATTCAGCCTACCCTAATACCCATTATGATATACCCACATTTTAATACAAAATATTATTTTAACCAGGATCTTTTAAATGTGTTTCATTTAGAAGGAAGATGATTTTATGTTTTAATATTAATGCAGAAGTTCATAGTTGGCTTTTAATTGACTATTTCCTCTTGATTGTGTCATTGATGGTTTTCTAAAAGTAATTCTTTAATTTTATGACATCTATAAAACACCAGTATATCCAAAAAAGAGAAATGTTTGTATCATCTCTTTTTATGTATTTGTAATTTTCCCCGCCTATCAAAATTGGATTAGAAGTTAGCCAGGAATAAGTTAGGAATGTCCTATAGAATTATCCATATGATCTAATTTGGTGGGAATGGGCATGTTGGATATGGCAGATAATTGAAGTAGAATACATTTACAGTAAATCATTTGGAAATTTGGGTTTTATCATGGTTTTCCCACTTTTTTAACGTTTAAAAAACTTCTATTTGAAGATAATTATGTATTTATAGAGTAGTTGCAAAAATCAAAACAGTACAAAAAAAAAAAAAAAACACACCTCCATACTCTTTACCTAGATTCACCTAAGGTTAACATTTTACCCCATTTGCTTTATCTTTTGTTCTCTCTCTTTGTCTATGTATGTATGTATGTATATCCTTTGTCTTTACTGACATTGACATTTTTGAAGAATGCAGTCCTCCTTCCTGTTTTCCCCTCTGTGAGGATTTTTAAAAATTGGATGTAATTCACATGCCATGTAATTCACTTTTTTAAAGTGTACAAATCAGTGGTTTTTGATATATTCATAAGGTTGTACAAGGATCACCATGATCTAATTCTAGAACATTTTCATCACCTGAAACAGAAACGCTGGGCCTGGAGTGGTGGCTCATGCCTATAATCCTAGCACTTTGGGAGGCTGAGATGGGAGGATCACTTGAACCTAGGGATTTGAGGCTGCACTGAGGCAAGATTATGCCACTGCACACCATCCTTGGTGACAAAGTGAGACCCTGTCTATAAACAAAACAGAGTACTTTAGCAGTTATTCCTCATTCCACCCCTCCTCTAACATTCACCAATCTATTTTCTCTTTGGATTTGCCTATTCTGGGCATTGTATGTAAAAGTAATCATTTGATATGTGACCTTTTGTGTCTGGCATCTTTCACTTAGCATAATGTTTTCAAGGTTCATCACGTTGTCACATGCATCAGTTTTGAATCATATGAAGTGCCAAGTAACATCCAATTGTATGGATTAATGAAATGGCCAAGTAATATATTCCATTTATGGATATACCAAGTTTTGTTTATCTATTCACCATTTGATGAAAGTTTAGGTTGCTTCTACTTTTTGGCCATTATGCATAGTGCTGCTATGAACATTCAAGTTTTTATGTAATGTACAACTTTTTATGTAAATATGTTTTCCATTCTGTTGGGTGTACATGAAGGAGTAGAATTGCTGGGTCAAGTTAAACTCTGTTTAACTTTTTAAGGAACTGCCTGCTCATTATTTTTAGTTTCTTTCCTAAGGCATTTTTTCTCCTCTTTGAAAATTCAGGGCAGTGATTCTGGGGTGGGGATGGTAGGTGCTTTTTTCAACCTCAGATGTCCTTCCAGAGATTTAATGTTGAGGATAACTTCTTTAAAGTCTAGCAGGGTGCTCCTCTCTTGACCTGAGAATAAAATACTAAGATGATCTGACCTAGCAGAATAGTTCTTTTCATTTGTGTTTAGTGGTTTTCAATGCATTTTGTTTTCTATTTAGTTCTATTAAAGAGATTGTTGGCAACCTTAGTTGTTTTAGTAGATTGAAATGCTTCTTAACTGGGATGTTATTTATCCCTATCTATTGGCTTACAAGGAGAACTGGGAATCCATTCAACAAATAAAAGGTTTTTTTCGTCTTTTAAAAAGTCACGGAGAAAATGACACAATGTAGCATTAGTCATATTCCTTTAAATAGAAGAAAATATAAAAATTAATTTTGTTAGTATGATTATTTTAAAGATGTGATGGCAAATCCATACAAAAGCTTAGGAGTAAAATTTGTTTAGCTTTATTTTAATATCTATAATAATTGCTTATTCCTACATGATATGGAAAAAATAAAAATTTTGGGTTTGTATGTAGTTCAAGCATCTTTAATCATAGGTGAGAAGATCTTTAAATATCTTAAGCAAAAGAAATAGAAAATTCAGTCAAAGATAAGAGTTGGGGTAAGGGTTGCAGCATTCTGTAAGATCAAATTATTAAGTAACATTTGACTTAGATTAAGTAATCTAAGGCTGTAGGCTGTAGGACTGCAAGATAAACTCTGCCTTTAAGTTAAAAAGTACTTACTTTGCATAATAAATTAATTAGAGTATGGAGAAGAAACCAGGAATATCCTAGCTGAAATCCCTGATAGTAATGAAACTTTGATCAGCTAAAATGATACTATCAAAAAAATGCCTTGAGATGATAAGACTTTCAATAAGGGATATGCAACTTTTAACCCTAGGGAGATTTACAATTAAATATGAATTGAGAATCAAACCTAGTTTTTCTATTTCGTTTTGGAGCTTGGATATCTATTATCAGTAGACAGCCAATATTTTATGGAATGCCCGTACTGTAAGTTCTCTATGGACAAAAACAATATCCTATTTACCTTTAAAGTTAAGAGCACTAACTTTGGTGTCAGATACATATTTTCTTCCAGCTCTCCCTATTTCCTCACGGAATTCTTAAGTTTCTAAGCTTCGGTTTCTTCATAAAATAGAAATGACAGTATCTATTTTATATGGCTGGGGACGGTGAAATGAGATGATGAATGTAAAGCATTTAGCATAGTACTTGGTGTATAGTAGGAGCCCAATGAATGTTAGCCCTTTTACTGTTATTGTTCTTCTTCTTGTTATTGTTTTTATGCTATTTCCATGTAGATCATGTAACTATTTTAATAAATGTTTGTTCAATTAATGTGTTACTTTTCAGTTACATTGTTTAATATTTTTGCCTTATCTACAGTTATAAATTTGTTTGAAGTTTATAGAAAATGTATAGCATGTTAATATGTTTGATAGTGTCATACCTTCTAGTAAACTTTGATAATTTAGATCTGCTACACAGAAGAGAGATTTAAATGTTGTCTCTCTCTCTCTTTTTTTTTTTTTAATTTTAGAGACCTATTACTACATTTCTCCATTAGTTGGTGTATTTTTCTTGGCTCTAACTCCTATTTGGATTATAATAGCTGCCAAACATCCAGCCACAAGAACAGTTCTCCACTCAGGCTGGGAGCCTGTCATAACAGCTATGGTTATAAGTAGGTTAGTATTAAAATATGTGTGTGTGTGTGTATGTGTCTGTCTGTCTGTGTGTGTCTTCTATAAGCATATATGTACATGCATATTAAAACAAATGAATTGCCTGTTTTTATTTCTTAGGTTAATTATTTTATATAGCCAATTCATTATTCTCCCAGGTATTATAACAAGGGATCTGAATGACAGGCATTATTAATGAAATCTGTAGACATAAAGAACCTCATTTGGCTACCAGTTTCAAACTTCTCTCCAACCAAAGCCTTACCAGACTGAGTAAAATTTAGTGGTGTTTGTCTTTGTGTGTGTATGTGTGTGTTAACCTGACAAGGACATTACTTACTCTGAGTATTAAGTTGCTCAGATAAATATCATAAAGCCTTAGAAATGTATATTCCATTGGCTACTTCCATATCTAGGACTCTGATGACCTCAAGATGTAATTAAGGACGTATGTAAAAGATTTAGCCGCAAGCATCCTCATCACCCCAGAGTTTTTAATAACAAAAATAAATAGGACAACATAAAGGTCTTGCAATGTGGTATTGATCAGATAAATTATTATATAGTCACAGAATGGAATATCAGCCATTAAAATAACGTTGTAGCATTTCTTTTTTTTTTTTTTTTTTTTTGAGGCGGAGTCTCGCTCTGTCGCCCGGACTGGAGTGCAGTGGCCAGATCTCAGCTCACTGCAAGCTCCGCCTCCCGGGTTTACGCCATTCTCCTGCCTCAGCCTCCCGAGTAGCTGGGATTACAGGCGCCCGCCACCTCGCCCGGCTAGTTTTTGTATTTTTAGTAGAGACGGGGTTTCACCGTGTTAGCCAGGATGGTCTCGATCTCCTGACCTCGTGATCCGCCCGTCTCGGCCTCCCAAAGTGCTGGGATTACAGGCTTGAGCCACCGCGCCCGGCCAATAACGTTGTAGCATTTCTATTGCTATGGAAAGATGTTTATTATACATCTGATGAAAAGAACAACCTAGAAAAGAGTATGAGTTTCCTACTAAACATGGTAGGTTAAGAAACATTTCTTTTCCTTCCTGAAACTACTAAAAGGACAGTAAGAGAATAAAAATGCTATAAAACCACCAAGATAGAAGGGGAGCAAAGAGGGCAGCAGGTGAGCGATTTGACAATGTTAGGAAGATAGGAATCAGATGAAGAGCTATTAACTGAATGAGCAGAATGAAAAAAGCTGAAACCTAACTATCAGAAGCAAGCCTCAGAAACCCAGAAAGAGGAATTAAAGCCATCAAGTACATCTGAAAGCTTCAATGAAGAAGATTGGTTGAAAGTTTAGGTAAGGAGCAACTAGATCCCCAAAATCTTTCTCCAGCTTTAGCACCTGTGTGACTGTCCCCTCACACCTTAGCAGAAGATAAGAATAACCTCTCAAGAGGCTAAATCGGAGAGGTTCTGGATTCAAAAACACATGTACATGTGAGGATGTGGCTTAAGTACTGTATGAAAAATAGCAAGACTAAGCAAAAGTCTACACACTAAACAATGAGAACCCTATCCCACTTCCTTTTCTTTGTATAATGCTGGGAGACAGCCTTTTACCCCCAGGCAAAAAAATTAGATAATTCCTGTCTGGGGAAACTTACCAGCACAAAAGATCAGACCTGCAGATACTAACCCTTGTGAGTCCTTTAATGAAAGAGCTGCAAACCCACCTGATTGTCTTCCGTGAGTCCCACTTGCTGACAAACTCTGCCCATGTACACAGAGAGCTCCAAGTATGCCTTGCGGTGCCCCTTAAACAGGGGCAGCCAGTAAAGGATTGCTCGACATTTCATAAAGGCCTCTAACATAAAAGACAGAAAAAAAAAAATGATAAGGAAAGTATCATCAGTACTTTCAGAAAACTCTTATCAGTATCCTCAGATAAATAAGAGAAGTTATTACATAATAGCTATTGCATAATATTCATAATAGAGGAACAGAATGCAAAAGAATATCTGAAAAACATTAAGAGCTCTTGGGAATTAAAAAATACATAAATAGCAGAAACAAACAAATTCTGTAGAAAAGTTCGAAGTTACAGTAGAGGAACCCTCCTGAAAAGCAAACCATGAAGCAAAGAGATAGACAATAGGAGGTGAACGATAAGGAGAGAAAATTATCAAATAAATAATACAAGAAAATTCCCAGAACAGAAAATCACGAGCTTCATGATGGAAAGGGCCCGCTAAGTACCCAGTGCAATAAATTAAAGTAGGAGGGACCCAAATCAAAGCATATCATCATGAATCTCAGATGTTTCCAGAGAAAAAATAAGTTACATATGAAGCACTGGGAACCAGAATTATGTCCCATAGCAACACTAAAATGATTTCTTTGAAATTCTGAGAGAAAATTATTTTGAACATAAAATATAGTCACAGTATCAATCACGTGTAAGAGAAGACTAAAGAAATTTTCAGACAGGCAGAATCTCATGGAATTTACTGCCCCTCTACCCTTTTGTATAAAGCTGAAAGGAGGTGTGGTCTTTCAAAATTAGGAAATAAATCAAAGATGATACAGGAAAGAAGAAATCTATTCTGTGGCAGCATGTGGTTCATTTTTCTGTAATGTAGATTGCTTTTTTTCCTGGAGGATTCAGGCAACAGGATCCCACAAAATACTGGGATTTTGTTATAGTACATAGACCAAGATCCAAGGAGGTATTGGAGGGAAGGTACAGGATGACAGCTGTGCATCAGGCCTAGACAGGCAACCATCCGGATTGGCAGGAGGACAGGGGCTTAAGGAGGGAGGTCTCTAAGAAAAAAAAAGAAAAGTAGAATTGATGAGTTTGACTGCATTGAAAGGTACTTCATAAACTTAGTTACACATGTGAAACTGAATTAGTAATAGGTACCTAAAAAGTGAAGAAAAATATGAGGCAAAACAAAAAGTGTAAGTGAAGATATCTAATAATACACTCTGGCTCAGCTATGAATAATGAAATTTCCATTGTTATAATAAAGTCAACCCTAAGTATTTCACCAGAAATTATAACCAGATTAGCAGGATGGGAGGAGGAAGGGATTTGGGAAGGGATCAAAGTGGGGAGGGAAGTGTAAGAGAGGTCAAATACTCATCTGCCATAGTAGGAAGTCATTTGCTAAATGTCTAAAATTTCAAATTATAAGCATGTTATTTAGAAAAATTAAATGCCAGAAGAAACTACTAAAGAAGTTAAAAAGAATTTCTAGTAGAGAGAAGGACCTGGAGGTGGGGCTAGGGACTATTGTTTTATTATAAACTTCATGGTACTTTTACATACCTCTCTTTCTTTTTTTTTTTTTTTTTAAGAGATTGTGTCTTGCCGTGTTTCCCCAGCTGAAGCACAGTGGCTTGATTGTAGTTCATTGCAGCCTCAAACTCCTAGGCTCAAACATCCTAGGCTCAAACAGGCCTCCTGCCTCAGTTTCTTGAGCAGCTGGGACTACAGGCATGCACCCACCCAGCTAATATTTTTACTCTTTTGTAGAGACAGGGTCTCGCTGTGTTGACCTGACTGGTCTTAAACTGCTGGTCTCAAGCAATCCTCTCACTTCAGCCTCCCAGAGTGCTGGGATTACAGGCATGAGCCACCATGCCGGCTGTACTTTTACTTTTTTAATGACATACGTCTGCATGATAAAAATAAAATTTAATAAAAGCAAATAAAACTGCTTTTATCATTTAATTTTTATTTAAAAAAACGTATATAGTAAAAACGCTGGGTTGTGGAGATGTCGGTCAATGGATTAAAAATTTTGGTTAGAGGAACATGTTCAAGAGATTTATTGTACAACATGGTGATGATAGTTTATAACGGTGTATTGTATTCATCAAAATTGCCAAGAGATTTTAGGTGTTCTCACCACAAAAAATAAGTATGTCAAGTAATGCATAAGTTAATTAGCTCAATTTAGTCATTCCACAATATATACATATTTCAAAACATGTTGTATAGGATAAATATATGCAATTTTTATTGTCAATTTAAATAAGTAACAAAATATGTAAGTAAAAAATGTCTAGAAGCCTATATAACAGCATACTAACAGTGTAACTCAATGATGTAACTAGGGTTGGTTTTTACTTTATTCATTTTGTCTTTTCTAATTTTTTCTGTAGTAACTTTTATCACTGGGCTTAACAGGAATCTTAAAAAATGTATTTTTAGCAATTGTTGTTATGTTATATCCACAACAGGATCTATATATTCTGTCAGAGAGGTTTATTTTTTGACTCATAACTAGTTTGTTCTTGAAATATGTACTTTGTTCTTTTAATTAGGGCTTAAAATGTTAAAATATTTCTAAAGAGGACTATTTTGGGGCTCTACAGTGTACCTCTTTAATGAGAACGCCTACAGTTTAGGCATATTAAGACATAATTCATTTATTTACTAAAGAATTAAAATGATAAAGATTTGATACTTTTTTAATGTTAGCTATCAGGTAAGAACATTTGATCTGCTATTTTGACAATCAATCCCATTCTGTGACAGCATGTAGTTCATTTTGTTGTAATGTGGATGGCATTTTTCTGGAAGATTTGGGCACAGGATCCCATGGAATATTAGGACTGGCAATGTTTTATACTACATAGACCCAGAAACTGATGTTAACCATTTGATAATGGCCTTGGAAACTTAAAAAAGTCTCCAAGTTCCACTGACACATTGAGAGTATGCGGCTTGCTACCATATAACGATATGTTAGTTTTCCAGATTTCTGTTCTCAAGATCAGCTCTTTCTGTAGCAATAACTCATTATTTTAATTTGCCAGTAATAAGACACATCCTAACAATATCTAGTTTTAACACAATAAAAATAACTTATTTTATGCCTTATTTATTTCAAATATGAAAACATACTCTTTTTAAAATTATTTTTTAAATTATGAGAGTGATCAATGGCATGGTTTTAAAAAATTAATAAGCACAGAAGAATATAAAATGACCGTCAGTCCCCTGTCACCCTCACCCCCAGAAATAGACATGGTTAATAATTTCTTGTACGCTGTTCACGACATTTTAATGCATTTAAAGCATATGCTTTTTCTTTTCACAAGTCGCATATCTTAGACATCAGAATTCTGAAATTTGGGGCTAGAGCTTATGCCATGTTTTATTTTCAACATTTTACTGTTGACATTGATTTTTACTTTGAATATTTTTCTTTTTGCTCTATCTTTAAAATGTGTGAATATTTTATTTTAAAAAGGAGGGGTGTCTGTATGTACAGAATAACTTGAAGTATATTCTCTTTCCTCTTCTCTAAATTGTATAAATTTATCTCTTTCAGCATTGGAGGCCTTATTCTGGACACAACTGTATCTGACCCAAACTTGGTTGGGATTGTTGTTTACACGCCAGTTATTAATGGTAAGAATTAGATACACTGTTTCCTGATAATATCAAATCTTGTATACTCTTAGGTACTATTAGGAGTCTTAGGGCTCAGATTCAAGAGGTCTGTACTCCTATCCAGCCATTCTCCCTCCAACCGTAAGTTGTTGCTCACGGTGAAAATGATGTTCCCAGATCTCAGTAGGTGGAATACATTTCTGAAAAGTCCTCTTTCTTAATCTTATCATGAACTACTAGTTTGAGAGTCAGGGATACCTGACTTAAGATTAATGTGGCAAAATACATTTCAGATTTTGTTTATTATTTACATTGGGATTATCTGCTATCATATATTGTTCTGTTGTTCCTTTTGTCAATTTTTGTGGATAAATTAGAGACAGCTGGGTTTAAACATTGCTTGAGTCCATTCAGTTCATTAAAATCTGGGGTGGGCACAGTGGCTCATGGCTGCAATCCCAGTGCTTTGGGAGGCCTCAATAGGAGGGTCGCTTGAGGTTGGGAGCTTGAGGGCAGGGCAACATAGTGAGACCCCCATCTCTATAAAAAATTCAAAACTTAGCCAGGTGTGGTGGCACACACCTGTATTCCCAGGTGTGTCCTCAGGAGGCTGAGGCAGGAGAATTGCTTGAGCCCAGGAGTTAGAGGCTGCAGTTAGCCACTGCATGCTAGCCTGGGAAACAGAGTGAGACCCTGTCTTAAAAAAAAAAAAAAAAATTAAAGAGAAAAATATGCTGGTCCTCAGCTGATCCCTTTAAAAATCTGTCATATCACATGCACACGTATGTTTATTGCGGCACTATTCACAATAGCAAAGACTTGGAATCAACCCAAATGTCAATCTGTGACAGACTGGATTAAGAAAATGTGGCACATATACACCATGGAATACTATGCAGCCATAAAAAAGGATGAGTTTGCGTCCTTTGTAGGGACATGGATGCAGCTGGAAACCATCATTCTTAGCAAACTATCACAAGAAGAGAAAACCAAACACCGCATGTTCTCACTCATAGGTGGGAACTGAACAATGAGGAAACTTGTACTCGGGAAGGGGAACATCACACACTGGGGCCTATCATGGGGAGGGGGGAGGGGGGAGGGATGGCATTGGGAGTTATACATGATATAAATGATGACTTGATGGGTGCTGACGAGTTGATGGGTGCAGCACACCAACATGGCACAGGTATACATATGTAAGAAACCTGCACGTTATGCACATGTACCCTAGAACTTAAAGTATAATAAAAAAAAAAAAAAAAATTCTGTCATATATTTTTTTGTTATCTATGAAATGGGAATTATAATACTTAAATTCACAGACATTTATGTATGAATTACATTTAATAAGATCATTTTAATCCAGTCTACCAGCTTCTGGGGTGGCTGTCATTAAAGTGGATTTTTTTTTTTTTTACTTTAAGTTTTGGGATACACGTGCAGAACGTGCAGGTTTGATACATAGGTATACATGTGCCATGGTGGTTTGCTGCACCTATCAACCCGTCATCTAGTTTTTAAGCCCCGTGTGCATGAGTTATTTGTCCTAATGCTCTCCCTCCCTTTGCCCCCGACCTGACAGGCCCCGTTGTGTGATATTCTCCTCCCTGTGTCCATGTGTTCTCATTATTGAACTCTAAAGTAGATTTTAAGTATAGCCTAGACCAATGCAGTTTAAGCAGTAATTCTACTTGGGGAAAAACATGTCCCAGGATATACTACATATTTAGTGTAATTTACTTTGCATATCTATGTAAAAAGAAAATATGTCAGTCGGGCATGGTGGCTCATCCCTGTAATCCCAGCACTTTGCGAGGCCAAGGCAAGTGGATCACTTGAGCTCATGAGTTTGAGACCAGCCTGGGCAACATGACCAAACCCTGTCTGCACAAAAAATATAAAAATAGCCAGGCATGGTGGGACACGCCTGTAGTCCCAGGTACGTGGGAGACTGAAGCAAGAGGATCTCCTGAGCCTGGGAGGGAGGCAGAGGTTGCAGTGAGCCAAGATCACACTACTGCACTCCAGCCTGGGCAGCAGAGCAAGACCTTGTCTCAAAAAAAATGTATATATGTATATATATAAAATATATATATGACATATAAAGGCAAGTTCTTCAAAATCTAATTTCATATCTAAAATTTCTACTGAATATTTTAATTTTTATATCTCTTTAGAATATCAGTGAACACATTTTCCCTATAGGTCTCTCTCTTCGTGCCTCCATTCTCCCCATTGCCCACACATAAAATTGTGGGACCATCTATTTCAACCTGGTCCTTCATCCTCTTTGACTGAAAAATGACCAAGCCATTGTCTACTTGCCCTTCAACACAGTTCACTTGCTCACTCATTTATTTATATAACAAGCATGTCTTACCCTTGTAGCCTAATGTCTCAATATGGCCATCATTCAAGTAATAAAGTAGGCTTCCTGACTCACTCTCTATTTGATGCAAATTAAGTGTCACTAATAGCCTAGTCATTCTTAAACATTGTTTTTATTACACGGGTCCTAAGACCCATGTAATAAACAGTGGCTTTTTTATCCCTGCCTATCAAATCAAATTTGAATTTTTCTACCTAACTTTCAAGGCCCTCTGTACATGGTTGGACTCATTGTTTCCCAAAGACACGTACAATTTTTTCATTATTATTCTAGCTAGGTTTTTATATTGTCCCCACAAAGATTCATCTAATTTTCACTGCCTGGAATAACTACTGCTTTCCTCCCACCTCTTCAGATCCTCTTCTGTGAATATTAATGGATGAGTTCATTAGCATAAACATTACTCATAATGACTGTTAGAGCTATATTAAACAACATTTCAGTAAGACATTTAACTTAAATTACAATAACCCTTTTATTATAAGACTTTAATGCATATTTCAGTTGTTTTACCTTACATAAGAAACAATTGTAGAGCTTCACTGAAATGCCCTCCTTGGATGTCTGTGCCGTGGCATTGCGTGATATTCATAGTAATGTATTTTTAGCTTCTCAGTAAGTAAACCTGTTAGTTGGCTATCAGCACTTTGGGAGCCCAAGGCAGGTGAATTGCTTGAGCTCATGAGTTTGAAACCAGCCTGGGCAACACGAACAAAGCCTGTCTGCACAAAAAATATAAAAATTAGCTGGGCATGGTGGTACACCATGAATTTATAAATTCCACTCTTTAAAAAACATTAATAGAAATGGTTTATTCTATGTTCCTGAAAGAAGATGGAATGCTTGAGAATTGAATTTCATTTAAAATGTGTTGGGGAATGTACTATTTAGAGGACCCTTATTTATCTTCATCACTATCATCATCATTGTCTGCTGTTTAGTGAGTACCTACCACTAAGTACCGGGTAACTCACAGGTTTCTTTTATACATGTTATGTCATATAATCCTCACAATAAGATCAGTAAGTTGTCTAAGGTCTCTTACCTTGTAAGTGGTCAGTCATGATTGAAGCCCAGATTAGGTCTATTCTAAAGCCTATGATTTTTTTCCTCAAAATATGCGTATTTATGTTTTATTAGCTACAAGAATGCATACATTATTTAAAGTAAGGCATATCTGTGTTCATATTGTGACTAGAATATCTTTTAATATTTATTAATGTCTTTCAGAACTAGTGGCATTTTCCAAAATATATTTCTTGGTAACACCAGTTCTGTGAGATGTTAATAAGTATAACTTGAAAAGTGAGTTCTTTGGTCAATCAAATTTGGTAAACATTAAGTTAAACAAACTTGTTTACTACAGGATTTCTTAAAGCCTTTATCATGCTAACATATATGTGAGTCTCTCTTTCTGGTACTTCTGTTAGCTAGGTGTTGGGATTTCTACATTTAGCCTTCCTCAGACCCCCTAGACCACACTTTGAGAACCATTGATCTAGGGCTTATATCTTTTTTTTATCACAGTCTACTTTAAAACAATAATGAACCACTTTACATATAGGATAAGAAGCTTATGTCACTCTACTTGAATTACCACTCCTCTTTCTTATGTGCTCTTTTTTGAAATACATTTTACTTTGTAGTAAATCCTATAATATATTGTTATTATTTTTTGCTTCAGTTATTTTTAAAGAGACTAAAAATGAAAAAAATATATCTTTTATGTTTTCTCATATAAAGTTATATTTCCAGCACTCTTTCCTTTGTGTAGATGCAGGTTTTTATCTGGTGTTATTTTCCTTCTGCCTGAAGAAATTCCTTTAATGTTTGTTGTAGGGCAGGCTTACAGAGAAAATAGAGGCTTTAGGCATGTCTCTCCCAGCATGCTTCTCTCTCCTTTCCCTTCACCTCTATTCTTATCTCTAACAATGTCTATTTTTAACTTCTTTCACCCCTATCTCAGAAGAGCTGATTCTTTTGCCCAGGACCGACTAGTTCACCTGTGCCCTGGATACTATTCCATTACAACTCCAACAGGAGCCTTACTCCATCAATTATTTTAACTTTTCTGGTATCTCCCGTGTCTTCCTCTCTTACATCTTTTCCCTTTAGCTTACAAACATGCACAAGTCTTTTATCCCAAGTCACTTTTCCCATAGTGCTCTGCCTTCTCAAGCTTCTGTTCTCTCTCCTACTCTCTACAGTCAAACTTTCCCAAGTATAGTCTGTATTTTTTCAACTCATTATAGTATTTTTTCTTCCTTCTCACTGTACAAAACTGCTTTTACTAAGCTCTCCAGTGACCTCCTAATTACTTTATCCAATGACTTATTTTCAGTCTTCATTCTATTCAGTTGTTTAATACTATTTACTATACCCTTTTTGCAATCCTACCATTCTCATCCCGTCTCTGAAAATTCTTTTTCATTTTCCTTCACTGGTTCCTTCTTTCTACCTGCCTCTTTATATTCTTCAAGTCCCTGCTCTTGAGCTCCTATTCTTAGTGTTTAACCTTCTTTATGGGCAATATTGTCTCATCCAGAGATTTTTGAAGTGTGGTCCCCAGACCAGCAATATCACCTGGGATCTCATTAGAAATGCAAATTCTTAAGCCTGAATCAGCAGCTCTGAGGTAGAACTCATCAGTTGATTTTGATACATGCAAAAGTTTGAGAACAACTTGTCCTTGTCATGTGGCTTCATTTCATGGCTTTATCCCTAGTCTTGACACATCTGTTCCTTTCTAGATCCATACTTTCAATTGGATATTTCTACATGGAACATATGAAACTTCTAACTGAACTTATCCTCTTCCCCTCAAACCTGCCCTTTGGTGTTTCCTGTGTCAGTTAGTGGTGTTAGCTACCCAGTGTCCCAAACAAGACATCCCCAATCGCATACTTCCTCTCCCTTATCCTGTCTATTTTTATCTGCTCTTGAAATAACTTCTGAATTAGAGATGCGTTGGTTAGAAGGAGGATGAAAGCTGTGTTATTGTAGCCAAGAAGAAATCAAGAGGGACTGTTTATTCAGTGACCAGGAAGTCATTTGAGAGGTCAGTTTTGTTGAGTAGCAGACTAGATAAATGAAAGTACAGTCTTATAATAGAATGTTATTAACAATAAAAATGTATAAATTACATGTCCCAGAAGAGCAAGGATGAATCTCAGAAACTTATATGATAAATTGTTCCATTTATATAAAGTTCAAGGGTATGTAAAACCAAATTATATAGTATTTAGGAATATACATGTGTGTGGTAATAACACAGAGAAAAGCAAGAGAATAAAAAACACAAATATAGTCACTCTGATAGGGAAGGAAGGATATGAGATTAGGGAAGAGTACAGAGGGCACTTCAAATCTAAAGATAATGCATTCCTTTTCTTAAACGGGGTGGTGGGTACATGGGTGTTTTTTTTGTAGTATAAGTCTTTATAACTTACATATGTTTATAAATGTTATTTTTGCATTTATTAAATAGTATAAAACAATAAACATCTTAGAAGTAGCACTTTTAGACTTCATATTAAATGATTGACAGTGAAAAGAAAAGAATTAGAATAACACTTGGAATTCCAGAAGGAGGCAAAGGAGTAATAGAGAAGGAAAGATCAAGGATGCATGAGAGATGGTGAATAATGAGGGAGCAAGGCCCATGAAGTGATGGACCACACAGTAGCCTTGGAAAGAAAGGATAACTCCTTATTTCAATGTGGTAAGAAAAGGAGTCCTGAAGAAAGACAGGTGGAAATACACAGATATGGGCGAGGGAATAGAGACTAAGATGAACAAGGACCTTACAACTGACAGCCTCAGTTGTCCCAAGAAAGTAGAGAGATTCATTTCTCTAGGACAGTGTTTTCTAATGTTTCTCATGTCATAGCACACATAAAAATTATATTCGAATGGCACCCTAGGGTGGAGAAGGCAGCCATTTGTAACCAGAGGTACCTGATATGCCAAGAGCTTAGAGGATAGTATCTTGACACAGCTGTAGCCCATCTGAGGCACACTGGTTGGGAATTGCTGATCTAAGGCAGTGTTTTTCTGTCTTTTATTTTCATCATCACCTTCTGAAGGAGCCATTTGAATCATTTTTATTTTTTTCTAAATGTACCTACCCATGAAATTTTCATATTGCACATCTACTTTTTATCCATTTATGTACTGTATGTGTAAATGGGCTTTATAAATAAAATGAGTGCTTTTTTTTCTCCCCCCAAGAACCAGTTTTCACCTCTGTTAAGAATGTATAATCTAAGCTGAGCATGTTGGTTCACTTCTATAACCCCAGCACTTTGGGAGGCCAAGGAGGTGGGATTGTGTGAGCTCAGGAGTTTGAGACCAGCCAAGGCAATATAGTGAGACCTCATTTCTACTAAAAAAAAATAATAATAATAAAAAATAATAATAGAAAAAGAAAAGAAAAATCAGCCAGGCATGGTGGCACACACCCATAGTCCCCGCTACTCAGGAGGCTGAGGCGGGAGGATCACTTGAATTCAGGAGATCAAGGCTGCAGTGAGCTGTGATTGTACCATGCATTCCAGCCTAGGCAACAGAGCAAGACCCTCTCTAAATACATACATACATACATAATTTATTTAAAAAAGAATGCATGATCTATGGTAAAGGAAGTAGAAAAGTTAGAGAGTTCGTCAGCCGTTTACCACCCTGTCTACAAGTGTGTTAGGAGGGAAATGGTAAAGGTAATGCATTAGGGACTAGGGAGGTGAATACGCCTACCCTTGTTTAAATAAAAAGGTCTTCACTAAAAGGGTGTTCCAATGTATTTCTTCTTAAAAATATTTTTAAAAAATGGAAGCTATTTCTCCTCCATCTTTTTGCATTTCTTGAAACTAAAAGAGTAATTTCTGCATGTGAGTTCTGGTAAGTTTTGAGAGGAGAACAGGTGAAAATGCAGAGATACGTAGAGATGGCGAAAATAGGTAGGGATGTAGGAAGGGGCCAGACTTATTATACTGTTGATTATAAAGATTTATTTCTTAAGAAAATGAACTTTTGCTTTGGGTTCCCTTCGGAATGTGCAAAGGAATTCTTGACAGAATTTGAAATATATTCCATGACGTTAGTGCTAAACATTTACTGGAAACATATATTTCTAAATTTAACAAAACATAAATTTGGATTTTAAAACAGTCCCTAGATGAACCTACTGATAATTTCTTCCTACTTTCAAACTTTATTTCATCAGCTGAGCTTATTCAAGCATCAGACACTTAAAATTTGGTCTTGTGGATACTGAGGAATCTCGCATATTAATTAGTGTATTGACAAGTTGTTTTTACTAATACTTTTAACTTATGTGAGACTATCTTTAGATGCTCTCCATTGGCTTTAATAACACAATTAGTCCCTGAAGACTTTAAATAATTTGAAAGAAATGTTGACAGACTAGCTTTTAGTAGAAACATAGTGTATGTCATTATAGCAAGAAAGTATTTTTTGACATTAAAGAAAACTATTCTAATGTAATAATTTTGTTATAGTTTAAAAATATAACCAATGATCATGATGAAACCATGAGAGGCTAAAACTTTAATTAGCCCCTTCAATAATTATGTTGTTTACTTAAAAATGTTATTCACCTTATCTGGAAAAATGATATCAGTGTCTTTCTGAAGTCTCTCATTTTCTTTTTAGTTTGGTACAATTATAACATCAGTTATGTCTGTGTTTCCTGGACTACAATGGTGATAAGGTGATAAGCTGTTTATCTATAAGACTTTATTTATATTTATTATCATTATCTTTGTTACATGGCAACAAATAAATTATAAAAGCAGTTTTATAAAGTTTTACCAACAAATTTGTGGGTTTTAGAAGAGAGCTACAATTAATCATTAGTAGCTTTTTGTTTCAAACTCAATTCAAGGGAAGTTGCAGTTGTAGAACAGATATACTTTGGCTTAATAGCAGATGCTGTCTGTGTTTGCGTTGAAGCATTCCATATCCAATAAAATACCACATAGAACACACCCCCAAGAGAATCCCTAGAGTAACTGAAGAGGAATGCAATTTATGCATTCCTATGGAAAATATCCATCATTGAAAAACATATCTGAATGTAATCTTCTGCTTTACATTAAGTATAGTTTTTGATATTAGATTCTTTTCCTTTTGAGTGACTATAAAGAGAAAGATTACAAAGCTGTTTTTGCTAATTTACCCCTTATTGGTTTACCCAGTAACTTTTTTGTGAAAATGCTTGCATTATATAGTTAAATATTCTTGCCGCTTTCAATTTCTGAGACATTTTCATTTACCCTCACTTAGAGGTATAAACTATTGGCCTTGTTTATATGCTATTATCAGATGAGTACCAATACATGCTAATTATTCAATGTTCTGTCTAGTTGTTTGTTTATTTTTTAACGTCAGTGAGTTTAGCAGTTGATAGTCGTATACCAACTGTAGCAACACTACTGTGAATAAGTTCTGATAACCCACTACCATTGGACCAGCCTCTATTCTTTTCTTTAGAAAGTGAGTTCAGATTTAGAAAAATCCAGACTTTAAAAAGATAGTCACCTCTAACTTCTAGTGGAAAATTCATTGAGTAAACAGAAGGCTGTTTAATTGATTATTTAAAATATGGGTGCTAGCCAAGCTTGGTGGCTCATGCCTGAATCCCAGTGCTTTGGGAGGCCTAGGCAGGAGGATTGCTTGAGCCCAGGAGTTCAAGACTAGCCTGGGCAACATAGTGGGACCCCATCTCTAAAAAAAAAATTTTTTTTAATTAGCTGGGTGTGGTGATGCATACCTGTAGTCCCAGCTGTGTAGGGGGCCAAGGCAGGAGGATTGCTTGAGCTCAGGAGTACGACGTTGCAGTGAGCCATAATGGCGCATCTGCACTCCATCCTGTGAGACAGAACAAGAGCCTGTCCCTAAAAATAAATAAATAAATAAATAAAATGGGCACTAAATGATTTATTCTCTTTCGTATATATTTTTTAAAACAAAGTAGTCTTGTGAATTGAAAAGCAACACAGTTTCTGGACATCCTCTGACCGATGAATGGTCCAGAAAATGTCAGGACCTACAGTTAAGAAAACGCCAAGTCAGAATCACATTATTTACATAAATTTATTATTATTGATAATAATATTTAACATTTTTAAGCCTTTGCCATGTCCAGAAACTGTGCTAAGCATCTTTCATGTATGCATTATTTTATTTAATTCTCTCAGCATCCTTATTAGATAGATATTAAATTATCCTTATTTTCAGATTAGAAAATGGAAGCTCCAAGAAGTTAAATATCAGTGAAGTCATAGCAAGTGACTGAGGTGATTTTCAAACCCACATAGTTTGAGCCACAGTCAGAATGTTACAGAGAACACAGCTCTGCATTTATGTGCCTTATTATTCTGTCTGGTCCATGTGACTTTTAAACACATTTTTAAAGAAATTTATTTTCCCTTATAAATTTTTTCAGAACTCCCTGGGATACATATTTTGAAATGTTTATGATGAACTGCATTTTAAATTATCTTAAGCTTTGCTTTAATGAATTTTTTATTTACTAAATGAGATGTGATGAGGAAATCATGAAGCTACATTTAGTTTAAGATCAAGACATTATAATTTCAGCCTTAAAACTATAATGTTTAAATTGCTTCATTTTTGGTCATTGGCACAAAAAGTGATCAGCCTCTCAGCTTAGAAGGGGGGAAGCTCATACTTTTCCTGTTTCTGTACTTACATTTTTTTCTGCAATTAAAAAATATTAAATTCTTATTCCACAATAACAAATTAACACTATTAGAATTCAGTGAATGCCAAAACTTCACTAGGTATCAGGCAATATATAGGTGATATATAGGTAATATTGACCTAAATATCTTTGAACAAAATTACTCAATCTTTGTTTCTGACTATAATGCTTATGGATACCCAAGATTAAACTGCTTAGATTTGGAGGCTGCTAGAGCTCGGTTTTTTCTTAGTAAGAAACTGGATCCTAAATATTACATCCTAAATTATTAAGCAAAGAATTAATAATCTAGCACAAGTCAGATAATCCTATTATAAAAACAAAACAAAAACAAGGTAGTTTCATCACACTTTTTTTTTGGAGGGTAATCTATTTTGCTTCCAGGTAACTTGGATCAACAGTGGGTAATAGACCTGGCCAGAGGATTGCTGCTTTCTGATTCTCTCTGATATCATCAAAGCTTTCGACTTTTAGCATCTGGTTCAGACATCCTGTTGCAATTGTTCTCTAATTCTTCTTGTTCAGAAATCTCCTTCGCCAGTGTTTTTGGTGTGATTTAAATGGAGTCCTTCATAAATTTAAGATGTCAAGTTCTCTTGATTTCATACTTCTTTCAGAGCTCATTCTTTCAACTGTTGTACCTATGTAGGCATTTCTTTGAGTATTTGTCTAAGAGTGGAATTGCTAGATTGTAGGATATGGCTATCAACAACTTTATTTATTTATTTACTTACTTACTTACTTAAGACAGGGCCTTATTCTGTCACCCAGACTGGAGTGCAGTGGCATGACCATGGCTCACTGCAGCCTTAATCTCTTGGGCTCAAGCCATCCTTCTGCCTCAGCCTTCTGAGTAGCTGCAACTACAGGTGTGCACCACCACACCCAGCTAATTTTTTTTATTTTTAGTAGAGACAAAGTTTCACTATATTGCCCAGGCTGGTTTCAAACTCCAAGGCTCAAGTGATCCTCCTGCCTCGGCTTCCCAAAGGGCTGAGATTACAAGTGTGAGCCACTGCACTTGGCCTCAACAACTGTATTACACAATGCCAAAATGTTTTCAAAAGGGATTGTAACAGTTGACATTCTTGCTAGCTTTGTGTAAGAGTTCTCATTGCTCCACGTCATTATAAATAGTTGATGTTTTTAGGCTAAAAGTTTTTACCAATCTGATGAGTGTGAAATGATATTTATTATGCTTTTATTCGCATTTCTGCAATTACTGATTCTCTCTACATGTAGGAGTTCTTTATATATTCTGGATAGTAGTCCTTTGACAATTATATGTGTTGAAAAAAAATTCTTCCACTCTGTGGCTTGTCTTTCCACTTTCTGTATGGTGTCTTTTGATGAACAGAAGGTTTTAATTACACTGTAGTCAGATTTGTCAACTTTTTCCTTTATGGTGTGTAATTTATCTGTTTTGTTAAAAAATCCTTTTTGATCCATTCTGTATCATCTTGTAAAACTTAATATGTTTTTCTTTTGCATGATGTGTTTAATTAATGTGGAATTTATTTTTGTGCATGATATGAGAGTGGGGATCAAATTGCATAGGTTTTTGGCATATTCCATAATTATCTTAGCACTACTTATTACAAGTCTATAGCACTATTTATTGATTTGCAGTTCCTCCTTTGTCATATCTCAGATTTCGTGTGGGTGTGTGGTTATCAAGTTAAAGAAGTCCTACTTGATTCCTCGTTTGCTAAGGGTTGTTAATGATAAATATAAAATTTTATAAATTATTCTGCATTTATTCATCCAATTATATTATTTTTTCCTGCATTTATTTGTTAATGTGCTGAGTTGCTTTAGTTTCTTTCCAACTACTAAATCAGTCTTGCATTCCTAGGATAAATCAAATTTGATTATTATATACATTTTATGTTTTGCTGGATTTGATTTGCTAATTGTTTAGTATTTTTAAAGTTTATTATATTCCTATATTATCCTTTTAATGCACGCACTGTCTATAGTGATGATGTCTCTTTCATTCTTGATATTGGAATTTGTGTCTTCTATCTCTTTTTTATCTATTCGAAGAACCAGCTTTTTGTTTCATTTATTTTTCTCTGCTGTTTTTATTTTCTATTTCATTGATTTCTGTTCTTATTTTATTCCTTCCTTATGCTTTCTTGTGGTTTATTTTTCTTGGTTCTTAAGATGTGAGCCTTAGATCATTGATATGAAAGCTTTCTTCTTTCCTAATATAAGTAATGCTATGGATTGCTAAGTACTGCTTTATGTGCCTCCCACATATCTCAATATTTTATGTTTTCATTTGTAGTAAATTCAAAATACTTTCGAAATTTCCTTGTGTTTTCTTCTTTAAACTATGGGTTTTTTAGAAATGTACTGTTTACTTTCCAGATATTTGGGGGAATCCTCAGATATCTTACTTTTCTGTTATGGAAAGAGAGCATACATTGCTTGTTCCAATCATTTCTAATTTATTGAGACTTGTCTTATCGCCTGCAATATGGTCTGTCTTCATTAATGTTCCACGAGTGCATGTGTGAAATGTATGCTGCTGTTTTGGGTAGTATGTTCTATAAATGTAATTTAGATTAAACTGACTGATAGTATTATTAAAGTCTTCTATATCATTGTTGATTTTTAAAATATAGTAAGTCCTCACTTAACATCGTTAATAGGTTATTAAAACTGTGACTTGAGGTGAAACAATACATAACAAAACCAACTTTTTTCTCATCAATGTTATAATATAATGACATTGAATGATGCTATTCTAGGAGTTGCTGTACGTCATTTCGCTTATAGTCTGTTTCCAAGAATCTATCAATGATGTTAAGCGAGCACTTACTATATGTGTACTCAGTGAATGAGATACAGTGGTAAAATCTGTGTGTAAAAACAGACCTGTCTATTTTTCCTCTCAGATTTACCAGTTTTTGCTTGATGTATTTTGAAGACTTGACTTTTTTTTTTTTTTTTTTTTTTTTTTTTGAGACAGAGCCTTACTCTGTCACCAGGCTGGAGTGCAGTGGTGCGATCTCAGCTCACTGCAACCTCCAACTCTGGGGTTCAAGCGATTCACCTGCCTCAGCCTCCAGGGTAGCTGGGATTACTGGCACGTGCCACCACAGCCAGCTAATTTTTCTGTTTTTTTAGTAGACATAGGGTTTCACCATGTTGGCCAGGATGGTCTTGATCTCCTGACCTCATGATCCACCCACCTCGGCCCCCCAAAGTGCTGGGATTACAGGCAGGAGCCACTACTACCGGCCATCTTGACCTTCTTAAACTTTATTCAATGTTCGTCTTCATCCTTGGTAATATTCCCTGTTAGAATGCCTTTTTTTTCCCTGATATTGATATAGTCACTCTCACTTTCTTTTTCTTAGTGTTTGCATGATATATCTTTTTCCGTATTTTTACTTTTAATTTATGTCTCCGTCTTTTAATATATTTGTGTACCTTTTCCACTAGATCCTTTAACGTATTAATTATAATTATTTTAAATTTCTTGTTGGATGGTTTCAACACCTGATTCATCTCTGGGTCTGGCTCTGATGACTTCTTAATTCCTCCAGTGGTTTATATTCTTTATTGTTTTTTCCTGTCTTTTAATTTTTTAATTGAATGCTGGACATTATATATACAAGACCATTGGAGATTGAGATAAATATTATTTTTGCCTAGAAATAGGAGTTCTTTTCTTCTGCTACATCGTTAGGATGGAGGATTGAGTCAATCTAGTCAGCACTTGAACTGGGTTCGTTTTTTGTGGTTATTATCATTACCTTCAACACACCACTAACCTCAACTTTCAGGCATGCTCTGGCTACCCTGTGCTTAGTGTGAGGCTTGGAGGGCTATATGCCTGCAGCCTAGAAGGTTTAACTATCTGTGCTCTTCCTCTTCTCCCAACAGTCAGTTGCTGATGTTTCTTAGTGAAAGGCATGGGATGGGGTTTGAGATTCTCTTGCTCTTTCCTCAATCTTAGGCAGTCCTACCCTCAGCAGTTAAGAATTTGAATTGTTCGGTTTTCTTCTTACTCACTTTTATGGCTTAACTTCTTTCTCCCATACTCTGCAAAAGGAGAAACCATTTGAGTATCCTGTCTTACCTTGGAGGGGCTTACCACTCTTTGGAATTCATTTCACATCCTGGCATCAACTCTTCTGCTTCAGATTATATGAGAGGGTAATGAGTATTTTTTCTAGTGGCTCTGAACCAATTTCTTTAGTAAACTGACAAGAAAAGTTTCTAGTCTTATCTATTTGAGTAAGTCTAGCTTATCTTCCCTGTCATTAAGGTGATAAATGTGAAGGATCTTGGTACCTAATTTTATATCTTGGTTTTGATAATGATTTTTAAAAATTACCTGCTCTGGTCTGCTTTCATACCATACAGTGAAGTTTGAAAACACAATGAATTAATCTTATCTAACAATCGCTTTATGCCTTTGGAATGTTTACTTAAACATTAAATAGATCAACATTTCAGAAGAACTCTTTATTTTGTTTTATTGGCCCATAATGTTACATGAAGAGGGTTGCTTTTGGTTGAATTTATGCAAATTGTTTAAAATATGAGGATTGCTACTTTGTTTTTCCTTGTGTTTCAGGTATTGGTGGTAATTTGGTGGCCATTCAGGCTAGCAGGATTTCTACCTACCTCCATTTACATAGCATTCCGGGAGAATTGCCTGATGAACCCAAAGGTTGTTACTACCCATTTAGAACTTTCTTTGGTCCAGGTATGTGCTTATGGATTTTTGCATATTTTAGATCAAGGCCTATTGTTCTCTAAGATTATAGGCAGGCAACATTTATTGAATATGTGTTTTGTGAGAGTTGCTCAACTTTCCTATTTCTGAGAGCTAATCCCAGTGAATGAAAAGGCGTGAATATCAATTCTACAGTTGCTGAGGATCTTTGTATAATGTTTCTTTGATGCCTGTTTCTGAGGTATCTTGCTTATTAGTTGTGAAAGAGCAACCTTATTTTGTGAAAGACAAAAGAATCATTGCCAGGTGATTTTGGGAGGCAGATGTACTATCTTATCTATATTATTATTTTGGCCTTTCTAAATGTAGGCATTTGATCTCAAACAAACCAGATGAGAAGGGATAACCTCGGTTTCAAGGACGATGCATTATTTATGTGACTATGAAAAAACAAAGGCACACGATCACCAAAAAACTAAGACCATAATTTTAAACCTCACAATTCTTATCATTTTTTTTTCCCTGATGAAAATAAGTGTGATTATTGACTTTTGTTTTAAAAAAAATTTTGTTGTTGTTGAGACAGGGCTTTGCTCTGTTGCACAGGCTGGAGAGTAGCAGTACCATCACAGCTCACTGCACCTCAAACTCCTGGCTCAGGTGATCCTCCCACCTCAGCCTTTTGAGTAGCTGGGACTATAGGCACGAGCCACCTTGCTTGGCTAATTTTTTATTTTTTTATTTTTTGTAGAGATGAGGTCTCACTATGTTGCCCAGGCTGGTGTTGAACTCCTGGCCTCAAGCAGTCCTCCCACCTTGGCCTCCTAAAGCTCTGAGATTACAGGTGTGAGCCACAGTGCCTGGTGATTATTGACCTATGAATGAAGATCAGAAATGGCTACCCTTTTAATACCAGTGATAGAAGTCTAAAGAAATTAGTAAAACGAAAACATTCTTGTACTTTAAGAACTTTATATTTTCTCTTTTGTTTTCCCTCTGTTTTTATGATAGATATTAAAGTGTGACCGATGTTCTTCATAGCAAGTTTTTATCAACCACCTTTCATTTAATTAACATATATAGTGGAAATTTCAGACAATGAAATGAATTGTAACTACTTGAAATTTATTTTTGGCAATCAAATTTCATGTGATAGTATGAAGTATAGTAACTAGAAAGTAATCCTCAAATTTTAATAACTATGACCTATTATTAACCAAAATATAATTTCGTTTTAATTACTTTTACATTTTATATTACAGGAGTAAATAATAAGTCTGCTCAAGTTCTGCTGCTTTTAGTGATTCCTGGACATTTAATTTTCCTCTACACTATTCATTTGATGAAAAGTGGTCATACTTCTTTAACTATAATCTTCATAGTAGTGTATTTATTTGCTGCTGTGCTACAGGTAAGAGTTAAAACTTCTTGAAACCTCTTTTATGCTGAGACTGCTGTAAAAGTACAGCTATGGAAATCTAAAAACACATGACATATTTTACCATCTCAAAAATCAACTGAACATCTTCATATTGATTTGATCTTCTTAAAACCAATAAACAATTTTTTGTTAGTCATCAATATTTATATTATTAGGCCCATGTAAACATTGTTTATTATAGAGTCAGTTATTTTCACTATGACTTATATTTACTTTTCTTGTATTTTCTTTCCTATGGGGCTAATAATCATATCTCTTTGCATTTGCCTCATTTTCCGTAAACCCATCTTTAATTTTTACCAATGGTTCTAGTTTTATTTTGGCTTCCTAGGCATAGCTTCTTGCTAAACTTTGTAGATTTGGTACCTTCTTCAGTGAGGTAAGTCCTAATCCCTTAAGAGATGGATTCAAATAGTTCTTTGAAGAGATAACATTTATCATTTGACTTTCAAGGAGTTTAGCATGTAGGAATGAGGGTAGAAGGTAGGTATGTAGACATTATTCCACTCAAAAGAAACTACATTGATGAAAATAATGATAATGAAATTAGTTGGCGTTTATAGTGTTTCCTATATGCTCAGAAGCATTATAAGTGCTTTATATGTATTGATTCATTTAATTCTCACAAAATGCTATGAGATTTGTTCTTTTGATATAAATCAGTGATTTTCAAAGTGGGATATACATAGAGCAATGCATCATGTGGAGGAAGAAAAGATTAAAACTTCATTTGTTTAAAGTATCTTTCTTCTATTTTTGTGTTTGCTTAGTAATAAATATATTTTAGCACAATGTTAAATAAGTATACCAAATATTTTATACTGAGAGAGCTGCATAATCTAAAACTTTTTGGAGATTACTGAGTTAAAACACAGAGGTGAGAAAGCACAGGGCTTGTACAAGGTAAAATAATTCATATCTAGGATCTAACAGACAAGATAAAGTTAAGAAGGTTGATTAGGGCTGGTGTAGAAAAGGCCTTAAATACAAGGGAAATTAGAATCTATTCTTAAAATAACAAAACCCTTACAACTTGACATTTTTAACTTGTCTATTATGCTTCATAGTGCCTTAGATTTTACTGACAGTCACCTATCGAATAATTAATTTATTTATTCATCCAGTAAACTTTCATGCTACTAGATAGAGGGATGGCTTTTAAATCCCGGGAGGAATAAGTTCAGACTCCGTACTCAGGTCTCATAGTCTAGAGGGAAGGCCACTACATGAACAAAGAATTATAATGTACTATAATGTAAGTACTGAGTTTAGCTCTAAATGAAGTGCTTTCAGAGTTTGAAAGAAAAAGCAAGTACCTCTACCTGGGGAGTAATATTTTTCTACTGTTCAGTAGGGACAAAACTTATAGCAAATGGCTACTTTTATTGCTGTATATTATATGGTCATTTATTGTCATATATGTTTGATGCTGTTCTCTGTGTAACTATTGTGAAAAAGATGCATTCTTCAATCCCAGGGGAAATATTCAGAAACTAGTGTTTGATTTGCTGATAAACAAGCCATTGCTGGAGCATATTCCTATTTGCAACTCTACCTCTAAGCCTCATGGATTATTTGACATTTATGTTTATGGTTCTGTGCCAACATACTATCATGCAGCATTTCACTTAAGTCAATGAAGGATATAAGTAATTTTTCTAATTTATTAAAAAGTTTCAACATATATCCACTGTGTACCTATATGCCTTTTAAACCTCTGATCTAAATTCTCACCAGTGAAAGTTGAATAACTAGAATTGAGAAAAGAGTAATTATTAGTCTCTCTGTGTCTCAGTTACCCGCTCTGTAAAATGGGAGAGGTTGTACTATCTACCAGACAGGCTGCTTTGAGGATTAAATGAGTTACTTATATAAAGCGTGTTTATAGTAGATGCCATGTAAGTGTTAGATGATGCTATTGTTGTTGTTATTAAAGATAGTATTATAGGCCGGGTGTGGTGGCTCACGCCTATAATCCCAGCACTTTGGGAGGCCGAGGTGGGTGGATCACAAGGTCAGGAGTTTGAGACCAGCCTGGCCAAGGTGGTGAAACCCCGTCTCTACTAAAAATAAAAAATTAGCCAGGCGTGGTGTCACACACCTGTAGTCCCAGCTACTCGGGAGGCTGAGGCAGGAGAATCCCTTGAACCCGAGAGGTGGAGGTTGCAGTGAGCCGAGATCATGCCACTGCACTCTAGCCTGGGTGACAGAGCGAGACTCCATCTCAAAAAAAAAAAAAAAAAAAAAAAAGATAGTATTATAAATGGTGTGTCATTGGTTCAGAATGACAACTGGAAACTATACTGTTGATTGAATTTTCTTATGTGTCTTTTATAACTTTAATTTTTATGGGCTTTGCTTTTCATTTTTCCCCCAAGAATCAGATATCCGCCAGAGTAGATCTTTGCATTTGCAGCCTGACATTGTGCATTTTCTAATGGAATAGCTTAGAATAGGTTGTAAATTCTTAGATCAAATCTACATGTTCTGACACTAGTATACACATAAGCACATGCACACACACCTCTTTAAGGTTTGGGTAAAAGATCTTGACCTTCCCCACCTGGTTTCAGTCAGTCCAAAGATGAACAGAATGAAGAAATAACTCCTTAAAGACAAAGAATCTTTAACCACTTAGAACTTACCTTTTAATATTCTTTACTAGATTGTCTTCCTTTTTTGATCTAGGTTAAATTTATATTCAAAACCTTGGTCCAAGCTCTTATGCAAATACTTCAGTTCATGCCACTCTTCTCATCCCTAAACTCTCTAATTTGATTGGACATTCTATAGTGCAGTTTTCCAATGCATGCTGAATTTCTCCCCATCTACATTCCTACCTTCTTGAGGGTTGAGACCATGCCTTTCCCTTTGGTATTCCCCACAGGACATGATATAGTGGCTGTTTTTATAAATTACTGTTGTTTTATAGTCTTCAACAGACTAATACTCTTTGGGGAGCCTCCCTGCTAATTCCCCAGCCCACTAAATGAAGGAAATCTATTTGAAGGAACCTTCATATTGCACTTATTATAATGACACAGTAACAATCATTTGCAGCACTTTTGCATTTACTCAGATATCATCTCTTCCTGGAAGCCTTTCTTGAATATCTGATTTTCTCTGAATTGCCTTATTCTCTATTTCCCAAAGTACCCTGTGAATACCATTATCCTAGCATTTTCCATATTATATTGATGTAATTTATAATATTTATTGCGTCTGTCTCACCCATTCTAGAGATAGGTTCTTTGTTTCACTCATTTTTGTATCTCCAGCACCCAGCCCTGTCCCTAGTGCTCAATTAATGTTTGTTAAAACTGAATGACTATATCTTGCCAGCTTCATCTCCTTCAGTGGAAGGAGGAGAAAATTTTATAACTGTATTTAAGTATGAGAAATAACAGAACTAAAAAAATCTAGATTTTTATTCTCCTTGTCTTCAATTAACACCCGTTTCCTCTCTTTCACTGACATAGATATCCGAAATAAAAGCAATAAAAAATGAAACACAATCCCACAACTTCTAACAGTGATCAGTTAAAATTGTAAGGTTTTACTGAGATGTTTGGAGATGAAATAACTTGATTTCTTGGGAAGTAGAAGTGTAAGGGTAAAACTGATCATGAGTTGATAATAGATGAAGCTCAGTGATGGTTCCTGAGAGTGAGTGGGTTTAATTTATACTATTCTACTTTTGTATATGCTTTAAGTTTTCCTTAATAAGGACTTTTTAAAATAAAACTTTCAAATTTTAGATGTTAGTATAAGATTTTTTTCAGAGTATATCATCTCTCAATTTTGGTCTTGTAGCTGAATGGGTATTTCTTACTTCAAATGAAAAGTAAAAAGTCAACTTAAATTTTAAATTCTCTGGCATTGGAATGGCTGAGTTAGTTTCTTGTTTTGCCCTTGGCACACACTAGCTCCCATTTTTTGAAATTATTTTTTAAATTTAAGAAAAACTACTTATATGTCACAAATTACATTGTTTAGGGGTATTTATTATGTGTCTTGCAATTAGAAGGAAGCTATCAAATGTGGTTTTGTTATGTAATGTTTAGGCCACTGGACCACAGTCAGAAGATGTGATAGGTTATACTCTATTCATGTTCTTGCCCAGTCCCCAAGAGCAATCAGAGTAGCTAGACCGTGTCAAGACCACAGTAATGTGCTAAGAGACATTCCTATTTGACATACCTCCAATCACATGGCTTTTTGAGTTTATTTTTCTTCAGCAGTAAGGATGAGTTGGTACCCAGCTAACCATCTTGATCCATTATACCTTTTATACCATCAGTCAGCTTTTATAAGACTACCAGCTGTGCTTAAGGCACTATTGTTTGTTTTAGAATATAATTTTTTTATTTATGCCAACTAGCACATTGAACCCACAGCTTTGATTTCACAGAAGCAGAGTACACTTTACAAATTTTGACATGTTTCTTGGGTTCTTTCTCTCTAAGCAGCGATTTTCCCAGCCTTCACATCTACTTATTTGGATGCTCCATTGACTGCTCAAAGCCTGTTAACTTATGAACTCAAAAGCATAATATAGGATTCCAAGTTAGGATGGGCATTGTTAGCCTTCCTTTTAAGATGTAACAAAGGGAATCTTACTGTCATTTTCAGGGTTTTCTGTTTATATGCCTTATGCCCTACAGTATTCTTCAAAGACTAGTCCTTTGACAGCATAATAAACCTGAGGAGGTACAAAGAAAACTCTCAATTAAATAAGCATACTGACAATCTCTTGAGTAAAGAAGGAACAGCAGTACATCTTGGTTTGTTTCACTGTTTAATTTAAGGCTTCTATTAGTTGTTCCCCTTTGTGTTAGAAATCCTAAATATATATCCTCTGTCTATGAAAAAACAAAAACATAAACATGTCGTCTTGTCGGATGACATATCCTACAAGAGGCAAAAAGATTGCCCCTAGAAAAACTGAAAGTGGAGGCTGGGCGCCGTAGCTCACGCCTGTAGTCCCAGCACTTTGGGAGGCTGAGGCGGGTGGATCATGAGGTCAGGAGTTCAAGGCCAGCCTGAACAACATGGTGAAACCCCATCTCTACTAAAAATACAAAAAATTAGCAGGCATGGTGGTGCATGCCTATAATCCCAGCTACTCAGGAGGCTGAGGCAGGAGAATCTCTTGAACCCGGGAGGCAGAGGTTGCAGTGAGCCGAGATCACGCCACTGCACTCCAGCCTGGGTGACAGAGCGAGACTCCGTCTCAAAAAAAAAAAAGAAAAACTGAAAAAGTAGAAAAAAAGACTATAATTAGATGGGTGATCACAAATGTAAATAAGTCTATTACTATTCAAATCTCATTCTTATAATCCACTATTTTACTCATTTGATTAAAAACAACAATAACCCCTTTTATTTTACTATTATAGTTTTCTGTTTTATTATGATGATTATGTAAATATGAAGTATATAAATATGTTTTCTGCTGTAAAATATCCCAGTGGGAAAAGAAAAATGAGACTTCTCTAGCCCTTAAATTCAATAGCCCTATTCTATTGAATTCCAACAAGGTATTTGTTAATATAATTAGTAAACAATGAATTAAAACTATTTCTAAATGAAATGTTGAATTCTCTATTTTAGGCAATTATTGTTTCTTACAGAAAATCAGATTATTAAGAACTCTACTAAAATTCTAACAGCACCAAATTCCATGGGAAATTTCTTTTGAAAGTTTAGTTGTAGAAAAACTTTGTTTTTGGCTATATCTGTGTTTTCACATGGGAGAAACAAATGTTTCCTTTAAAGGGTAGAATGACAACAAATTCTCAATACATAAAGTTGAGAATTGTAAATATCAGGATTGTATCAAGCATATAGTACATATAGTGTGCCAACTACTGTGCTAGTCACTGTACAAAAGAAATAAAAAAGATTGTCCCTGCCCTTAAGAATCTTCTCTTAGCTGTAGATTAGATTGAAATGCATGAAACAGCTAGAGAAGAGCCCAAGACTTACTTCCTTATAACTATACAGTCTTTTTCTTCTGTAACTTCAGAATAAATTAAATTTTGTGCCTATGCATAACTTTCATTCTTTGAAAGTGCTTTAATAGATTCTTTTTGGAGGGAGGAGATCAGACAACATAAGTTTTAACCACTGAGAAACTCAATATCAACAAATATAAAACTGGGCCTGGCAAAATAGTAATGTTCATACTTCTTATTAATATAATTTTAAAAACAGAAGTCTCATTAGTTTTTGCTATTACTTTCAGTAGGCAATACTTGTTTTTGAATTTTATACATACATGCAAATTGCACCATCTCATATTTTCCAACAGATTCATATTGTCAAGAAAAAAAATCTTGTTCTCAGCAAAGCCCAACCACAGATAAATGCCCCTCATGACAAAACTTATAATCAGCATATTAACTAATAAACTTCCTAATAAGTATTTCTGTTTTATAAATAATCAAAGCTCCTGGTTGTTGAACATGTGTTTGTAATATGAATATACCTACAATACTAATAGTGCAGATTAAGTGCAAACATGTTCCATTGCTCATCCAGTAGAACATGCTTGGAGCAGAAATACAGCCAGTGACCTCTACATACTTACCAGAAGGAGCATTGACAGTGTCCTCATTCTGAAGTCATGTTCACGTGATTCAATATTGTTATCTTAACTACAAAGACATAAAAAT
Source organism: Rhinopithecus roxellana (assembly GCF_007565055.1). NCBI lineage: Eukaryota > Metazoa > Chordata > Mammalia > Primates > Cercopithecidae > Rhinopithecus > Rhinopithecus roxellana. The sequence continues at coordinate 101,131,596 of NC_044558.1, forward strand.
AAATTTTTCCACATAAGAAAAATATAAGCCAGACTGTCTGTCACCCATACATCACATACGAAGGGGAAAAGATAAGCTCCCAGTAAGCAGAGCATTGTAGAAAGATCAGAGTCTTCAGAGTCACACTTGAGTCTGAATTTCTGCTTTGCTACTTAACCTCTTGTAACCTTATTTTTCCCCTACATCAGAGGCTAGAAATGAGGGCTGAGATAATATATATATTGGTAGAGTGCCTGGAACATAGTAAGTTTCCAATAATGGTAGTAGCTGCAGTTTATCATGTTTATTGTCATCGGCCTCATTTTTTTCTTTCCCTCAGTGTTATAGCTGGTTATTCAGTTCCCTGAGCGCCTTCTCGCTTCTTTACCACGCACCTTCCTTTTGGCCCCTGTTCTTTACTGCAGAACTCTTCTTATTCTCTGATGACTGCCCTAAGCTTCACATACCACGCTTTCATTGCTTATTTCCAGACTGGTATCTCCAGTCTGGACTCCTGTTCTACATCTCCAGTTAAATGTTGAAGAGACATCTCACACTCAACACATCCCAAACTAAATTTCTTATATCCCCAGTAACTTTTCCCATTCCAGGGAGGTGTTGAGCTTGAAGCCACAAGTAGGGACAATAAAAAAGGAAATTGACCAGCCTTAGATACACAAGCAAGGATCCCCTAAATCCCTCAGCCCTTGACCCCAGAAAGTCCCTCTGGGATAAGGAGAGCTTTACTCCCACAGATTCTGTATCTCATGTGTACGGATGCCCCAAATCCTGACCATCATAGTCTTCATGATTGTCTTCATACTGGTGAGTCCATGCAGTCTAATAGGAAGACTCCTGGATGAGGAATAAGTATTTCTGGGTTCTAATTCGAGTCTCTTCTTAACTCTCTGACTTTTGCTAAGTCACAACACTCTCTGTGACTTAATTTCCTCTGTGATTTAATTAACGGGGAGCTGTTAATAATTAAGGTGGCAAGCATAAACCATTACTTAGCTGGGCAAACTAGGAAGTATAGTGACCCTAGTTATCACTCAAATCCCTTCCTGCATTCATGATACATGATTTTATGAGTTGCCATTCCTACAGTACAGATGATGTGTTACAAAACCATTGTCGTACATGACTAGTAAAATATATGTTAATATTAAAACAGTCTGGTAATTAAAATAGTCTATTAATATTAAAATCATCTGTTGTTACTACTAGACTAATATTAAGTTAAATTGGCTTTTATGGATTAACCAGAAAACCCAGGCAATACTTAAAACATTGTTTTCCTGAAAACAATTGTATTCCAAGTCTAAATAGCTAATTTTAAATTCATCTGTTAAGTTAGAAGCTATCAATTTTTAAATTTGTTTGACCTAAAACAATCTCCTTCAGGTTTCCAGATGGACTCCTTGGTTCTGTTGTCTCTGTACTTTACCTGTAAAGTGTATATTCACCTATTTCTGCCATCATTTGATTTATTATTTTATAGTGTTCAGTTATATCTTCTCTTGGTCTATAACTTTTTAGAGGAAAATGGTACTGCTTCAGTTATATATAAGCCATTTTATATGCTTCATCTAAATTGTTTCTTCTGAGAGTTTTTGATCTCTAACAGTTCCCCTCTTGCAACTGGAGCCACTTTTCCAATCTACATATGAGTTTCAGAAATAATAATGGCAAATATTTGTATAGTATTTATCATGAGCCATGCACTGTTCTAGGCACTATGTATATGAGCTGAATGAGTCCTCACAACAGCCCAGTAAGGAAGGTTCTGTTTTCATTTCCTATTCACAGATGAGGCAGTTGGCATAGAAGTTAAGTGATTTGTCCAAGTCCACACAGCAAGATGGAGACTGGCTTGAGTCTACATTCCTAACCACTGTGTTTTATAAGAATAGGTTTGGGGCTGGGCGCGAGGCTCACACCTGTAATCCCAGCATTTTGGGAGGCCAAGGCAGGTGGATCACCTAAGTTCAGGAGTTCGAGACCAGCCTGGCCAACATGATGAAACCCCACCTCTACTAAAAATACAAAATTAGCTGGGCGTGGTGGTGCATGCCTGTAATCTCAGCTACTGTGGAGGCTGAGGCAGGAGATTCACTTAGAACTCAGGAGGCAGAGGTTGCAGTGAGCCGAGATCATGCCACTGTACTCCAGCCTGTGCAACAGAGCAAGACTCTGTCTCCCCACCCTCAAAAAAAAAAAAAAAAAAAAAAAAAGATGCATTGTTTGGCTCTTATTGAGGATCATAGTTTTTAGGACTTCTAAAGATTTATAGCTGCCTCTTCTCTCTGGTTTCATTAGATCTTCAACTTCTTCCAGCCAGGCATGTTGCCCCAGAAGGATATTCATTCCACGGGATCCACATGGAATCAATGCCTACTGAAGTCAAGTAGGAATCCATTCCAAGCACATAAATAACTCCTGAATTTTCTGAGAGAAGGACAAAGTACTATGGAAGTTCGATAGTGGGAGAGTTTTTTTCTATGTGAGGAGGGAAGTTTTATAGTGGATAACATTTTGCTTTGTTGGAATCCATAGAAAATGCCATTTCAGCTAAAAGGAGTAGCATTAGGCAAATGAGAAAAACTCAGGGTATTTAAGGAAAACAGCAAGAAATTTCCTGGAGTTAAAAGGAGTGATGAAAAATAAGGTTAGAAATTACAGGTTGTAGCAAGATCATCAAGGAGCTTAAAGAACAGACGATAAAGAGTTTAGTTTATTCTATAGAATGGTGATTTTCAACTATTTTTCCACTCCCAACAAACTTGAGAGATCTGACACATTCATCTGATGCAGTGTGAGATAATTTATAGGGCTTGGGCTCTGGCTTCCACCATCAACTACCTGCATCAGCTTAGGCAGTCACTGCTCAGGCAGTGACTTCCCACCTGTAGAAAGGGGCTAAGACTAGACCAACCTTGTGGGTTGTTATAAGGTTGAAATAATGCATTTAAGGTGATATTATTTTCATCATTATTGTCTTATTTTTTTATTATCAACATCATCATCATCATCAATAGCTGTGGATTACTGGGACGGTGACTCTCTGAGGGTGGCAGTGGAGCAATCAGAACCTATGAAACCAGCTTTAAGAGGCTCTACCTTGATTCTGATACCTTACTCCATTCCTTGGAGTCACTCTTCCAGATAAGGAAGAATGTAGCCATATGGTAACAACATGACTATAATTGGAATCCCAGGATAACCACCCAGTAGCTGAGCAAGTTAATTAGCTTAGCCTCAGGCAAGTTACTTTATTCCTTGGAGTCTTATTTTCTTTGCATATAAAATAATAAGGCTTCCTTTTTGCACAGCAGTTATAATATTTAAATACTTGACACACAGTAGGCCCTCATTACATGATGTGGTTGTGTCTTTTTTTTTTTTTTTTTTTAATTATGATGCTAACTCAAACCCTGTTCCCAGCTGGCATCTCAAAGGAAAAACCTAAGCAACCAGGAGGTTTAAACAGGTTACTTAATCTTCACATTTCTTCTCACTCCTCAGGATTTAATTCTACCAGATTCTAACTGAAAGTAGGATCTCTTTATTTTTTCTATGTGACTGTTCTGCTTCTGTCTCTTAATTGGTTTCTCTGTCTGTCAGCTTGGGTTGAAGGAGAAGTATAAAGAGAATGATAAAGGAGATGTGAAGGGAAGACCTATGGTTCCTAGAATTTTTTTTTCTAGCTGTAAAAACAGCTACTTTAACTTTTGGAGTTGATCAATGTGGTTACCTTAAGATAAGAAGTTGAAGCAAGTGAATTTTTGAGATGATTTTTTGACAGCCTTGTGATTGCATTTGTGTTATGTTGTAGTGTGATTATGCTATTACAGCTTGGGTTGTAAGGTCTCAAATTGAGACACCTTTCTAAATCCATATTTATGGTTAATTCTTTAGAGAGGTATGCTTGGGCTCCAGGCCAGTGATGCACAGAAGATGAAATGACTGACTGCCTTATTGGAAGCACAGCATGCTTGATTCCTGTGTAGCGAGGCATTGGGAAAGAGAGCTCTTTTCAGTCTTGTCAAGCCTGATGAAGGTGAAGGTAGAACCAGGGAAGCTGAGCCATCTTTTCTGAAGTGTTCTGCTTAGGACATTGCTTCCTGTACTCTGAATCCTGCTGACATTGCAGATATGATTTAGCGGAATTTTCACATCATCTACAAAAAAATCTTATAACATAACCGAGTGAAACCACTTAATTGAAAAGCATAAAAATAATTACTCAGGAAATTTGCCAGAATAAAATCTGGGTTGATTTGTGACCCTAGAATTTTCACCCCCACCCCCCACCAAAAAAAAAAAAAAAAAAGATTCTATAATTGAAAATGTTTAGCTATTTTTAAGAATAGATATTAGCATAATACCACTTTTTAATTTGAAAGCTAAACATCCGTATTAGTTCAGCATAACAAAGGTAATTAAATTATATTTTTGTACTATCTAGGAAAATGTATTAAAGCAAAAAGTTTCCAAAGATTTTTGCATTTATTAAAAGGGAAGCTTAAAGGGTATCAAAGGATGGTGAGACCGTCACTCAGTATCTGAAATAAAAAGACAAAGCTGAATTTTTACTTACTGTTGTAACGGAGTTATACTGGGATCAGGCACAAGCAGAGCCAACTATTGATCTTCTGTAGGGTTTTAGAGAAGCATGGCTTTAGGAACCGGCAAGTGTTCAAAAGCACGTTTGGACTACTGTCATCTGTAGAAGTATGATTACTTGGGTATGACCGTTGGCCCTCAGAGGTACGTTTATTGGAATGGATTAGTTCCTAATTGGCTACTTCAGGAACAAGGACTATCATTGATTGGCTAACTTCTAAAGCATGTTCAATGAGGCACGTTTATTGATTGAATGAATTTAAAACCAGTTTTGGTGGCTACTTGTTACTGTGGCTAAAGAACAATCAGTCTTTTCCAAGGAGTGTGGAAACTTTTTTATTCTTAGTTCTCACTTTTGCTCTTCACTCAGGAGAAATAATTAAGAATTATCCAGACATTCAACTCTGTTGTTGATTCTCCTTAAAGATGAGATTTCAGTGTAGGGAACTCTTTTCAGTTTAAGTGTCAATCAGCATGATTTCATATTCTATTTATCTTTGAATCATTTGTTAAACCATCTGCTGGGACAATAGTTGTGCAAAAGCATTTGAGACTGGACAATAAGCATTAAGTGACTGTAAGACTAACAAAAATAATGAGAAATATTTTAAGAAGGGACAAGAAGGCACATCAGTACCAAGACATAAGATTTTTGAGGCCCGACCAAGAAAACAAGTCTGTATGTTTCTCCAGGTAGCTTGGCTGCCTTTTTTTTTCTTTCTTTCTTTTTAGCTTAGATATAGATTGCTTCGTTTCATCTGTAATGTTAGTTCAGGTATAGCGTGAAGTGTTAGCAATGTTTTAGGTTGCCCAAGAGAAAATACAACACCATTGTATTATCTATAGCTGTAACAATTAACTATAACTATTTGAGTTAAGGAAATTAAATTGTTCCCCTAGGGCTTGGACTGTGTTATTTACTGTATCAGTCAAAGTGAGAGGAAAATCTTCATGGACAATTTTGAATTGTCAATTCGAATTGTCCAGTTGACTGTCCTGTTGATGAGGTTGATATTTTTAGGCATTTGTTCCACTAGTTACTATTTTCCCAGAAAGGACTCTAATGAGACATAATCCATCCAAGGCTACTGGGAGTCATATCCTTGGATTGGCTTAATAGTTCTGCAGAACAATTAATCTGTTCCTGGATTGGCATTAAAGAAACTAATTCCTACATAGGAAGAAAGAGCCAGGAATTGTACAAGAGAGATAATCTGTAAAGACAGGAATGCAAAGGAGTGTGACATAGAAAAATTTTGTTCTAATGGTCATGGGTGGAATCTGTCTACTTTGTGTAGTCATCTCTTTGTTCTGAGAATCTTAGGTTAATAGTCATTTCCCACAGATCATCTGCTTCTGAAGGTATGCTGAAGAACCTCAGTTTGTGTTCTCTGATGAATTGTTACTTTTTAGCTCTGTCAAAGTCTCTTTCATTTTCCAGAGGATAGCAGAGGATGTGGCCAGTTCACGCTCATCCAGGGATTCTGTTTTATTCATCACTGAAGCTTCAGCACCCAACCCTCTGCTTGGCACATAAATATTTATAAAATGAATATTGTTTCGTATTATTTGTGAATTATTTTAAGCATTTCAGTTATATTTCTTCATTTCGATTCTGATATCCCATTGAAAGCAATAACTATGTCTTATTCTCTGAATGCTCCAGGAATGTCATCACGCTGTTTTCTATGTTAGATATAAATAAGTATTCATTAAATTAGATATATTAAGTATACTTTGTATGAGTAATAGGGAAGCACCTGACAAGGTTCTCTATCTGAAAGAGATAACAGATCAGTTGGAGAGATTAAACTTACACCCATAAACAATTTGAAAGTATATTTTTAAAAAGTAAAATTACATTCTCAACAAGTATAATAAAATATTCTATGAACGACTACAGTGATATGTTGCTTAACAATGGGGATACAATATCTAAACTTAGAAACGGTGCAGAAGTATGGTATTGTAATCTTACAGAACCACCATCATCTATGTGGTCCATTGTTAACAGAAATGTAATTATTTGGAGCATGACTGTAGGTATTTTAACATCATAGCCAGTTTAGAATGCTAAACTTTACATTTGGCAGGTCATGGTGGTTCATGCCTAAAATCCCAACATTTTGGGAGACTGAGGTGGGAGAATCGCTTGAGGCTGGGAGTTTAAGACATTTTATATTTTTTAAGACATGGGGAGACCCAGTCTCTACGGAGACAGAGAGAGAAAAAGAGATTTTAATTTTATGATTGAAAGTAAATAGGCTGAGCTTGGTGGCTGACACCTGTAATCTCAGGATTTTAGGAGGCTGAGGCGGACAGATCGCTTGAGCTCAGGAGTTCAAGACCACCCTGGGCAACATAGTGATACCCCATCTCTTAAAAATGAAAATGAAAATTTAAGAAAAGAAAGTAGGTAAAGCTTCACAGTGAAGTACTATTGCACTATATACATCAGGGATAATGAATGATCTACAACTCTATACAACAATGTAGTAAATCTCACAAACGTAAGGTTAATCAAAAGAAGCCAGACACAAACTACATATTGTATGATTATAGTAAGTACAAAGATAGGTATAAAAGGTTTTTTGAAAGTAAATGAAGTTTGATAACTAACTTCTGCCAGCATAAGAACTAATATAATGTAGGAAATAATAGTTTGTGCCTTCTAATTTGAAAACTAACTGGTAGGTGATCAGGCTCATTCTTTTTTCCCCACTTGATAAGCCCTGTTTTTAAATACTTTATTTAGAAGGAGAATATGAAGAAATATTAAGTGTTTATTAACTGCCAATCTGTATTTTATTTACATTATCTCATTAATCCTTTCAGCAGTCCTCTGAGATGTGTATCATCTCCCCTACTTTCCAGGTGAAAAATCTGAGAAAACTGAAAACTTAAAAAATTTGCCCAAAGTAATACACAGTCAGCCCTCAACATCTGTGAGTTCCACATACGTGTATTCAACTAAACTTGGATCAAAAATATTCAGGAAAAAAATTCCACAGAGTTCCAAAAACCAAAACTTGAATTTGTTTCACACTACATTGAATCCTCGTGAGTGAAGTGATGTGTTGGCATTGTATCAGGTATTATATGAGTAATCTAAAGATGATTTAAAGTATACAGGAGGACATGTGTAGGTTATCTGCAAATACTGTGCCATTTTATATAAGGGACTTCAGTGTCCACAGATTTTTATATCCGTGGATTTTGCTATCTGCAGGAGGTCCTGAAACCAATCTCCATGGATATAGAGGGACAACTGTAGTAGTTAAGTGGTAAATAAGATTTAAGCTTAGACTTATATTACTCCAAAGCTTATGATCTACCTCCCCAATCACAGGAGATAAGTAAAAGGATTGAGAACAATCTGGTTAATTCCATTATTTGGTAATGGGAAGTGACAGGAAGAATTCCTGTACGCTAGGGTAGGGGTCACAAACTTTTTCTGTAAGGGGCCAGATAGTAAATATTTTAGGCCTTTAGGCCATATAGTCTTTGTCACAAGTACTCAACTCTGCCATAATAGTGCAAAAGTAGTCATAGATGATATGTAATTACATAAGCATGGCTATGTCCCAATAAAACTTTGTTTATGGATACTGAAATTTGAAATTTATATAATGTTCATGTGTCACAAAGCAATATTCTTCCTTTGTTTTTTTAAATGTTAAAAACTAAAATTATTCCCATCTTGTGGGCCATATAGGGCTAGATTTGCCCTACAGGCTATCATTAGGTGACCCTGGCTATAGGCTGTTGCTTGGAGGGTTGCACACTGCTACTCAATATACAAAGACGAAATCTGCAGTCTACCAAGACAATTTAAAAAGATCGACATTAAGGCATACTTTATATAAAGTACACCCATGTTAACATATGCATACACCCATGTAACGACTATCATAATCAACATATAGAATATTACCTTCACCTCCAAACGGTTTCCTCATGCTCCTTTGCAGCCAGTTCCCCTCCATGCCAGGCACTAGGCAACCACTGGTTTCTTCTCTGTCACTATAAATTATATTTCCCTCTTCTAGAATTTTATAAAATCAATCTAAGTATGTACTCTTTGTTTCCTCCTTTTACTCAACGTAATATTTTGAAACTTATCCATATGGTTACATGTATTAGTAGTTTAATTCTTTTTATTGCTGAGTAGTATTCCATGGTATGAATAAATCATAACTGGTTTATCCATTCACCCATGAGTGAACATTTGGTTTGTTTCCAGTAGGGGCTATTATGCATGAAGCTGCTATGAATATTCATGTACACATTTTTGTGCAGATATATTTTCATTTCTCTTGGGTAAACACCTATAGTAGAATTTCTGGGTCTTATGGAAGTAAATGTTTAACTTTATAAGAAACTGCCAAGATGTTTTCCAAAATGATTATACCATTCTGCATTCCCACTAGTGTGAGAGTTCTAGTTGCTCCACATCCTTGCTATCACCTAGTATTGTCAGGCTTTCTATTAATACCTTTAGCCATTGTAGTGGCTATAAAGGTAGTATCATAGTGATCATAATTTGCATTTACCTGATGACTGATGATAGTGACTATATTTTTATGGGTTTATTAACCATTCATGTTTTCTTATGCCCATTTTTTTTTTTTAAACTGGGTTGACTTATGTAGTTATAAGAGTTCTTTTTATATTATGGATACTACTTTTTTTGTTAGATATATGTATTTGAAATATTTTCTCACAGTCTATGAATTGTCTTTTTATTTTCATTTTAAAAAATGTTATTATGTATTTTTGAGGTTTACATTGATGTTGAAACAGGAAGTGTTCCTTGTCCCCCTCACAGGGCATGCGATGGTGGTATGGCTGGCTTCTTCCATACACTATTGCTCAGACCTCTAGGGGAGCACACAGATGAGCACAGTGTCTAGGGGTGAATGTTTACAGCTGAAGCCCCAGTGGGTGTGTGTTACAGGGTGCTCTTTTAGTTTAGCCATCCATAGATGGTTTATGTTAGCTCAATTAGACTCCTGCCTTATCGCAAGGATAGAGGGCTTTCTGTATACTGGGGTTCTTGCCTTGGTGTACCAGAAGAATCAGATTACACGTGGGCTTAGAGAATGAGTGCAAGGTTTTATTGAGTGGAAGTAGCTCTCAGCGGATGGGGCAGCCAGAAAGGAGATGGTTTTCCCCTGGAGCCGGGCCACTCAGCGGCCTGCGCTCTCCTCCAACTGCCCCAGCCAAACTTCACATCGTTCTGCCAGTCTATGGCCTGCCAGCATGCCAGTGCCTGTTGGTGTGTTCCTCCTGATGTTCAGCCGCCCATATGTTCCTCTGCTGATGGTGCTCCTCTTGACATCCAGCTGCTTGTGTGTCTGCTTGCTAGGGTCTCAGGGTTTTTATAGGCACAGGATGGGGGCATGGCAGGCCAGGGTGGTCTTGGGAAATGCAACATTTGGGCAGGAAAGCAAAAATGCCTGTCTTCACCTAGGTCCGTGGGCACAGGCCTGGGGGTTGAGCCCTAGCCAGGGACTATGCCCTCCTCTACACAGCACTTCCCTTCCCCACTTCCATCTCATTTAAAGGGACCATGCGCTTCCCAGCACTTCCATATCATTTCCCCCCTCTGAAGAGGCACATCGTACGGCCTTTAGAATATGGACAATGACTGGTCTTAGCTGTTTCCTGCCAACGGGGGCATTGTTTTGGGCAAAACAGCAGTCAGATTCCTCCCAGTCTATCTAAGGGTTCCTAGCAAAGGGGAGTCATTGTCTGAGGCTTCAGTTGCCTGTTTGGAGTTTGATGGCTTCTAGGCATGAGAGAAAAAAACAAGTTTTACAAGGTTAAGAATACATGGGTTATACGTGTATTATACAAGGAAAGAATTTAGTGCCAAAGATTACAGAGATAAGAAGTGAAATATATGAACAACAATATTGTACCTTGAACTGTATAACCCTGGTGAAAGAAATTAAACCTTATATGGGAGCGGATAAACTTTTAGAATGAGAAATGGCTGTTCTTGCCATATCTTTAGCAGTTGACAGATGCACTCCAGGAATTCTGGGGTTGCTTGGGGGCCATTAAAGCTTCTTTCTTTTTCCTGCATTTCTCTCCCTTTGCTGGACCTCCCTGTCTATTATAAAAGACCGAGGTGGCTACTTTAAGGAGGTTCTCTAAAGCACTATCTGGTCCCAGGGTCTGTTTTTATAGCTTCCTCCTGATATCAGGGGCTGTCTCAGTAATAAATGTATCCTTTGGGATTAGCTATCCTGCAACTGAATCAGGAGATAAGAGAGGTGTGCTTTACCAAGGCCTCTCTTAGCTGCTCCAGGAAGGCAGTGGGATTCTCATCAAATCCCTGATTGATCATGGACAACAGTATAATTGAGAGGTTTGGTCTTAGTTCTACATAAGCCCTCTATTATGCACACCTAAGGGTGCCTCCTCTTCCAGTCCTCCACCTCGTCATTGGGATCCCATTTAGGGTCATACACTGGTACTGTTTCTTTTCCAATTGGATAATATTCGCCCCCTTCCCTGACACTATATGTGATACAAAACTCATCCCCAGATCTGTCTGCTACTTGCAGAGCAGCCTGCTTCTCAGTGTCCATCAGGTTCTGATTCAAAAGTAACATAATGTCTCTCCAGGAGAGTTCAAATATTTGGGTGAAATTCTAGAAAGCCTCTATATATCTATCAGGGTCATCTGAAAACTTGCCAAGATCCCCCATTTGCTTTAAGTTCTGTAGGGAGAACGGGACCTGGACCTTACCGGGCCCAAATTCACAGGGCATCTGTTGGAGGAGCAAGAGTGAGACTGGGGCTTGTTTAGAGTGAGGATTTCTAGGAGGGGGTAAGGGAGAGGCTGAAGCTGGATAGAAAGGTTGGGGTGGACCCAGAGGAGCAGGGCTTAAGGGTGCTGGCTCCTCTGCTGGGGATGCCTCTGGGACTCATATCTTTAATTTCCTGGCCTGGCCCCTTGCAGCCTTCCCTGAGATGGCAAACATGGGGGCTGGGTCAATCCTACATTGTCAGCAAAGGTCCGGGATTGCCTTGCAAGGTATAGAAAGCCTACACATATGAGACCTCAGACCATCTGTCCTCACGTCTACAGAAAAGTTCCAATTGCCAGATAGTAATGAAATGAACGGTCCCTTCCTGAGGCCAAGCCAGTCCTTCCTGTAAATCATAATTTGGCCAAACCGTTGTGCAGGGAGCTATGAAGTGCTTTTCCTCCAGATTCTGAGGGTCAAAGCAGTCCCAATGGTTCACGATACACTCCAGAGGAGTATAAGCTGGGGGTGGTGAAGAGAACTGGTTGCCCATTCTGAAAGATGGGTAATAGAGGCTTCCCTCATTTCCCTTCCTTCTTTCAGTGAAAACTCAGAATGTAATGGAGAGAGAAAGTGAGCATCCTCCCTTCACTCTCCACCTCTTACCCTGAGTCCTGGTGACCTTGGCAGGTGCTGGCCATAGGTACAATTGCAGTATGTACCCATGAAGCAGAGAAAACCTGGAGAATAGGAATTAACCGCTGTCACCTATGCCTTCCTTTCTCCCTGTTGCTGGCAATCTTTGAGTTCCCTGGGCCTGTTTATGCCATAAAGCATGGCCTCCTCCTGTGGAGTGGGGTTCAGTTGGCAGAAATTGGTCCTTCTCATTTACATTGTGTCTGTTTTCTGGCTTTCGAACCCTTGGACCTGGTTTTTCTTTCTAGGGCTTCAGCCTGAAGCTTGGAGTCGAGTTTGGGACTGAAAAGATATTTCAGAGGCTGTTTGTATCTGTTTAGAGTGTCTCAAATGAGCCCTGCTGAATTTGCAGTTCTCAGCCAGCAGGGGTCATTCCTCCCTTAACTTCCATATCAGAAACAGAGTTGGGAGGGGGAGCCCTCTCATACAGAAAAGGAAAAAAAACAGAAAAACAATTTAAGGGGCAAAAAAGGGGAGATTCTGGGGGAAGAACCCCTTGCTTAGTGCAGCTGGGTTCCTCTAATTCTTATATCTTTCCCCGGTTCAGACTGGGTCAAATTCCTTGGCCAAAGGAGAAATGTTCCATTGGCACAGCAGGCGAAAAGCGCCCTATCTGTTGACCCCATGGGATCATGGCTACCACTGGTTTTCTCCTGCCCTCCTTGTGACTGTTGGGTTTGGCTTTTGCCTGCTGCAGGCATGCTCAGGTGCCTGAGCTTGGAGGGGTAAGAATAAGGAGAGGTGCCCTGAGCATGCATGCCTGTGGCTGTCAAGGTGGAAGCATACATGCACCTCTAGGAAAAAATTGGTCTGATTTGCACCTTTGGCGACTGAGCCAAATGCTTATTTTACTTAGTAACATTGCCACAGCCTGTAGCAAAACTGTTAACATTATAAACAAAGAGATAAGAGCCATTTTAAACCATGTGAGAGAGAGAAAAAAAAGAGATAAAGTCTGGAGGTTTTACCTGGCCCAGTTAGGGCGGTTTAAAACTCCATGAGGGGAAACAGAGCCTCTTACCCACAGGAAAGAGAGAAAGGTGGTGGAGTTTCAGAAGAGAGGAAACCCGACAGTTTCACATTTACTCACACCTTCCACAATCCTGGATGAGCCCCCAGTTGAAAAGGGAAAAGTTCCCTTGTCCCCTTCGCAGGGCATGTGATGGGAGTGTGGTTCACTTCTTCAGTGCCCAGCTGCTCAAACTTCTAGGGGAGCATACAGACAGGCAGGCTGTGGGGCTCTGACCCCACGGCAGTGTCTGCGGGTGAATGTTTAAAACAGAAGCCCCAATGGGCTTGTTTTACAGAGTGCTCTTTTAGTTCAGCCATCTGTAGGCAGCTTGTGTTAGCTCAGTTAGACTCCTGCCTTATCGCAAGGACAGAGGGCTTTCTGTATTCTGAGTTCTTGTCTTGGTGTACTTGAAGAATCGGATTACACGTGGGCTTAAAAAATGAGTGCAAAGTTTTATTGAGTGGAAGTAGCCCTTGGCAGATGGGAGAGCCAGAAGGGAGATGGTTTTCCCCCAGAGCCGGGCCGCTCAGAGGCCTGGGCTCTCCTCCACCTGCCCCAGTCAGACTCCACGTTGTTCTACTGGTGGATAGCCTGCTTGCATGCTAGTGCCTGTCAGTGTGTTCCTCCTGATGTTCAGCCACCCATATGTTCCTCCACTAATGTGCTCTTCTCGATGTCCAGCTGCCTGTGTGTCTGCCTGCTAGGGTCTCAGGGGTTTTATAGGCACAGGATGGGGGCATGGCAGGCCAGGGTGTTCTTGGGAAATGCAACATTTGGGCAGAGAAACAAAAATGCCTGTCTTCACATAGGTCTACGGGCACAGGCCCGAGAGTGGAGCCCTAGCCAAGGACCATGTCCTCCTCCACACAGCACTTCCCTTCCCCTCAGCACTTCCCTTCCTCTCTTCCATATCATTTAAAGGGACCACACCCTTCCTGGCACTTCCATATCAATGTTATGAAATACATATAGATAATAAAATGGTTACTATATTGAAGTAGATTAAAATATCATCTCATATAGTAACTTTTTTGTGTGTGACAAGAACAGCTAAAATCTACTTATTTAACAAAAATCCCTAATACAATACAATTTTATTAACTTTAGTCTTTATGTTGTATATTAGATCTTTAAATTTTGCCTTTTTGTTTTCTTGACCATGTATTTTAAGAGCAGAAGTTCCAATTTTAATGAAGTTCAGTTTATCAGTTTTTGCAAATGATTAGTGCTTTTTATATCCTAAGAAATCTTTGCCTATCCCTCAGTTGTGAGGCTTTTCTGTTTTAGAGATTTTCTAGTTTTAGTTTTTATTTGAGTCTCTGACCATTTTGAATTAATTTTTGTGTATGGTATATGATAAGGCTTGAGGTTCGTATCTTTCAGTATGAATATCCGGTTGTTACAGCACCATGTATTGGGAAGACTATCATTCTTCCTTGAATTATCTTAGCATCTTTGTCAAAAATCAGTTTACTATATATATATGCAGGTCTATTTCTAGACTTTCTTCTGTTCCACTGATTTATATGTCTATTCTTAAGCAACTGTTGTTTTCTTTTAAGCCTTAACTTGTTCTTGATTTTAGTTTTAAAAAGAAATCATTTACCTTTTTTTTAAATTGCAAATTCTTCTGTAGGTAGCTGTCATACATATATGAGTATTTTTATGTTCATAGGTACAGATATACTGAATAACCAAATGTAATGTAGATGTTTTTGCCACTGTGATTTCTGCCAAAATCAACATCCTTTTATTCTCTACTCTCAACATAGAGTTTTGGCATTTCAACAGCAGTAGTAATTATATCTACAAATCCTTATGTGATGCTGTATCTCAAACCTTCTGGAAGTCCAAGTGGATTATGTCTGGGTTTTCACACTTGTCATTTCTCATAGCTGCTTTTTCCAAGATGTTAATTAATTAAGCATTTTTTCCTTTTGTACATCAAACTCTATGCTGTTCTCTATATTCTTTCTCCAAGCAATAACTTTAGACTCTCCCATGTCAAAACAAAATTCATTTTATAGTGTTCAAATTTCTCCGTTATTTCTTTGCCCCTTCCTTTAATCCCCTCTCAATATAATGAGTTTTCTTCTTATCACGGTTTTTGTTTTGTTTTTTACCTTTCTTATGTCAAAGAAGTTCAGAGCTATACTTCTGATTTTGTTTTTTTACTTAAAATTAAAATTTTTTCAGGTAGTTTCACTTTCCAGAGGTATCCATTACTCAATTCCTACAGATTTCAAAATCATCTTTCTAAATCTGTTTTCTGAGACCATATATGTCCCCTACTTAAGAAATGGGTCTCTATACTGAGCTTAGTCAAGAGAGGGATGTTAGGTCATTGTTTCATGGGGCTATTTTTGTTTTTGTTTTTCAGTTTATTGAGTTTTCTTCTCATAAAACAGCATATATTCCTTATTGTCAAAATTGCTCACAATCCCCACACTCAAAGGCCATCATCACAAATATTTTGGTGTGTATGCTATTTTTTAAAACTTTTTTAAAAATAATTTTTCAAATTTGAGTAGTGTTTTGGAAAGACACTCAATAAACACTTTTAAATAAGTGAATATGCGTTTTTCCAATGAAATGTTTTGCTGGGCAACCTGCAGAAGGCCTATTTGAAGCGGGCATGATAGTAGAATCAGGGCCATTTTGACTATGGACAAAGAGTAAAAAGGGAGCACATAAGTTGTACAGGGCCTAGCCTCTGCTGATTGCACCTTTCCTTAATATTCTATGGATATCAAGAGTATTACACTAATTATACTTAGCATATAGTAGAAAATCAATAAATGTTCATTTATTTTATTTATATATGCTTCATTCACACTTTTTTTCTTTTTCCTTCTTCTTGTTAGAAACCAAGAAACAACTTATTTAGTTTGAATATTTCCTTGATTTTTAGTCTGTCATTTCTTAATATCAGGTGACATTAGCTGTCTCTAGTTCTTTGCATTATTCCGTCAGAATGTCATGGTCGGATGAGGGAGTGTCCATGGCAGGTGTAACTAGGCAATAGTTAACACCCAGCCAAGAATGATGATTTTTTTTAAATTCTAAATTGTATATTAACTGTTGAATAAAGAACAATATGTATAAGGTATAAAGAATAATAACATAGTGAATACTAGTACGCTTACCTGTCAGCTCAAAAATATAACACTACAATTGCCCTAGTACACACAGGTTTAGAAGACACCTATGTGCCCCATTCTCCTCTCCAGAGGAAACTTTTCATCCTGATAGCTTTCATGGCTATGTTTTCCCTTGTTATTTTACTGTATGTATTTGGACACCTGAATGTTTTATTTCAACATGTCTTTAAGTTTTAGAAAATGGAATCATACTGAATATATCCTTAAGTACTTTTTTTGCTCAGCATTGTATTTGAGACTCATTCACATATGTAAGTGTTATTCGTCTACTATATTTAGTTGGACTACCATTCAGCTATTTTACTGTTACACAGTATTCTATTGTGTGAATATTCCACAATTTATTCAACCATTTTTCTTTTAATGGACTTTTTAGATTGTTTTTAGCTTTTTGCTATTAAAAATCAAGGCTATGAATGTTATTGTGTAGGTCTCCTGGAAGGTATTATAAGAGTTTATTTTGTAAAGAAGATCTTAACCATTTTATGTCATGGATTCCTTCAGATTTTTTTTTTTTTTTTTTTTTTTTTTGAGACGGAATCTGGCTCTGTGGCCCAGGCTGGAGTGCGGTGGCCGGATCTCAGCTCACTGCAAGCTCCGCCTCCCAGGTTCATGCCATTCTCCTGCCTCAGCCTCCCAAGTAGCTGGGACTACAGGCGCCCGCCTCGTCGCCCAGCTAGTTTTTTGTATTCTTTAGTAGAGACGGGGTTTCACCGTATTAGCCAGGGTGGTCTCGATCTCCTGACCTTGTGATCCGCCCGTCTCGGCCTCCCAAAATGCTAGGATTACAGGCTTGAGCCACCGCGCCCGGCCCAGAATTTTTTTTTAATATTATGGGATTCTTCTCAAATTAAGGTTTTTAAATGCATGCAATAAAATACATAGGATTATAAAGGAAACCAACTTTCTCTATATATATGTAATGTAAAATACATATCTACGTCTTTTTAAAGCCTTGATTTTTAAATTATTAGATTCAATAGATACAAAATTACATTTCAAGAAATATAGTCAGAAGAAACGTAACATAGAGGAAAAGAAAAGAATCATAGAAACTGTACACATTGTTCACTGAAAGTTCTTGTATAACAATATAGATAAGATTGTTATTATACTCATAACTTTTTGCCTTTTCACATTGGAACTAAATAAAAAAGAGTGATATAGAAATTCCCTACATTAGGCGGGGCGCAGTGGCTCATGCCTGTAATCCCAGCACTTTGGGAGGCTGAGGCAAGTGGATAACCTGAGGTCAGGAGTTCAAGACCAGCCTGGCCAACATGGTGAAACCCTGTCTTAACTAAAAATGTGAAAAAATTAGCTGGGTGTGGTGGTGGGCACCTGTAATCCCAGCTACTTTGGAAGGCTGAGGCAGGAGAATCGCTTAAACCCAGGAGGTGGAAGTTGCAGTGGGCTGAGATCGCACCATTGCACTCCAGCCTGGGCGACAAGTGCAAAACTCTGGGAAGAAAAAAAGCCCTACATTAAATGACTATGTGCATATTTTGATTAAATGTCAAGTACGTAAATATTTAAAATGTTAAATATGACAAATGACCTTGTTTCTTGTTAACTTATCTACTCTGCTGTAACGCTATTCACAAGGATGATGTATATGTAAATTGTTTCTAGGTTTTTTTGTTTTGTTTTGTTGTTAATAGAGATAGGTCTCACTGTATTGCCCAGGCTGCAGTACAGTGGCATGATTATAGCTCACTGTCACCTTGAACTCCTGGGCTTAAGTGATTCTCCTGCCTCAGCCTCCTGAGTAGCTAGAACTACAGGTGTGCACCACCATGCCTGACTTTTTTTTTTTTTTTTTTTTTTTTGGTAGAGACAGGGTCTCATCATGTTGCTAAGGCTGTTCTCAAACTACTGGCTTCAAGCAATTCTCTGGCCTTGGCCTCCCAAAGCACTAGGATTACAGGGATGACCCACCATGCCTGGCCTAGGTTTGGTTTACCGATGCTCATACCAGTCTCATAGAAGTGTGTTGATAGGAATGGAGGAAGGTATTTGAAAGCATTATTAGACCTTGCCAGGGTGGGAGGACAGAAAGTCAGTGTGGAGGGAAGGGAGCTGCCACTGGCTTTAGGTTTGCTATAGCAGATTTGGTCCAGAGAGTCAGGATGCCTGATATTACTGAGACGTTAGGAAACTTAACACAACTACTACAGCATCACAATATTCCCAGACTTTGAGGCTGTTAACTGGCTGAATCTGGGTCAACCCTTGTGAAAACTTATACCTAATAAAGACTCCACAGCATTGTATTCTTACAGGAGGAAAAAAAGGGTTGGGAAGCGGGGGATTCTACTGAATTCATACCTCCAAAGTCTTACATGAGTGCAACATGGTGTAACCTAATCTCTAGCTGGAACCCTACTAGTAAGGAAGTCTGAGAATTATAGCTGTAGGCGTTTCTTTCCTCGTAAGATAAGAAAGACCATAAAAGGAGTGAGAATGGATGCTGAGTGGCAATAGTCAATATCTAGCACAGTACTCATTCTTCATAGTTTATTTGTATCTTCTCTTTTTATCTTAAGATTTTCCAACAGTTATTGGTCTTATTTGCCTTTTCAGAGGATCAACTTTGACTTTGTCTTCACTATCATGTTTGTTTTCTATTAATGTTTGTACTTACCTTTAGTATTTTTTCATTCTACCTTAGGTTTATTTTTCTTTTTCTAACTTCTAGATATGCATACATAACTCATTTATTTTCAGTCTTTCTTTTCTAATATAACCATTTAGGTGCTGCATTTCCAGCATTCTACAATTTTTGATACATAAGATTTAATTATTGATTAGCTCTACATATTTAATAATTTGCATTATGATTTCCCTTTGACACATGATTTATTTCAAAGTATACTTTAAAATGTCCAAAAATATGGGATTTTTTTGGTATCTGTTACTGATTTCTACCTGCACTGCAATTAGGGAGTGTGGCCTTTGTGACAGTAATCCTTTGGGATTTTATTGAAAATATTCTTATTGCCTAGTAGGTGGACAGTTTTTATAAATATTACCTATGTGTTTGAAAAAAAAGTATATTTTTTAAATGTTGGCTGCAGTATTCTATATACATCCATTAGATCAAATTTGTTAATTGTGTATTTGAAATGATCTGTTTTTTTTTTCCAGATTTTATACAGTTGATTAATTTCTCATTTCCCACTAAGATGGTGACTTTCTCTTTAAATTTTGTTTATTTTTTTTGAGATGGAGTCTCACCCTGTCGCCCAGGCTGGAGTGCAATGGCATGATCTTAGCTTACTGCAACCTCCACCCCCTGGGTTCAAACAGTTCTCCTGCCTCAGCCCGAGTAGCTGGGATTACAGGCGCTTGCCACCACGCCCAGCTAATTTTTGTATTTTTAGTAGAGATGGGGTTTCACCATGTTGGTCAGGCTGGTCTCAAACTCCCGACCTCGTGATCCACCCACCTCAGCCTCCCAAAGTGTTGGGATTACAGGCATGAGCCACCGCGTCCGGCTGTCCTCTGTTTTTTCTTTTCTTTCCTTCTGGATCTCCAAATAGATGTGCTTGAGAATTACTGTCCTACATGTTTATGCTACCCTCCATATTTATGACATCTGTTTTCATATTTCCCCACTCTATATCTTTGTGCTACTTTCCATTCCTCTAGATTCATCTTTCATTACGTATATATTCAAGTGTGTCTAATGTGCTATTAATCTCACCTATTTATTGAGGTAAATTTCAGAGGATGAAACTTTTATTTCTAAAAGTTCTGGTTGGTTTTCTAACTAACTTGTTCATTTCTTCTTTTTCTTTGAAAATATGATACATACATATATTCTGTGCCAGAGTTTTCCATTGTCTAAAATCTTTCAGGTTCTGATTCTGCTTTCTATTATTTTTGCTATTAGTATCTTGTTTCATTTCATATCTATGTCATATGACTGTTTATACCAAGCTCTTGCTCTTTTAGAACACTGATGCTTTTTATTTTTAAATTGACAAATAAGGGTTGTATATATTTATAATATACAACATGCTGTTTTGATATATGTATTCATTGTGGAATGGCTAAATCAAGCTAATTAACATATCCATTCCTCACAAAATTATTATTTTGTGATGAGAACATTTAAAATCTACTCTTTTAACAATTTTCAAGTGTAGTCATGTGCTGTGTATCAAGGTTTTGGTCAACAGACCACATATATGATCACATCCTATGATTATAATGGAGGTGAAAAATTCCTATCACCTAGTGATGTCGTGGCTGTACCGTCCTAGTGTGTTACTAGTTGTGCTGTACCTAGTGTGTACGCTAGTTATCTAGTGTGTCCTAGTTACACTGGCATAAACAAACCCGTTGCACTGCCAATCATATGGAAGTCTAGCACATTTCATTATGTATAGTACATAATACTTGATAATGATAGTAAACAACTGTTACTGGTTTGGGTACTTACTACTATATTCAAAAAAAGTTTAAAAGTAAAAACTCAAAAATAGAAAAAAGGAGAGAGAGGCAAGGAAAAAATAAAAATAAATAGGAAAAAACCTATAGAATAACGATATAAAGAAGGAAAATATTTTTGTACAGCTGTACAATGTTTCTATGTTTTGTCATTACAAAAGTGTTTAAAAAGTAAAAAACAATTAAAAAGTTTATAAAGTAAAAAAGGAACTCAGCTAAGTTTAATGATTAGCAAAAAGATTTTTTATATATTTAGTGTAGCCTAAGGGTACCATATTTATAAAGTCTACATTAGTGTACAGTAATGTCCCAGGCCTTCACATTCACTTACTACTCATTCACTGACTCACCCAGAGCAACTTCCAGTCCTGCAGTCTTCATTCATGGTAAGTGCCCTACGTGGTGTACCATTTTTTTTATCTTTTGTACTGTATTTTTACTGCAACTTTTCTGTGTTTAGGTATACAAATACTTCCGGTTCCATTACAGTTGCCTACAGTATTCATTACAGTCACATACATGCTATACAGTTTGTAGCCTAGGAACAGTAGGCTGTACCACATAGCCTAGGTGTGTGGTAGGCCATACCATCTAGGTTTGTGTACATACACTCTCTGATGTTTGCACGGTGATGAAATTGCCTAACGATGTATTTCTCAGAATGTATCCCCATTATTAAGCAAAGCATAATTGTATAGGGGAAGATGGGCATAGGTTATATACAAATACTACAACATTTTATGTAAAGGACTTGAGTATCCTTGGATTTTGGTATCCTTGCGGGAGGGGTGTCCTGCAACCAATCCTCCCATGTGGATACCAAGGGACAACTGTCCTCAATTTGGGATTGTTAGACCATATAGGTAGTTGGATCCTGGCCCAAATCCATGTAGTGGTCACCTGTGGTTATAAATTCTTAGGGGAGACTTTTTTTCCCACCATGTTAGTACCACAGTCAGATAAGTTTCTTTCCTGCTCCTTCTGCAGGGGCTGGTTTATTTCTTATTCAGAGGTGCAGCTTTTTATTTTACATGAAAATCTTCCATTAGACTCTCTACCTGAGACAGGCCTTGCTTTTGTCTCCTGTCTGCTGTGCCCTGTGCCACCATCAAAACCAGCGGAGGATGCCTCCATGTCCCCTGCAGAGGCAGAGGGCACAAACGGCCAGGGCAGCTGCCTGCTCAGGATCCTCATAGTCTTACCCTGGCATGCTATTTCCCTTTGTTTTGGGCCTCCGAGGATTCCTTTCCTTCATGCCAGCTCAGTGATGCATTTTAAAAGATAGTTTTTGTATTTTATTGAACGTTTTACTTTGTTTTCTGTTGGTAGGTCATTTGGGGTATTTTGTTTATAATGCTGCTAAAAATGAAAGTTTCATCTGGGTCTTTTTTGTGTTCTTGTTTTTTGGGTTGTGTTTCTATTTTTGTTTTTTTGTATCTACAAGTATAAACACTTCCTTCTCCTTTTCGGCTGCCCCCCATCAGTGCCCAGCAGGGGTAATGTGGTATAGGGGAAGCAATGTGGGCTTTGGAATCAAACAGACCTGGATTTGACTCTACCACTTGCTAGCTGTGTTACCGGGCAACCACTTCACCACTCTGCCTCTAAATTTTCCCTTCTGAAAATACAGATAATAATACCCACCATAGTACCCAGGAGGAAAAAGGTAATCAAACATTAGTTTTCTTTTCAACAACACCATTTATTTCCCACCTTCCCCCACCTGCCACCCGACAAAATAGTTCAAGCCAAAGAAAAGATGCTTATATCTGAATATAAGAAGTAGACTGAATTCCTGTTGATTGATAATCCTAAATTATTCTTAGCAGACATTTAAATATTAGATTTTAATGAGTAGGGTTTCCAGCCTGGAAACCTGGATTAGGGAAGCATATTTTTGTAGGGGACCTGAATTCAACCTTTGTAAAGTTAGGGGTTATGAAGAACTGTATTAATTTGCTACTTCTCAGGTTTATTTGTATCATATTTCTAAGCATTCCTCTCCCAAAGACATCATCTTTCTTCACACTATACACAAGGTGGTTATTGGCAGTTGAGGCATTAAGGGGATGCTAACACAAGGGAATGTTGATTCTAGCTCAAAGAAGGAGCTGGCTGAAGGAATCAATATCGTCCAAAGCAAATATATATTTTTGTACTTTATATATTTATTTAAATTCCAAGAAATACATTTAGAACATGCATAATTAGCTGAGGTTACAGAGTTGCCTTTTCAAAAGGCATATTTACCTAGAGAGGTTATGCATATTTCATAAAGAACAAACAGACAATATAAAAGCACAGTCTACCCTTGGTGAGTTCAATGTGCTTTCCCAAGGAAAAGCATGCATTCCTTAAATTATCATTTAGTTTTAAAACAAAAAATGTTGCATTTAAGAAGTGTCTGCCACTTATTGTCATTTTAATAATTTATTACACACAGTTCC
Organism: Rhinopithecus roxellana; assembly: GCF_007565055.1. NCBI lineage: Eukaryota > Metazoa > Chordata > Mammalia > Primates > Cercopithecidae > Rhinopithecus > Rhinopithecus roxellana. The sequence continues at coordinate 101,154,733 of NC_044558.1, forward strand.
AAAGAAACTGATATCTTTTGTTAACTTGCAAAAAACGCATAAATTTAAACCTGCTTGAACTTTGTCATCACAATACCTTTAAAAATAAATTGCACGGGAAGAGAACTTTACTCATATTGTATAAATAAATGTGCAAAAGCAGAGAGGGAATATCACAAAGGTGAGTAGAGCAATTTCTGCGTAGTTCGCAATGAAATTTCTTACCTCTAATTTAGAGCTAGAACAGACTATGAAGACATAAATTTATTCGTTTTAAAGAATGAGGGATCAGAGAAGTGATAAATCATATAACTGATTAGTGTTAGAAACCAGACTTCTATTCCAACAATCTTTTAAATAAAGTCCATGAATTCTGAGACAGTGTAATAATTGATGTATCAGTGATGATGGCGCTAATATTTACTGAGTACTTACTCTAAACCAAGCATTTGCTTAGCCCTTTACATATATTATCTTGTTTAATTTTGGCAGTCAGCCCATCCGGTAGGTAATGATAACCCCATTTTACAGATGAGGAAATTTTCACTTGTTGACAGTAACAGTTATTCAGTGATAGAGCTTCTTCAATAGCAAACATTTGTTTCATTTATCATGTATAAGTATTTTGCTGGAAACCAAGGGATCAAACAGAAAGAAGACATGGTTTTCTTCTTTTGGGGATTGATACATTAGATCCCTACCACCTAACATGTAAGATGTATCTGTAAGATGAGTATGTTAAATGAGCAGGGTTTTTTTGTTTGTTTGTTTTTGTTTCTTTTTTGAGACACAATCTTGCTCCGTCACCCAGGCTGGAGTGCAGTGGTGAGATCTCAGCTCACTGCAAGCTCTGCCTCCTGGACTCAAGGGATCCTTCCACCTCAACCTCAATAGCTGGGTCTACAGGGGGCTAATAGGGTATCACTTTGTTGCCCAAGCTAGTCTCAAACTCCTGGGCTCAAGTGATCCACCTGCCTTGGCCTCCCAGTGTGCTGGAATTACAGGCATGAGCCACCATGCCTGACCGAGTAGCTTTCTTATGTTTTGACCACAGCACTTGTAAGAAATATGTTTATTCTGAAACATATACATACATAGATAAATATGTGTAAATTCATAGCTAAAACAAAAGTTTTATGAAATACCCTTGCAGTGCTACTTTTTTACACATGCTACTTTCTATTCTAGTTCATTCTATTCTATTTCAATTTTTTAAAAAGCCAGTTGTGACTGGGTGCTGAGGCTCAAGACTGTAATCCCAGCACTTTGGGAGGCCGAGGTAGGCAGATCACCTGAGTTCAGGAGTTCGAGACCAGCCTGGCCAACATGGTGAAACCCCATCTCTACGAAAAATACAAACATTAGCCAGGCTTGGTGGTGCACGCCTGTAGTCCTAGCTACTCAGGAGGCTGAGGCAGGAGAATCACTTGAACCTGGGAAACAGAGGTTGCAGTGAATTGAGATTATGCCACTGCACTCCAGCCTGGACTATAGAACGCGACTCTATCTCAAAAAAACAAAACAAAAAACCCGTTTGTATTTATATGGATATATACATATATATTTAAATTGTGTGTGTGTGTGTGTGTGTGTAAAACTCTAACTACTAATAGTCCTCGAGTTCCTTTAGCTATTTATTTTGTTATTTATCCCCATATTTTGTTTGGATTGCTAATTTTGCTTTATTAACTTAAGAAATTATCTATTGACGTCCAGTTGTGGTAGACGAAGATTTTGCTGCCTTGCCCTGTGCCTTATTTCCCCACCTTCCATCCTCCTAGTGTAGTAATGCTCAAACTTTTTTTAATAAATGGTTTTATTACTATGACTTATAAATGTCATTTCTCATGGAGCCATGTAGTGTATTCTATTTTCTTTCTCTTTATCTCTTTTTAATTTTCTTTTGGAGATAATTACCATATTGTTCCACTTGCATAGTTTTCTACATTTCTGAATTTTTTATGTTATTTATTTTTTTTCTTTTTTGAGACAGAGGCTTGCTCTGTCGCCCAGGCTGGAGTGCAGTGGCATGATCTCGGCTCACTGTAACCTCCACCTCCTGGGTTCAAGTGATTCTCCTGCCTCAGCCTCCTAAGTAGCTGGGATTACAGGCATGTGCCACCATGCCTGGCCTGAATTTTTTAATTTCTTAATTTTTTTTGGAAGTGCTCCATCAACAGCTATCACATGCCTAAATTAGTGTTTTGCCCCTCAAAAGTTTATTATATCAGATAATTTGCCCACTTGCCTTTATCATGGAGACCTAGTATCCAGAGCAGTCCACTCTCCTGCTCTGGCTTTGGTGCCCTGGGCCACTGCACAGCTGTCATCCTGGAACCTTCTCTCACTGCTCTCTTATGTTGCCTCTTCCATTTTCTGAATTCCATTTTTCTCTCGATTCAAGCCCTCATTTTGCTTCAACACATTTTCTAGAAAGTTCCAAAGAAAGAGAACATGGGAGAAATATTTTCTGAGTACATGCAAGTCTTAAAAGGCCTTTCATTTACTCTCAACACTTGATTGATAAATTGGGCACAGATGTATAGATTGGAAATATTTCCCTCAGGATTTTGAAGATGTTACTCCTTGTCTCCCAGTGTTGCTGTTGAAAAAAATCAGATTCTTATTTCTTCATAACCTGTTTTTAAAAATCATAGCAAATCTTTTTTAAGTTCTTCCAACGTGCCAAACACTGTTCTAACCATTCTGCATTATTTAACATTCACATCACATCTCTGTCTTGAACGGGGAGGAGACTGAGACATGGAGAGGTTAAGTAACATGGACGTGTAGGGGTGGGCTGTTGACTGGATGCTTTACCGTTAATGGACATGGGGACTGGCCATTTAACTGGGGGCCTCCAAATGTGAGCATCTACTCTCCTCTCTTCCTGCCTGTTCTCAGAACAAAATATGAATCTGGAGGAATACTCTGGTTAGGTATGCAGACTCTCAGTTACTCCCAAGTCTCAGCTAGTACCTCATAGTTTCTAGTGTCTTTGAGTCCTGAGTCTCTAACACTCAGTTTCTCCAGAAAACATCCTTCTATTTTCCTACATGGAGAGGACAGTTTGCAGAAATGGTGAATGTGGAGCTAGCTCTACACACAGACATTTAAGTAATCTTTTGGCCTCAGCCTTGCTTTCAGCCTCAGCACCAACTGGTACTTCCAAGTCCAAACCTTTCGTGGATTCTACAGGACATACTGACTTCTTTTCTCATGTGTCCCTCTCAGTAGATATTCTAAGTTGTAGCTCATGTGGCCCTGGTCAGTGAGTTATACCATTAACCCAACTGTTTATATTTTTTTAAATTATGAAATATAAACATACAGGAAGTAATAGGAAATAAGAAAACCATATATTTACCACTCAGCTTTCTCAATGATCTGAAGCAAATATTTCAAAATAAATAAAAATGCATCATATATATGGTTGGTAACTCCCGTGTATCCCTTCTTGAGCTCATTTCATCCCTCCCTAATAGTTATCAGCCTTCTAAATTGGCATCTATTCTTGCCATTATACTATTTATTATACTGTTGCTACAAATGCATATATCTATAAATAACATAGTTTTATACTTATAAACTTTATTAAAATGATATGCATAGTCTTCCACTTTTTTCATTCAACTTGTGCTTTTGAGATATATTCGTGTTGATTTATATAGTTCATTTTTCATTTATTTTAGCTTCTACATAGTGTTTAGTTGTGTGACTTAACAGTGAATTTAGCCATTCTGTGTCAATAGATACAATTTTTTGCTCTTAGACATGTAGTGAATATTCTTGCACATCTCTTAGTATGCTTTTATAAGAATTTCTCTGTATGGTTTCCATAAGTATACCAAGATACTGGTCTTCTCAGTCCTTGGGGTAGCAACAGGGAGACCTAGAGTCAGCAAAGCCCCTGAGCTAGTATCCTTTGACCATGAACAATTTTATTTTTCCCCAGTGGCACAGAAAAAAAAATCATTATTTCTATATAGGAATGCTGAATTAAGGAGATGCACATCTTCAAATTTAATAGATATTACCAAATTGTTCTCCAAAGTAGTTGTACCAGTTTATGTTCTCATCAATGTAAAGTTCTTTTTTACTAAAACAAGGTACTGTAGTGATGGTTAAGAACATTGGCTTTAGTGTTGGACTCGGTGAGTTTGAACCAGACTCCACCTGTAAGCTGTGTGATCGTGGGCAGGTTTCTTGGACTTTGCCTTAGTTTTTTTGTTTGTTTGTTTTAAGAAGGTTGGTTTTATTTTCTGGCAGAATCTTTTAAAATATAAAACAGATAAAACACATTTCAACCCTGCAATCTGGCAGCAAGTTTTTTATATGTCAGAGGATTAGTGGAACATATGCGCTCTGTGACAACTACATAGCCACTTAACCTCTCCGACTCAATTTCTCCAAATGAACATTAGGAATAGTAAGCCTACCTACTTCCTGAGAATGTGGCAAGGAATAAAACATCAACTAAATAGGCAATAAAATGGGTTGAGTTGTGTTCCAATAAAACTTTATTTACAAAACAGGTGGCAGATTGAATTTGGCCCATGGGCTGTAGTTTGCCAACCTTAGTCTAGAAAAATCATTCAGCGCAGATATTATACAAGAAATTACTAAATGATGTACGTATCATATAAATTTGTGTATATAAGTATATATTTAACACATTGTTAATATGTAAACATGTAATATTATAATATAGAATATAAATGTATTCATTTATTTTTCTTGCTAAACCCAGAGAAATTAGCTACCCTCATTCTTTTAAAAACGATTGTTTCCTCCTGTATATATTACTTATTCGACCAACAAATGTAGTTGTTAAACCTCCATATACTTCAGTAATTTTGAGTTTACTACATAACTTGTTCCATTTATAGATAGCCAATTTTTTTTAAGTTCTGCTTTTGGTCTTTTTTCTTTAACCTAACACTCTACTCTCTGAAGCAACATATTAGAAACCTAGCGTCTCCTGACATAACGTTTGTCTCAGGTTCACCTCTCCCACTCTCCCACCCTCTGTGCCCGGAACAAACTATTCTTATTCTCATAGGAATCTCCTATATGACACTGTCTTCAGCTGATTTGCATTCCATCAATCAGATGTTGTCTACTTTTTAGGTTAGTCACTTTGCTAGGTACTGAAGATGCAGATGTGAACCAGTTTCTCTGAAAGTAGGGCATCCAAAACAGAGTCTAGATGTGGCCTGGCTCACTGGGGGTCCCATGGGATGACTCTCTGTCTCTCAGTCTGTGCATTTTGCTTTCAGTGATGGAACTTGACATCATGCTGCCTTTTTGCCTTTCCTTTCATCCCCCTAAACCCAGGCTCTTATTAGTTCAAAGTTTGGCAAATATTAGGCCCCATATTTTCCTCAAATGAGAATAGCTAGGCTCAGAGTAGTAAGAAACTTACCTAAAGGCAGAACTGAGAATCAAATCCAGATTTTATAACTTCCAAGTCCAGGATTCTTTCTAATATTTCATGCTTCCTCCATACCCAAAACAGATTGTCCTGGTAAAACTTTATATGATTCCAAAACAGTCTCTACTGGTGAAACACTAATGAAGAACTGACCACATGCAAAAGACAATAGGGCTTAAAGTACAACCTCTCTCTGACAGATGTCCAAAGGCATGTAAAGTTCATGCATTTGGAATAGGTACATGTCTTCCTACGTTTGGACAAGCCACTCTCCTTCCTGGTAAAGGTGTTAGAGCTAAAATGATAGCATGCAGCAGTTTAGGTCCCCAGGCAAATGCCTCACCCCCATGGCCTACTTGCCAGGTTAGTGAAAGGTGTGTTGGCCTAGACCCTAGACCCTAGACCTGGGGTGGGCTTCCTCCTGCACATACTAGGTGTTCCCAATACCTGAGGGGCCACAAATAGTAATAAGAATAATACTGTTAAAATAGACTAATAACAGACATTTATTGAAAGTTTATTGTGTGCCAGGCACTGAATTATTTAGTATATTATTTAATCCTCACAACATTCTTACGAGGTAGGTACCATTTTAATGTTCATTTGGATAAACAGAGTCAGAAAGGTTGAGTAACTTGCCTACAGTGAGCTAGCAGACAACAGAGAAGGGCCGTAAAGAAGTGCTTTTAACCACTGTGCTATACTTGCCAACTTGTCCAAAACCAGTGAACATTATCCTTTCTAGTCCCAGATTTCTTTCACTGTTTCAGGGATTTGAAAATTAGAAAGTCTCCCTACTCTAGGTGGATCAAAGAAAAAATCATTTATCTGGTCCCCAAATTCAAAGCATCACAAAAGTCTTTATATTCCTGATATTCTAGAAAATATTTATATATAACACCTTCATGTTTGAATAGTCTTTTAAACTATTTCCATTTTATGGATATATCTATGTCTGTATCTATAACTATATAGATGAGCCATTTCTAAATGCATTTACCTTCTAGTTATTGGTCTTACTACTGAACTGAAATTTTCCTTGACAAGTCACAAATGGCCTTATAGTTAGTAAATGAATGGTCAGTTTTCCATCTTTATTTTATGTGATATACCTGCAGCAGGAGACTGTTAAATAATTCCTTATTTTAATTTTTATTTCCTTCTTCATAATGTCATCCTTTTTTACAGGTTTATCACGTAGAAAAAGTCTTTTGGAAACAGTACAATGCTATTAAAATATCAAAATTATTACGGCTATTAGGCTAGAATGAGATCTATATGAAAAGTTGAAGAAAAATTTTAGTACCTGTAAACATACATGCTGTTTTTTCTCTTGTGAAATGGAGATATTCTTGTCAACTAAGTATTTCTTCTTTTCAAGCATGGTTCTTGACTTAGACATATGCGGTTCCTTCCAGAAGTCAGTGGTTTAGGCTTGTGGCCATGTTTCATGGGCTAGGAATGTCCAGGCAGCAGGAGTAATCTCTGGTGTTCTTTTCTAGGTATTTACCTTGTTGTGGATTGCTGACTGGATGGTCCATCACTTCTGGAGGAAAGGAAAGGACCCGGATAGTTTCTCCATCCCCTACCTAACAGCATTGGGTGATCTGCTCGGGACAGCTCTGTTAGCCTTAAGTTTTCATTTTCTTTGGCTTATTGGAGATCGAGATGGAGATGTTGGAGACTAATAAATTCTACAAACTGCTCTCAAGTTACCAAGGAAGAAAATACACGATAACCACTTATAGCCCTTTTTCAAAACTCTTAAATCAGTGGTTTGACTTTTGCCAGGGTACTCTTCAGTTGGCCCTGATTCAATTAAATGGCCTTAATTTTTTTTAAGGAATTTGCGTCAAAACCAGAATGAAGAGTATTTGTGCTGCTTTTCATAGAATAAATAATTTGACATAGACATAGATATAAGCTCCAGCTCTGAAATTAATTAGGAAAGAATATAGGATTTTATAGTGAATAATTTTAAACCCACAAACATAGCAGAAATGTACTTTATTATTTAATTTGTAATGCAGGATTAGAAGAAGCAGAGCTCTAGTTTAGCCTTTCTTGTCTCACAGATGTGCTGTATCCCAGGCATGCTATAAAACGAAGGGTGCCCAACCAGGCTTTGAGTCGTATTAACATTGCCCACCTCTATGCTGAGGATAAATTTACCAATTGCTCATATTTAAACTGACCTAAATATGTTTTGCTGAGCATAAGATAAACTCACTTTTACCTCCATCTAAAATTACCCTGTGCTGATGCCAATTCAATTTCATTTTTGTAAGTTCTTGTCAGGCTAACTTTTAAACATCTAGTGATCTTGAGAGATTGTTAATGAGAGCAGTGGGTTATTTTTTGATCGTTGATTTGTTGGAAAAATGTTGATGTGTTTTAAAAAATGTAATCTTCAAAAGCAGAAGATAACCTGAGATGCATTTGTAGAGACAAGACAGTATGAGAAATTTTGTGTGTGTGTATGTGTGTGTGTGTGTGTGTGAGAGAGAGACTTTTGATGAAGAACTAAATCTTGTATTGCTGATAGCAAAGGTCATAGTGCTATTGGAATATCAGCAATATAGTTATTCTTAAACACATTTTATTGACATGTTTTTGTCATTTGGTCCAAAAATTTTGCTACTGACCAGAATTTACTATTTGTTACCTATATTCTTTTCTTTTTTGAGACAGAGTCTTGCTCTGTCACCCAGGCTGGAATGCAGTGGTGTGATCTTGGCTCACTGCAACCTCCGCCTCCTGGGTTCAAGTGATTCTCCTGCCTCAGCCTCCTGAGAGCTGGGATTACAGGAATGTGCCACCACGCCCAGCTAATTTGTTACCTACACTGTAATTAATAATTTATTTTAAAAAGTGGTACTATTTAATATAATCAAGATAGGAGATTTAAAATGAGCAAGTGATTCATTTGCTCTTTTAAAGAAGCCTGTGACTTACTCTTTTAAAAAAGAAGTTGGTGGGTTACCTCAATTACTGTTCATGCTTAAACTATCCATTTGTACAGGCTTATTTCTATATGGGACCCTATCATATATACTATATTTCTCAAATATTTTTTCTAAAACTCTGGCCTATATTCTAAACACTTGACCAACATCTTAGTTATTGAATAGGTAACCATTTTTAAAGCACGTGTAGTTCATTTTTTAAAATTCAATCTCAAGACCGTTAGATATTTAATAATTTAAGCTGATAAGGTTATCAAAATGCACATTAACTTTGATCATCATGATTCAAGTTGTAACTTTGTGTTATACAAATATTAGGTTGTTTATAAATATATTGGGAAAAGTATTCTTGTTAAGCTCTTTTAAATGAGGGTACTGTGGTTTAGAGTTATATATTTTTGCTTATTTTTAAACTTTATTCCATTCTGCCTTATAATGAAACTTTTAAGGCAGAGAACTGAACTAATTATAGAATTTCTCCTTTGGAGAGTTATAATGTCACATAGTGAACATTCTTATAAAAGAAAGAATAAGTTTAAGTTGATGAATATTTAACTGCAAAGATTTTTTACTTAAAAAAAATCCATGAATAATATCTTTGATTTTATTGTAAAGCATTTGCAAATTATTTACATTTCGGCTGTATGATTCATAAACATTTACGTTTCCCAATGATTTCTATTTTGATTTTTTAAAAATATACAGGGCAAGCTACATTTGAAAAGCATTAAATTCCAGTACACATTCCAGCACACAATATCATTTAATACTCACAGTAGTACCTGTGAAATATGTCAGATGGATGTTCCTATGTCTGTTTTACAGCAGAGGAAACTGACATTCAGAGAACTTGGATTTCTAAGATTGTACCACTGCAAAATGACCAAATTGTGAACCTAACATCCAGGTTTTCATAATGCCAGTACTCCTTCTATGACACGTTTATGACCCTCCAAATATACCAAGACTACCTAACCACTTCACCGAGAGGAAGCCAACCGGAAAAACAGAATTTTAAAAAGTATAATAGAGTATTACTACATCTTTTCAATTTCAGACAAAGAAATCTCCATTTATTATATCCTGATGGTGAGTATTGCCAGCTCGAAATTATTCATATTCCTAAGACAAGGAAAATATAGGTAAATGAAAATATTGAAATAAAGAACGATGCCTTAATTTGTAAAATGTATCATTGCTACCACCCTGCCCAGGTCTGGCCATTTGCCATAAATGCTGTTAAATACAATGACTGATAGAGTTCTGTCTCCTTTCTCTTTTGCTACCCAACCTTGGTTAGAGCAACCAGATGTCTAAAAGGCATGTAATAGAAGAAGAAAAAAAAATTAGTCACCAATTCACTGATTATAAAAGGGATGTATATTCCTTTAAATTATGACTGACCTTTTGAAAGCCTTCACATAAGTAAGCAACAGATAAAATGACTCATTTACCCACAACAATCTAGTATTAGTCTTAAGTAGTGTTAATTCACTGTCTTTTTATACAACATAAAAACTTCTGCTTTCCAAACTTCTTCCTTTTCACTAATTTATCAGCCACTTTATTTATACACAGATAACACTTTAAAAAACATTTTTCTTTCTTGCCCATTTTTTTTCTTTCGAAAATAGTTTCTTAGAACCTGATAAAATGGAAACTTATGGTAATATATCTTCTGGGAGATATCCAAAAATTCCACACCATAAACTATCAATGATGTAGCCAAATAAAGGCCATTCAAAAAAATCTTTCAGTAATTGGGCTTCCTTGCCTTATATCTATGGTATAGTGTACCCATTTATAATGGGGTTCTGCCATCTTCCAATTGTTTTAAACTCAAATAAGAATAAACTTTAAGAAATAATTACCCAGTCTTGTTATGCTTGCTTCTTGATGAACTAGAGAACATCAAGCCAGTGTGGAAATCTCCCAGAGGAGACTGGGGTAATTTATGTATACATAGGATACCTCCAATGCATTGCTTTACTACTTTTTGATCATCAAATACTCTCCTCATTTCCTCACTCCTCTCATTATCCAGCTTACATTGCTTGGTTCATCAATCCATACATCTGCAACTGCCTCTCTCATGCTGGCAGGACAGAACACAAACTCTGGATAAAGACAGCTCTCTATGTTTTGCCTGTACCTGAGTGCTCAATATGGCTCATGAAAAACACACAACTCCTCTGACAGATGTTTAAATTTATAACCTCAGATATCAAGTTAACCCTCAACTACCCAGCAACCTACTCTATTTCTCTAATGACTTTACTTTCTGAGACAGGTCTTTGTCCCCAGCACTTTACTGAAACCAAACTTGTTGTCAACCTAGATAGTAAACAGAGATAAGGTTTCTAAAAGAAAATGATATTCAAGAATAGGCATTGCAATGTGAATACACGTGCCACAGTGTTCTCATTGCATATGAACTACCTGCATATTCAGGGAGGTAAAGGAAGGAGGATGTTTTTAAAGAAGGATTAGGAATTATTTTGAGATAATTATCCTTGGTTACAGGGATCAATAGCAAGCATGATGCCAGTCTGAGGTTGAACAGGCATTTGCTGGGCAGATACTCTCACAGAAGTATTTTTTGTGTGTAAGGTTGCAATGGCCTTTGTACAACGTTGTGGTTTTTGCAGAGTCTTTTGTGATGGTTTTTGTTATTGGGCATTTATGCATGATAAACCTTTCTTCACGGCCTTCTCTGGCTCTATTTGTCAGAGTTTTATTAACACAAGTGACTCCATTATGTTTCTGACAAGTTTCACATTTCCCCCTTTTGATCAAGATATTTCTCCAAAAGCATCACTGACCAACCATCCTGTATTCAGGTGTTGATATCCCCTGGTGCCAGGATGGGCCTGTCCTGGGTTGCTGATCTGGTCCTATGTTAGAGGAAGTGAATGGTGGCTAGGAGTCAGTGTCAAAACCCTATTATCCACATTTGAGCAACAAGGGAGGTTTGCAGGGAGTGGATCTCAGGCTAAGTCTATCTGGAGTCCGTTATTAAGTTCAATTTTTTCTGTTCCATAGTCGTTTGCTGTTATCTCAAGATGCTGGGCCAGCATTGTTCTGTTAGGAGTTCTACTTCTGCAAAAATTTAACAAGTAATAGTGCAAACTTTAAAAAGGAAATAATAGTAATATGAAAATCCCAGTTTGCATAATGGTTTTGAGCTGTGAATCTAGGCTTAAAGGCAACCAATTGAATGAAGCAAATGAAGGGAATTAGGTAAGACCTGTTGTAACCATGTGGCTGTTTTTATTTTGCTTATATGGGTTTCAACTTTCCCAGAGGGATTTATCCAGGTACAGCATGTAATATTTGCAATAGCACAGACATTTTCTTATTTAGCCAATAAATAATATAGAGCTATTCATCATCTAGTATCCCATGACTGGGTTGAATTAAAGCAAAAGGTGAGCACTAATTGTATTAAGGATGTTGCCAAAGTCACCCAATAAGTGGGCTAAGGAATCTTTTAGATTAGTTTCTGTCTAGTTACTGGCAGAAGCTACTGATTAAGAAATTTAAATTACACCATTATCCTGCCAAGTGAAAAAGGTAGCAGTAAGGGAGGTCAGGGTCTTGTTATGATACAGAGTCTTGTGCCAATGTCTTGGGAAAAGCTGTCTACAGCATGAAAATGTCAATTTCTTATCCTGTTTGCAGTCTGAACGTCTCTGGTTATGGCATTAGGCAGTTTGGTGAACTTTTTGTATGGCCCATACATCAGGCACAAGACTTGTTCCTTAAAATGTATCATTTCAGCTTATAGAGATTTAGGAACAGAGCAGTTCCTGTTCTTAGTAATTCCATGGAAGAAAGTTGGATTAGAGGAATATGAAAGAATTCAGGATCTAGTCTACTCTATAGGTAAATAAGAACCTGAAAACAATGCACAGAGCTACAATCTAATAGCAGATGTATTATAGCCTTTTCTTTATAAACATAAGTTTTTCTGCCCATGTTGATCACACAGGAACCTCAAATTTAAAAACCTCTTGAGGAAGCCAAACTAAGGAAGACTTTAGATGTTACCTACAGTCCTAAGGCTCCTGAGCCTGCCAGGAAGTGAGTTTTTATTCACTGTAAGGCTGAGAACCCTTGAAGTCAGGCATTCTGTGCACATTCTCCAATCTATATCAGTCAAAACCTTGGTAATATAACCAGTGTTTTCATTGTATACAGTTATAGAAAGCAGATTTTTACTGAATTTATGCAAATAACCATGAATTGTTCCCACATTTTGGAGGCATCAAGTAGGTAGAAAAGCAAATGCTTCCATCTTTGTTCACACAAGTATACTTTACCAAATTTCTGTAAACTATGGATAACTTAAGAAAGAAAAAGTTCCTTAAATCTGTAAACTATGGATAACTTAAGAAAAAAAAGTTCCTTAAAAAAATCCTTAAATAAAACATTGAAGAACCAATAATGTTTCAAATAAACATAAAAACATCTTCATCAGTTACTTAATCTTATGTAATAAATTTTTGTCTTGCTTGATCTTATCGGTTTTATGAACCCATCAGTTTCTTCATTAGAGTTTTGAAAATTTTTAATGTAGTCCATTGATCTTACAGTTATTAGAAATCTGTATTTAAGAGTACTTGTTAGAGTATTTTTCATGAAACTAATTGCAAATGCTTTTGGAGAAAAATCAAAACAATAATTGTGAATGACAGAGACTTACAATAGCCATGGTTAAAAATCTGACTTTGGTTCATTATAATCAGCAATTGACAAGGAAATTTGGTTATTTTGTGGCATATAATATAATAACCAGAATTATGGCCAAGAAGATATTAGATTTCTAAGAGTTTTATACATTTTGGGGCCATTCATATCAATAACATGCCCATTAATGTAACTGAAAGAAAACCTAGCATCACTTATCATTTGACAATAATTCCCATACAATTTACTAAGCAAGCTTAGTCACTTAATGTCTCTACAAGATGAAAGATACATCCTTTGAGGCTCTCCAGCGGCCCACATGGAAAATCCTGAAGTTAATTCTAGGTCAAAAAGATTTAATTTAGAATGTTGATCCTGGAGAAGCCTGCCAAAGATGTCAAAGAGTTCAAAATACTTGATCAAAACAGGATCGCAGGTCACTGGGAAATAATAGCCAGTCATTTAACCAGAGTGCCAGAGTGATAATCCAAAGACTTCAAAAGCAACACAAGAAGTTTCATAAATGTAAAGAAAAAAAAAAAAAAAAGGCAACTTTTTCAAAGCTCAGTTTTTCTACATAATAATAAAAATGAAGACAAGAGGAAATTATCTTGATAAAATATAAAATATTTGCTTTTTAGGCCAGTTACCAAAAAGGTAAAGAAAAACCTCCTCCAGTGTAACTGCTTCTCCTTATGGGAAGCCTATTTAGATAATCTGGAAGTCAAACCTCATGAAAGGGTACTTGAACTTAATCAGGCACAGGAAGAGTGTGCCCAAGGTTATGAATGTATACCATATTATAGAGAAATGTAAACAAGAAAACCAGTACCTTGAGCAGGGGAATATGTGTGTCTTAGTAACATCATCAGAAGTTTCCTAGTGACATGGAACAATTCAGACACATTAAGAAAAGCCAACAGAATTAAGTTATACTAGAAGAAAACACTAATTTTCCAGGCCTTCAAGATAAACATTTTACTGTCAGGTTATAACGACAGAGTTAGAGCTGGAGAAAAAAGTTAAGGAATAACAAAAAAGTTGAAGGAGAGAGAGATCATCTCAGTCCTTCTCAAGAAGAGAAAGAACAGGAGGCAATGATGTTATGACCTGCAAATCACATGTCCCTAGATACAGCCAAAGTCGAACTTCTGAGAAATAGATCTGAGAAGCTTCAGTAGGAAAAGTTTACCTTGATAAGTGAAATCACCAATCTGAATAAAGACAGCATTTTCAGCCTGAAACTAGGGACATTAAATGAATGTCAGGAAGAAGAAATGTGGCAGAAATAGAAATTGTGTACAGTTTAGAAAATGGCTGCTAAAGAAACAGATTTTAGAGTTAAAAATAAAAATCTCTTGTAATTTTTGCTAAGAGCAGATCAATAATTTGAGAAAACCTTGCTATTCTAGCATAGGTGACCAAAAATTTAATTTTGTGTTAGTGTATTTTTAATATCAAAGCTCAATCCTTAGAAAAACTTACAAATAATTCCCTTCCAATTGTAACCAACATGATCACAAAAAATTCCTTTTATAAATTCATTCTTCACAACCCTTATCATGATTTACTCAGACACTCGATGATACGCCTAGCTTTTTTGCTTTGTCCTCTACTTCCTCTTTCTTAAATAACCAGTGATTTGATGTTAGGACAAAAATATGCCACTCGAGATTCTTTCTCATACAAAATTATTCTTTTCCTCTTAAAATTCCTTACCAAAAACATGTCTTCACTGTCAAAGTCACCAATAGCCTCCACATTGCCAAATCCAATGATCAATTTCTAATAAGAATTCTTACCTTATTTAATCTGTAAAGGCATTTAACAGAATCTCCTTGAAATATTTTCTTGACTTTGCTTCCAAAAGTCTGCCCTTCGCTTTCTTTCCTTACCTTACTAAAAGCCCCTTCTCAGTTTGTTTTGCTGGTTGCTTCTCTTGTTCTCAGTCTCTAAATGTTGGAATGCTCTAGGACTCAGTTTTATCATCTCTTCTCTACTTTCTTTCCCTATGTGATCTTACCGTTAAATATCATCTGTACTGATTATTTCAAAATTATCTAGTCCCAGACTCTCAATTGAGTTTTAAATCTGTATTTTCAAATACCTGCCAGACAACTCTACTTGAACGACTACTAGGTATCTCAAGCATTTGAACACTGTCATCCACCTGGATCTAATTGACATCTATAGAACACTTTATCCAACACATGCGGAATACATGTTGAAGGTTAATCTCCTTAGCAAACAAAGAACTTTTATAAATCAAGGGAAAAAATACCAACAACCCAATATTAAAATAACCAGAGGAGAGATGGTTCACAGAAAAAAAAAACTTTAATACCACTCAAAAAAATGCTAATTAAAATCACACGGAGATACTACTTACCTATCAGATTGGCAAAATTCAAAACTGGATAAAACATTCCCTTGGCAAGGCTGTAGGGAGACAAAATTGCTGGTGGTAGAACAGAATAAAAGCTCTGTAGTGGGGAATCTGGCCATATATAACAAAATTACAAATGCACTTGTCATCCTATTCTGTAATTCCGCCATTACTAGGCAAGGAAAGGCTGGACACTTTGCTGCATGATTTATAGCAAAGTTTGGCAAATTTCAGCCAGTGGGCCAAATCCAGTTTTCTGCCTGGATAAATAAAGCTTATTAGAATTCAGCCATGTCCATTCATTTCCATAAGGTCTGTGGCTGCTCTCTCTGTACACAGTAGAATTGAGTAGCCTCAAAACACACCATAGAGCTTGAAAGCCTAAAATCTTTACTATCTGTCCCTACACACACACACACACTCTCTCTCTCTCACCTACCCCTTCTTTAGAGTGAATTCCTAATTTCTAAATCTCGTTTCTAAGTCTCCCCCCGATACTAAGACCAGCTGGGGTCAGCAGTGCCATCTGGGCAGGGTGCCCCAACTTAGAACTGATCCTGTATGGTATCCAGTTGGCAGAAGCTTCTACCTTACAGTTTCGTAATTTGCCATCCAAAGCCTGAGACTGGCCAGTGGGCTGGCAGTGGGCCTAGTTTCTGTTTTTCCCCTTGTTTGAGGTCCACCAGAGACCAGAGACTCATGCCTACGGGGTAGTTCCAGGATTCTATGGCCAGCCCTCGTTCCAGGAAGGCAATTTGATGAGTTGATTACTCTTACTGACCAAAATGACATGTTGATTTTGTGTGACTCTCATGTCAGACACAAGGCAAGTTGAGAGTTCTGGGCCACTAACTGTCCATAGTTAACCCTTGGACTCAAGCCGTGGCTGTCTCATGTCAGCATTCTGGCTGCCGTGTTGCCTCCCGTCTAGAGCATTCAAGTCTGACACGGTGGTAGCAGTCACCCTTTACCCTGTGCATACTTCATCACTTGCACTCAGGGAGGTTTCCCCACCCCCTCTGCTGGCTCTAGAGCACATGTCAGGCAGGTCTCTAGGGATGGCTGTCCCTTTCTCTTCTGAAGGTATTCAAGACCACTGCTCCACAGCTGGCCCTTTCAATTGGTGTCCTTCTTGCCTACCATCGATGTGGTGATGTCAGTGTGGTACCACTTCAATACAAATAGGTTCTGAAGAGCCCTGGCATTGCAACTAGTAACAATATTGGTAACTTTTCCTTGCAGTGGGAGACAGGAATTTAGCCAGGAATAACATTTGACAATAAAGAAAAAACACAAAAAGATAGTATCTGGACACTATGAAGAATCTTCATTTGCACTTACTGGACAATAGCCAAATGTGTAAGTACCTCTTTTCTATCCATTACACTAAATCTTCATCGATAAATCACTAAGCTTCAAATGGGTTCAAGAATTTTGCAGAATAGTTTAAAGCCAAATGGCCTATGAGGGCAGTGGCCCTGCAAAGAATATTTGTCTGGAGCTCCACACATCCTAGGGGCTGCCCTGCATCCAACTTTTTGAAATCTATTCTACAGATACTTCCAGACATATATGTAATGATATACTTCAATATTATTTATTATAGCTTTGTAATAGCAAAAGATAAGACAACAACTCAGGGCTCCTAGTGGAATAAATTATGGTACGTCCATACAATGGAACATTATGCAACTGAGAGACAAAAGGAATAGGAAATATCTTTACAAATGTATATGGTAAGATCTCCAGGATACATAGTAAGGTGAAAAAAGCAAGGCATGGAACAGTATATAAAATATCTTCCCTTTTTGTAAGGTTGTGAGAAACAGGGTATTTCTCTCATTGGGAAATAAACATTTGAGCAAGAAACAATGGAAGACAAATCAGGAAACTGAGAAAAATGGTTACCTATAGGGGACAAGGCATAATAAACTGAATGGGAATAGGGATGAGGACACGACTGGTCAGTGTATATTTCATAGATCACCTTCATTTTTGAATGATGTATCTCAAAAAATCATTTAGAACTTTTATTTTTAAAGAAAAATATATTCTTTGCTCTATTGATATACCATTGTAGAAATCGGTCGTAAGGTAATAACCAGAATATACATTGCAGCAATTTTCAGCTTTAAATTTTTCATTTGAAAACAGACAAGCTGGGACTGGTGGCCCATGCCTGTAATCCCAACACTTTGGGAGGCCAAGTGAGAGGATCTCTTTTTTTTTTTTTCGAGACGGAGTCTCGCTCTGTCGCCCAGGTTGGAATGCAGTGGCCAGATCTCAGCTCAGTGCAAGCTCCACCCCCAGGTTTACGCCATTCTCCTGCCTCAGCCTCCTGAGTAGCTGGGACTACAGGCGCCCGCCACCTTGCCCAGCTAGTTTTTTGTATTTTTTAGTAGAGACGGGGTTTCACTGTGTTAGCCAGGATGGTCTCGATCTCCTGACCTCGTGATCTGCCCGTCTCGGCCTCCCAAAGAAGTGAGAGGATCTCTTGAGGCCAGGCATTCAAGACCAGCCTGGGCAACACAGTGAGACCCTATCTCTTAAAAAAAAAAAATTTAGCCAGGCATGGTGGCATGCACCTGTAGTCCCAGCTACTTGGGAGGCTGAGGCAGGAAGATCACTTGAGCCTAGGAATTTGATGTTATAATGAGCTATGATTGCACCACTGCACTCCATCCAGCCTGGGTGACAGAGCAAGATTCTGTCTCAAAAAACAAACAAACAAAACAGACTTAAAAAAAAAAAGGGGTAATATTATAGTCAGTAAATTTATATTTTAAAGTTCATTTGATGAGTTTGGAAAATATTTATTAAATAATGTGTAAAAAACACTGAGTACAAAACTTTATCTGGAATGACACTAATTTTTTAAGACACCAAAATATTTTAAATGTTTTGCTCTGGATGATGTGTTTATGGATTTTTTTTCTTTTTAAAACCCTTCTGTGCTGAACAAATTTTCAAAAATGAACCTGTTACTTTTATATTTATTTTTTGAATTACTTAATAATTATTACTTTTCTAGACAATAGATCCCCAGCTCAAATAGTAGTTAACTATTGTTTTGGGTCTTAAAAAATAAAAAAAGATTGATTTTGTCCTGTTTAGTAATGAGTACCTGATGTTTAAAAAAATGAACATCCTTTTTATTCGTACAGATGAGAGAAAATATTCCATAGAAATGGAACATTTTAGTACTTAAAGACACTGGGGTATTATTAGTAAGAAGAAATAGTGAATAAATATGGGCCTAGAAGAATAACATTTTTCTCCCTATCTGTTCTTTAGGCAAGTGATAATGTTATACTAACTTAGGCTTCTGACTTCTGATAATTCCCACAGTCAGCCTTCTCTGGTCCTTCTCCTGGATCACACCAAACTCCACGGATTTGGCACAAAACCAATCATGTCTGGCTTACTACAAATCCATCCTGTCCAGCTCCATGAACTTGGCCAGAGGGCAGTTTCAGAGTTTCTCTTTTCCCACCCTTTCTCCTCCACTGCCCTTAGCAGGTGGTTCTGACTCCAGGGAGAAGGCTGAGGCCTCTGGATATGCTTCCTCAGTAACTCCTTGTCCCTGCCTTGACATGCCCATATTGTTTCAAGCTCACCCTTCAACCCATCCATTTCTACCACATTTCCTCTCTTTAGCACCAGTGGCCCACTTCTCTGCTCTATCATACGTACAAATCTTCCTTGGAAGGAAAAGCCTCCATCTGAGCTTACCAACACCATTCTACTCTTCTCTTTAATTGTCAACTCTTGTACAAGAAGAGACTCCTACCTCCTCTTCCTGGCCATTGCCTCTCTGCTTAGCACATGACAGCCGTGGCACAACTTAACTGCAAGGGAAGCTCAGGAATGTGGTCCTCCTGTGTGCCCAGGAAGAGGAAGAAGAAATGAAATTGAGTTTAACACATAGCATTTGTCTCCACCGCAGGACTTAAGACTTGGATATTCAAGGAAGACATCGCCCAGGAGGCTGAAGGGCTTGAGGCTGTTTGAGAAACAGAAGAAAGAGAAACCCATGCAGCTAACAGACCCAGTCACTAAGTCACAATTCCAACTCCTCAGGGCAGAAAATCTAATGACCCATCTGGGCTCTGGCTTCGATCTGCTGTGGCCAGGTTAAGGAGCAGAGATCACATGGTGATTGGACCACCTCTTCCAGTGCTGTGAGTCCTCTCACAGAGAGGAGTAAGCGGAAAAAGAATGATTGGCACCTCAGGAGTGCACACCAAGCCAATCTGCAGATCATAGGAAAGGTGACCTGAAGTTTATTTTATGAACTGCTTAAGATAGAACAGAAACAACTTTGCCTTACACTTTACACATTACTTATCCAGGCACTTGCAGGAAAGTAAAAGTTGCAAAGTAAAGTTACATAACAGAGTAAAATCCTAAAAGGTAGTTCTACACACACACACACACACAGAGAGAGAGAATGCATGGAAAATATGTGGAAAGTGTTTCCTCAAACAATGAATGACTTTTAAACTAATACCTCTCTTCTAGATTGTTTAAGAAATGAGATACTCTTAGGTTGAATCCCTTTTCACCCTCAGATCAAAATGACAATGTCAATAGGCCAAAACCAGAGACTAAACTCAGCTCCAGACGTTTTGTGGGAATGAGAAGCAATGGATTCACCTGAATCTTGGTGAAGTCAACCTGTATTCCATGGGCAACTCTGGGCCCAGGGTTGGGCAGATAGTAAAGTGACATTTTAGGTTCAGCTTGCTTCAGGGCAATGGTAAAACTAAAGTCTTTAAAAGCTGATTTCCAAAAGGTCTTTTGCCTAAAGGCAGTAGTCAAGTAGTTTTGGGACATAGTCTCTTTTGCCTTGACTTTGTATTTCTATTAGTGAATTAACAGTTGATGTTTATATCATTCATTGGAATATTACTGTCATCCATATAATTGTGTGTGTCTGTGTCATGAAATTTGGACTTTATGCACACAATGATGTGCATCATATAAATCACCAGGAAGGTACGTTAAGCTAAGTACTGCTAGGGATTTGTTACACCGTTCCTTTTGAAAGGACACCATCTGAATATGAGATTCTGTTGCTGCAGCTATAAATTAATATGTATGATGCAGGCATTGCAAAGTGTTTTTTAAAGAAATTATTACTTGTGTTTTCATTGTTTGCTTTAATGGTTTCTGCTAATGGCATTTCAGCAGTTGAATGTAACAGAAACATGAAATGCCTGTTTATACAGTGGATAGTCGTGATAGATGCTGACCGGATTTGGCATACTCGTGTGATTTCATATGGCTCAATATTAAAGAGACAGGTTTTATAGGGCCCCAATGCAAGCTGATCTAGGCCATGAGTGAAGTTAACAAGCTTTAATTAAGCGTCACATGTGAAACTACTTCTGTTCTTAACACCGAGAGGACTCCAAAAGGATAAAATATGGCATTCTCAATATTCATGGTAAATGATGTGAGAGGACCAAAGATTTATATGTGAGAAAATTTTTTTTTTTTTTTTTTTTTTTTTTTTTTTTTTTTTTTTTTTTTTTTTTTTGAGGCGGAGTCTCGCTCTGTCGCCCGGACTGGAGTGCAATGGCCAGATCTCAGCTCACTGCAAGCTCCGCCTCCCGGGTTTACGCCATTCTCCTGCCTCAGCCTCCCGAGTAGCTGGGACTACAGGCGCCCGCCACCTCGCCCGGCTAGTTTTTTTTGTATTTTTAGTAGAGACGGGGTTTCACCGTGTTAGCCAGGATGGTCTCGATCTCCTGACCTCGTGATCCGCCCGTCTCGGCCTCCCAAAGTGCTGGGATTACAGGCTTGAGCCACCGCGCCCGGCCGTGAGAAAATTTAAAGCAGTTATTAATAAGAGTAAAAATCATGAACAAACTAAATGTCCAGCAATAGAGAAATGGTTAAAAAACTATGGTACATAAAATTTGCAAAATACGTATCCTCATGGACAATCATCTTTTCCAAAAACATTTAATGACATGGGGGAAAATTTCCCAATATAATGGAAGTGAAACAAGACATGGCATATAGAGAGAGAGAATGCATAGAATATATGTGGAAAGTGTTTCCTCAAACAGTGAATGATTTTTAAACTAATACATCTCTTCCAGATTGTTTAGGAAATGAAATACTCTTAGATTGAATCCCCTTTTCACCCTCAGATAAAGGGCAGTGTCTGTAGGCCAAAACCAGAGATTAGATTCAGCTCCAGACCTTTGGTGGGAAAGAGAAGTAACGGATTCACTCGAGTTTGCTGTGGACTCCTCCACCATCTCCCACCCAGGGATTAGAGAGAAGCAAAGAAAGTCACATAGGTTTATCAATTTTCCTAAGTCAAAGCTAAGAAACTGTAATACAACTCAGGGAGAAGTAAATGAATCCTCACAAAGCTCAGGTATATACTTTCAGACCTTATTTTGAAGAAAACAGCATCAGAACTCACCCTTATCCAGACCCTTTCGAGCTCAACTCCCAGCCGCAAACGAGAGGCCTCCTTCACTGAGCCCGCGCTCGCTGCTGCCCCTGATGGCGTCAACAGAAACTGCAAGGAGGCCAGTGGCTACGGAGAATCCACAGGTCGTGGAATTGAGCACGTCGTCGTGAGCTATTTCTGCAGGAGTGAGTGGTGGTGTGCCCAAGGGAAAGGAAGAGGTTGGGGACACCAAGGGGAGAAGGCAGAAGTGGGAATAAATAGGGTATAAGCGAGGGCCGCCTAGCACAGCGCTGAGGGCTTAGCCAGTGTTTCACACTCGCGCATTAGAGTCACCTGAATCCCTAAAAGAAACACAGATGGCTCCACCCCACTTCAGATTAATTGAGTCAGCTGTGGGGCCTGCGCACCTCAGAGCCCTAGTACAGCAGAGAGCAGTGCGGTACAAGTTCAGTAAGTCAGGAACGCCGCTGATCAGCTCCTGCCGCCTCCCCGATTCAGCTTCCTGACAGCCCCTGGGGGATTGATTCAAGGCCTTTCCATCCTCTTTCACGGCGCCCTGTATGTCTGCTTCAGCAAAGGGGCCGGTGGGGAGGCTGGCCTCCCGTCCTACCTTCAGTGAACGACGGCAGCCCCTCACCTGTAGGCCACGGAACACAGAGGGACATCGAGGACCAGTGGAAGTCCCAACTTTCCTCTTCCCCTAAGGTGGCTTGAGACATGCTCTGGGGACAGAAATAAGAAGGGACTCCCACAGGGCCCACACTGACTTTGAAGTGGAAGACTCGGGATGGGGCTCAGAAGAAAAATATGCATTGTTGTTGTTTTTAATATTGTAATAGATACAATAAAATATAACTTGTATACATTCTATTGTCTGTATATCATGATGTTTTGACTTCTTAAAAACCCATAAGAATGATACAATGGACAGTGGGGACTGGGGGGGGGGGAGAAAGGGTAGGAAGGGGGTGAGGGATACAAGGTTACAAATTGGGTATAATGTATACTGGTCGAGTAATGAGTGCACCAAAATCTCACAAATCATCACTGAAGAATTTACTCAGCTGGGCACGGTGGCTCACGCCTGTAATCCCAGTACTTTGGGGGGCCGAGGAGGATGGATCACCTGAGGTCAGGAGTTCGAGACCAGCCTGGCCAACATGGGGAAACCCTGTCTCTACTAAAAATACAAAAATAAACCGGGCATAGTGACGGCGTGCCTGTAATCCCAGCTGCTTGGGAGACTGAGGCAGGAGAATCGCTCAAACCCAGGAGGCGGAGGTTGCAGTGAGCCGAGATCACACCACTGCACTCCAGCCTGGGCAACAGAGCCAGGCTCTGTCTCAAAAAAAAAAAAAAAGTAACCAAATACCTCCTGTTCCCCAAAAACCTATGGAATTTTTTAAAAAAGAAAAGAGGAACGAACACTGTCCAATTGCTTTATTCGGGGGGGTGGGGGGGGGAAGATAGATTAAAAAAAAAAAAGTTCCTGTCCTATTAAAAAAACAACAATAACAACACGGGATTCAAACAAAAAAAATCCTTCTGAGCTACAGACAGACTACTATCTATGGCTAGCCCATTCTTCTGGAAAGCAAAGGACTCAGCTGGGAGCATGCCTTTGATATGCAAACTAGCCACTCCAGAGCTACACCTTCATCTGGCCCATACATCCCAGGAGACAGTATTCCTTGGCTTTAGTCACCCCAGGGCCAGGTACTGGGCAACCAGGGACCACTCCTATAGTTTAGAGCCCACCAAAATTATTCAAATTAGCCAATTCTAAACAGTTTAGCCTGCCCTGCCCTGCCCTGCCTTTCCCAGGAAACCCCTGTAAAGGCCCTGGCCGAGACTTTCCCCTTGCCCCGGCTTTCTGCCCCTTAATCATCCCATGTGGCTTCCCCATGTGACCCTGCAGGAGTGCCATGCTTCCTGTTTCTAGAATCTGTGAATACAATGAACTGTTGTTTCATTGTATTCTCCTGTGTCCTCTTGTAGCCACATCTGACTGACCATCACATAAAAGAACACAGAACAAAATATACATGTAATATGTAACCAGGCATTTTTAAGAGATTGGAAGGAAATGTTCATTATCTTGCAGTGAGATTTTAGATTATTTTATTTTCTCTTTATGCTTCTCTTTCTCAAATTGTCTGCAATGAACGTGTATTATTTTTCTATTATTATTATTTTGAGATGGATTCTTGCTCTGTCCCCCAGGCTGGAGTGCAGTGGCACTATCTCAGCTCACTGTAACCTCTGTCTCCTGGGTTCAAGTGATTCTCCAGCCTCAGCCTCCTAAGTAGCTGGAATTACAGGAGTGCACCACCACACCTAGGTAATTTTTGTATTTTTTTAAGTGGCAACCTGGTCTTAAATTCCTGACCTCAGGTGATCCACCTGCCTTGGTCTCCCAAAGTGTTAGGTGATTTGTTTTTCTAAAGACCAGCAGAGCAGGCACAAAAGAACCAGCGAGTAGGCAAGGGTAGGAGCAAAACTGCAAATTTATTTTTGGTCACCTAGCTTCAGGGGAAGAAGGTGGGTAGGGAGAGGTCTGTCGGCCTCTGGCAAAGGAGGCCGACAGAGTCCCCTGGTGGGGCTCTCGGGCGGGGTTCCTGATACAGTCCCCACATCCCGACAGGAGTGGGGCTGGGAAGTCCGCGCGGGACGCTGGCTGAGAGCGGCTTTTCTAGGAGTTGGAGGGCAATAGGTGGGGCACGGGTGTGTCGGGGGGCGTTCCGCAGGTGCGACCAGGTAAATCTTGGTCTCTTCGGATTGATGTCACCTGGCGCATGCCCGGTTGGTCTGCACCTTCCCTGGCGCCGGCTGCATTTTTGCGAGTGCGGGAAAAGTTGGTGATGAAGAACCTGGAAGTGCGCCATCTTGCCTCCGTTCATCCAAACATTGGGATTACAGGCGTGAGCCACTGTGCTTGGCCTATTTTTGTATTTTTTAAAAAGCTATGTGTCCTAGAAGAGAAAGAAACCTGCCAAGAGTGTGTGTTCTAAATGAGACTTTCAAATGAAGTTGGCTGTAGTGTTTATGATAGGGGATATTAGGTTTACTTGTGGCATACTCATTGCCCAGGCTACTGTCTGTCACTCTCATTAGTGATAAAACCATGTTGATTGATATCATCACAGGATAGTGATTTAAGGATTTCTTGCATCCTTTTAAGGTGATTTTGGTGAGCAAGTAATCCTCTATATGACACGGCCAGGAGCACACAGTTCTTCATTCCATTTCCCAGGCTTCCAAAATGTCTGCAGACATATATTGGGCAAATTATATTCTAACTTGTTCTATCAACTGTTATCCAGCTTGGTATCTCCTTAAGACCTAGTGTGCAACAAAATATACTAAATACAACTTCAATTGTGATGTTATGTTTTGCTACTGATCAGATTATCAGACTGTACTATTTTTGGATCCAAAAGAATCAACCACATCCTTTGAAATGCACCGTAAGAGGTAAGATAGTGCCCTTGAGAATATTAACAGTAGGTGCCCCTAAAAGTAAAGGGTGAAATACAGGGACATTTCAAGCCCAGTTAACCAGGTAGATGGGGTGACTTGTTCAGCCGAGGAAGACCTCGGCTCCTGGAACTACTAAATTCCAATAATAAATATCTTTCTTTAAGAGGATCTGAAGGATACAAGCCTATGTACTTTTATTTAGTATGTCTTTCCGCCAACTTTTTTTTTTAAAGTATTATTTTAGAGACAGGATATCTGTTGCCCAGGCTGGAGTGCAGTGGCATGATCATAGCTCACTGTAACCTTGACTCCTAGGTTCAGGTGATCCTCCTGCCATCACGCCCAGCCAAAAGATGGGGGCTCACTATGTTGCCCAGGCTGGTCTCCAACTCCTGGCCTCATGTGAACCTCCTGCCTCAACCTCCCAAAGCACTAGGTTTACAGGTCTGAGCCACTGTGTCTGGCCCCCTCTTTCAGTCAACTTTTTGTTGGGTAAACTGAATGCTTAATTCACTATACCCAACAAAATTTATGTTTATGTTTATACAATTTATGTATTAATTTTGTGTTGCCTTGGCATCCATTTAAAATACATTAGACTTTCTCATACCAGAAGCAGGGCTCAGTCATTCTTGACACTATTTCCAGTCCAACTCCCTGCCGAGTTCCTCAGTGTGCCCCATCCAGATATCTGCCTTATACGACTGCTCCCTAGTGACCACTTCCCCGTGGGACAGCTAGATGCAGCCTGCTTGACTGGCCCCACTCACTCTTACACCCCACAGGGACTGTGCAGATCTGCCGTAGTGACCACCTCTCAGTTACTGCATGACCTTCTGAACTTGTGCCTGCTTGGTTTAAACCCATCAATTAAAACTCCACACAGGAAACCTGTTTGGATAATGCCCAGTACCCAATAAAGGCATTGGCCCATGGGTCCCTTTTTTTCCTCCCTGCCTGTGCTCTCTGACCTCCCTGTGTGTGGCCTTTAGGCATGCCATGTCCCGCCCAAGGACCTGTAAGTAATACAGTCTTTATTTCCATCTTGTATTTCTCCTAATCATTGAAGGGTGCTCTCCATCTTAAAGATTCTAAATTAAAGAAATGGGAAAACGCCAATAGGGTTAATTTTGTGTTTGAATTTAAGCATATTGTGAAGTATTCCACATGAGGAAGAATTTTAGACTTCTTGGTCATTTATCCAGAGGCTAAATTCAGATTAGGAAGCTTTATTAAGCCCCAGTTATGAATGTGGCCAAAGGAAAAATGTGGTTAGTGGCCTCAGAGGAATCAGCACATTAACCATCTTGCAGAAATTTAAAACAATTCTGTCTGGGTTAATGGATATAATTAACACCAAAATTAGACACCATATGTAAGTAACTGAGGCTCTTTAATACAGTTATTGACTATACAAATCTCTGCACTGTGGATTAAGCAGTCTCACAATTGGTTAGAGAATGAAATGAGCAAGACTTTATTAAATGTCATTATTGGCTCCAGAGCAGATTTGTATGAGGAATACCTAGGTAGGTAGTTTTCTGAGAAGAATGCCTAAATGACCATCATTTCAATGCTTGGTTTTAAGTGAGTAAATCTTCAAATACAAATTGTTTACTAAATTCAACTTAACTTTCAGCATATCCTTTCTCCCCACTTCTCTCCAATCTTCACTGGCATTCATTTCTCCCACCACATCAAATGAACTCTTCTACCCAGCCAACAAGGTCCTTCATAATCTCCCCACTACTCTCATTTCTCTTTGACGTGTGTTTTTGCCAGTGTTAGGGCTGGCCTCTTCATTATCCATTGTATCTAGTACGCTCAATTCCTCCTTATCTCCCAACTCCTCAATGACTGACTCCTGTCAATCATGGCCAAATAATCATTTATTGAGAAAAAGGGAGTCAGAAGTAAGCAAGCCTATGGTAGAAAGAAGAAAGGATGCATATTTGAATCTGTAATGAGGCTGCTATGTAATGGCATGAATGTGTCCCCCAAAGTTCGTGTGCTGGAAACTTAATCCCCAATGCAACCATGTTGGGAGGTGGGACCTAATGAGAGGTAATGAGGTCATGAGGGCTCTGTTCTCGTAAATAGATTAATGTTGTCATTGGGAATGGCCTAGTTCTTGAGTGGGTTGTCACAAAAGCGAGTTTGGCTCCCACTCGTTCTCATCTCTTTCCTCTTTTGCCCCTCCACCTTCCACCATGGGATGACACAGCATGAAGGCCCTTGCCAGATGCCAGTGCCATGCTCCCAGACTCCAGCACTGTAAACCCAGGTCTCCAGGTGATTCTGAGAGTTCCAGGAGCCAGACATTTATCACTGGAGTTTAGTAGTTCCAGGAATTTAGCAGTTCCAGGCCAGGTCAATAACCACTCCTTAAGAGTGGTTAACTTCTCAAACGTTGATATGTATATAAGTCACTGGGGGATTTTGTTACAGATTCTGGTTCAGTGGGCCTAGGGTGAGGCTTGATGTTCTCAAACTTTTTCATTTTGAAAAAGTTCTCAGGTGATGCTGATGTTGCTGGTCTGTGGACCACAGAATGAATAGCAAGGCTGGAATGGGAAAGGTAAAAAAGGACACATAGACTGAAATCATTTTGCATCCAAAAAGAAGTTGAGACAAAGCACAATGGCTATTATACTGAGTTTGTGCAGAATAGGATGTTAATGATGATGATAATGACAATGCTAAGCTGGATAAATATAATTCAGGTATCCCCAGACCTCAACAACCTCTGAGTACAAATAAGGTCTTATGTTTACAATATGTTTACAGTAAGTACTCAAATTTCTCCTGCTCATTAGTCTATTTGCATATCACCAAAACACCAGCTCCCTCTCTTTAAGCCTCACCCAATTATTTCTAGGAGTCCCTGGGGTCTCTCACTTCACTTTGGCAAGAGTCATCCTCTCAGGGTCTTCAGCTCAGGATTCCCTTTGTTCATGCTCAAAGCTCAAGACACTGTTTGGGTAGGGGCGTTACTCCTGTTGGTGCCATTCCTGCCCTGAGAGCCCTGGCGTCTACTCCTAAGGCACTGTCTCCCAGGATCCCAAAGCTACAGAAACTTGAGAGGTCAGAGCAGGGCTTTATCCTTGAACTGAAGCCATGGAATGTTGCACATAGCAGTGGGCAATAGCTTTTCAGCAGCTTTTTATGCTGAAGCATCCCCACTTGCTCCCTGCTGTCTGCCTGAGTTCCCTGGGAAACGACATCAGATTCTATCTGCAGCCCATCTCCAGGCCATACCTATAGGCTGGCAAAGGAACAGATATCATATCTATCTCAGTACAAAAGGAAGCATACAGATAGACTCCAAACTGAAAAATCTGTCTCCTGGAATTGAGTTTCTTACCAAAGAAGTGTAAAAATAGGGGCAAGATGGCCAGTGCTTATGCCCATTTGCATAGAAGTTATCTGGGATTACTTTTGGTTGCACTCTTTAATTGGTTCACTGATCTTGGAGGTCATGCCATTGTTTGTCTTCAAGCTATTTTTCCTTTTGTTGCAGTAAATCCTTAAATTACTTTTTCAGAAAGTATATGTACTTACCTATATATATGCATGTATGTATATATAACCTATATGCAAACATGCACATATAACCTACATATGCATGTTATACACAACATTTATATAACATATGCATGTTATATATAACCTATAAACATGCATATATAATCTATATAACAAACATGCACGCACACACATGCATGTTTGAAAATGGGTTTTTGTATATTTGAGTTTTTGCATGTGTGAAAATGTATTCTATTCCTCTAATACTTGATTGATATTTTGGGTAATTTTCCATTTAAAATTATGTTTCTTCAGAACTTTGAAGGCATTTCTTTACTGCCTTCTAGAATTCACTGTCACTAATGAAAGAAAATAGTGGTTAAGAGTACTAAGCCAGACTGCTGGTTTGATTCTCAGTTCTGCCACTCACAAGGTATGTATCCATGGGTAAGTTTCTTGATACTTTCATCTGAAAAATGATAATAATAATAAGAATAGCTAACTTGTAGAACTATAGTGAGGTTGACATTAACCAATATAGGTCAAGTGCTGAAAACAGCTGATCACACATAGTAAGCCTATTAAAATGTTAGCTTATTTTGATTGGTTTAACCATCATCTTTATATTTATCCTCCATGTTCCAACACATCATGGTACTAGAGCTATGTGGGTCATTTTTCACTCACTGAACTTGGAACTTAGGAAACTTTTTTGACTATCTTCCTTTAGTTCTGGGATTTAAAAAAAAAAAACATTTCATGCTTTTTTTCTCTCTTTTCTCTTTCTAGGATGTCTTAAATTTGGACCATCTTGGACTGATCTTACATATTTCTTATTTTTTCCCCTCAGATTTTCCATTTCTTTGGGGTGTTTGTTGTTGTTGTTCTGTATTCTGGGAGATTTTTTCATCTATTTATTTCACCCAATGTATTACATTCTTCATTTATGCACTTACGTCTTTAATTTTCACAACCTACTTCTTGTTTTTTTGCTTCTTTTTGTTAGTACTTTGAATGGATGGATATGATATCTATCCATATCTTTGTGGCTCTTAATTAGATTTGTTTTATGGTCTTCATTTTCTCCTAAATTATCTCAGTTCCTCCCAGAATGTGATGAAGAAAAGTCACTTATAGATGCTTGAAATCTTTGAGCACTCTCTCCATATTTTGATACCTTTTCATAATATTAATTTCATCTTCTCATCATAGACATGACAAATATAACATTTTCCATCTCCTTGTAACTAGAAATACAGACTTTGGTTCAGCCAACCAGCATATGCTCTTTTGAGAGCTTTGATTCTAAAGTTAGTTGCAAGAAGAACCTGCTAGGACACCTGGCGCCTATTTTGCTGGCACTGGAGGAAGGCAGAGTACCACATTTTTGGAGTCCACAGCAGCAGGGGCCACAGCAGATCTCTTCTCAGACCAGTTCTGGAGTATGGTTCAGGGAGATGTTCCTGGAGACTCAGCCTGAGATGATTCCTCCAGTCCTTTCTTTTTTTTTTTTTTTTTTTTTTTTTTTTGAGATGGAGTCTCGCTCTGTCGCCCCGGCTGGAGTGCAGTGGCCAGATCTCAGCTCACTGCAAGCTCCGCCTCCTGGGCTTACGCCATTCTCCTGCCTCAGCCTCCCGAGTAGCTGGGACTACAGGTGCCCGCCACCTCGTCTGGCTAGTTTTTTGTATTTTTTAGTAGAGACGGGGTTTCACCGTGTTAGCCAGGATGGTCTCGATCTCCTGATCTCGCGATCCGCCCGTCTCGGCCTCCCAAAGTGCTGGGATTACAGGCTTGAGCCACCACGCCCGACCCCTCCAGTCCTTTCAAAGATTATCCAATAATAAATACATTCCCCATGATGACTTTCCAGCCTGGACTTATCCCTCAGATTCCAGATATTTTCCAACTGCCTATATGACCTTGCCACATGGATATGCAGTGAACCCCACCACCTGGCATTTGTGCCCATGTGTAATCCTCTTTCCTTGACTGTGGGGTGACTGGGCATGTTAACTCACTCCTAATTAATAGAATATGGTAGATGTGATGAATGTCACTCCAAGATTATGTTATAAAAAGACTGTGCCTTTCATCTTGGGCTCTCACTCTCTCTAGCCCTTTCTTGGATGACTCAACCTGAGAAAAGCCAACTCTCATATCATAAGGTAGCCCTGCAGAGAGGCCTCTGTGGTGAGGGACCAATGTCTGCCAAAAACCATGTGAGTTAGATGGGAAGCAGATCCCTCACTCTCAGTCAAACCTTCCCATGAGACCACAGCCCAAGCCCCAGTGACTCCAAGAGAGACTTTGCGCCACAGGTATTCAACTAAACTGCGTTCAAGATCTAACTCACAGAAGCAGTGAGATAATAAATGTTTGGGGTTTTTCAGCTACTGAGTTTTATTTTGTAGCAATAGATAATGAATACAGGTGTCATAAATTTAACTTGTCTAGAACCGAACTCCTGATCTTCAAGTCCACCCTCAACATGCTCCTCTCATAGTCTTTTCTAAAAAAAGAAAATAGTGGTTAA
The DNA here is from genome assembly GCF_007565055.1 of Rhinopithecus roxellana. Classification (NCBI taxonomy): domain Eukaryota; kingdom Metazoa; phylum Chordata; class Mammalia; order Primates; family Cercopithecidae; genus Rhinopithecus; species Rhinopithecus roxellana. Next base: position 101,186,158 of record NC_044558.1, read on the forward strand.
GAGTACTAAGCCAGGCTGCTGGGTTTGAGTCTCAGTTCTGCCACTCACTGGGTGTATATCCACGGGTAAGTTCTTCGATATTTTCATCTGAAAAATGCCAATAATAAGACTAGCTAACTTATAGGACTATTGTCAGGTTGAAATTAGTGAATATATGTTGAGTGCTTAAAACAGTTGATCATGCATAGTAAGTCCTATAAAAGTGTTAGCTATTTTTCTTAGTTTCATCATTATCTTTATATTTATCTTACTCTATCCTTCTAGTTGTTGAGGCCAAAAACTTGGAAGCCATCCTTTACTTTTCTTCCTCTCTTATAACTGATGCCAGGCCACCAGCAAATCCAATTATATCTTTAAAATGTCTCTAAAATTTGACCATTTTTCATCACCTCTACTACTACCACCCTGTACCAAATCACTGTCATCTCTGGTATGGATTATTGCAATAGCCACCTCACTGGTCTCCTGTCTTCCATTTTGATCCTCTAGCGTCTTTTCCACACACAGCCAAAGTGATCTGTGTAAAATCAGATCATTTTACTCCTTTGCTCAAAGCTCTCCAGTGGCTCCCCTCTCTTTCATTGTAAAGACAGTCTCTTGAAGGGCTTTATGTGGCCTCACCTTACTTCCTACTATGCTTCCCTGTGCTATCTTCCCAAGTAACACTGTCACCCTGCTGCTCCTCAAACACACAAAGCCTGCTGTCATCTCAGGGCCTCTGCACTGGCTGTTCTTCATCCAGAAGGTCTGATTGCACTTGACTGAAAGGAAGGGGTCATGTCTAATCTATTTGTTGCTGTACCACCAACACCTGAAAAAGTACCTGGTTCACTGTAGGCCTTTAAATATTTGTTGAATAAATGTATAAACCCAGGTAGATACTTCACTCTGCAGCTAAAAACCCAGATTGATATGTAGCATTCATTGTTTCCTTTGTTCCCCTAAATTTGTCTCCTTTGTGAAGTAGCTTTTCCTTAAATGTCTTATAGTATTAGTGATAGCGAAAGGAGGCAGACAGATTCCTCAGCAGACAGGAATGGGTCCCTGGTGAAACCCGACATTCAAGCCAAAAACAGCTTAAAGGCTGAAAACTGAGCTACCAGTTCCAGGTTTTGTGACCAAATTGAGGACAAGTACTTTGATTCATTTTGATATTCCTTAATGTCTGAATAAATGCATGTGGAATGAATGAATTGATAAGCCAAGCCTGGTGGGAATTTACTCTCTGCCCTCCATATTGTGGGTTTGGCATTGGCTGATTCAACCAAGCACAAATAAAAAATATTTGGGAGAAAAACCCAATATAAAAATAAAAAATGTTTTTAAATACAGTATAACAACTATTTGTATAACATGTACATCAATTAAACTAGAGATAATTTAAAGTATAGAGGAGGATGGGTATAGGTTATACGCAAGTACTATATACCATTTTATATAATGTACTTGAGCGTCTCCGGATTTTGGCATCTCTAGGGGTCCTGGAATCAATCTCCCATGAATACCAAGCAACAACTATACTTAGACCCTTGCCCAGCACCTCAAATTACATCGACCGAATAATGTTGGCCAGCCAACTGCTGACTGTGGCAGAGGCCCTGGCCTAGGCCCTGAGTGATCAGCTCCAGGTGAGGCAGCTCAGACCTCATGTAACCGAGGGAAGGTGCACATGTGCCCAGCCCCAGTAGGAAAAGAGTCCTGCCTGCCGTGTTGTGTTGCTGCTCATTCTCACCAGTGGGACTGAGCTCACTTTTGGGTCCCTGTTGCCAAAACAAACCATGGAAGTAATGGCTCCCAACTACATGGTGATCCCAAACCACTCTTGTGTCTATGTGGTTTAGATGTGTTCCCCTTTTGCATTTTCCACATTAAAGCACTACTGGTCCTATGTCAACCCAGTCATTTTGCCATCTCGCTATCCTGAAGAGCCACTTGTCATCTGAAAATGTGCCCTTTTGAGATCAATAGTGAACATTATATCCTTTTCCATCTGGGGGAGAAACATTATCCACACTCTCTTTCCCTCTCTAAGTCAGTTTGTGTCAGATTTTTTCCAATGCATAAGATAGTTAAACTTTTTAATTGGCTTTCTTAAGACTTTCTGGAAGTAAAAATAGATGATGCCCTTCCCATTTTAGTATGTATGATTCACCTGCATCATACTAAGTACAATAATGGATAAAGAGAAAAATGCTCCCTTCAGAGCCTTACAATTTAATGGAGGAAAAACACACAAACCTAACTATAAGTCTGGTAAGTGCTGTATTAGTATTTGCACCTCAAAAACAGTATTTAGGGATACAGTAAATGGCAGTGGCTTCTTTGTGACCCTAGCTGGGTATGCACAGAGCTTCTAAATGACCCTTAGATGTTTAAGTAAAATTTAAAATCAGGAAAGTTACCTTGTGCTTTGCTTTTGTCACTTCCAATTCAGATTTGTAAATTAACAAATGGAAATCCTAAGTGACAGGCAGGTGTGAAAGAGAACTCAAAGAAACAGCTGCTTTAAGGAATAATATTGAAAACATATAAAAGTTGTTAATAAATAAAAAGATGGCCATATGTGTATTTTAGAAATCCAAAACACTTTTTCCTGGCTTCTTCACAATCCCTAAGTGTAAATAGATTTAAAAAACATTAACCAAATCTGCCTAGATTTCTAAAGACCCTCAAGGAAGCATGAGGGATAAGACATGGGTTAATGTAAAATATTAAGTAAGAAATGATGGTATTAAAAAGGAAAGTTGAGCAAACATGAAAGACAGGACTCAGGCTTATAAATGTGTCTAGGACGTAAAACCAAGGTGGGGAAACAGACCCGATGCAAGTGCAGCTTAAGTAAAACTACTTGGAACCCTTGGGTTCTCAGAATTCTCTTGGGGACTTATGACAATGGGGGATGGAGAAGTTGGGAGGGCTCCATACCCTCTCAATCCTCTTCCCCCACCACCACCAATGACCAAAGCAGCTCTGGGTATGCCTCTTTTTCAGACTGGACTTCTGCATAAGATTTCATTTGAACCAAGCATTTGGCAAAGTTTACACAGATGCTATTGCATCAGCACAAAAAGCCAGTCAAAAAGATGGGAGATGCACCTGCACAGCAACCTAAATCAAGACCAAATCACAGACACAGAGACTAGAATGCAGGAAAAATGGACAGATCTTGGGAGTTCTGTGAAGAACTCATTAAATAGAGTAGGACAAGCAGATCCCAACAGTGTCTAGGGCTTCAAGGGATATACTAGGGCCAAGAAAATCATTAAAGATCCGTATTCTATCCTGAATGGCAATCTGAATTCAGTCTCTGGGAGAGAATGAAAGAAATCCACATTAAAAAATTTAAAGAATAACATTAATTTAAAAATTAAAGAGTAACATTCAAAGAAAGTTTCTGGTCAATGTTTTAGACATCAGAATTAAAGACAGCCTCTTTTAAGGATTTAAAAAGAAAGGAAGCATTGAGAGAGGTAAGAAGAAAACAAATTTGGAGTTTACCTCTTAAACTATGGAGAATAGAAAAGGAAGGCTTTGGGGAAAACATACAAAACTAAGAGAAATGGGGTTGTCAGTATCCTTGCAGGGCTGGTCAGGTTGACCTTTCAAGGTCTGGTTGGCCTTCTGCTTGACCTTTAACCTAGGCCAGGTTGACCTTTTATGAGTTAATATATGTCAGAGGTACTGAAATAATTTGTCAACCCCACATCCCACAGCTGCAAGAACTTCCATCAGGGGCAATGCAGATTTGAATTACATGAAAACCCTTCTGAAAGAGAAATTGTCTAGGATATTCCCAGAGGGCCCAGTTAACAAAGAAACATTAATAACTATAAAACAGACAATAAAATATGAGAAGCACAAGATAAAACTAGACTCTTGAAAAGAGCTGATTACTGAGTTAAACCACATATATCTGGTCTCCATAGCATTCACGGCAGGATCTCAATAATTATTTTTAAATTAATAAATCAATGTGCCAGACACTGTGCTAGACACTGAGAATATGGCAGTTACAATACAGACATGGTTTCACAAGACAGACATGGAATTTAAAGTCCAGTAGATTGGGAGTGCAGAATAATGGGAAATCAAGATGCTGAAATTTACTATAGTGGCAATGCAAATAAAAAGAGAAAACAAGCCATAGTAGCCCTTAAAAATAGACTGAGATGTAGTAAAAAGTATAAATGTATCAACTTATATTTAAGCCAAAAAGATAAAATCCTCTGGATAAAGAAGAACCAGGAGCGGTATGGCTCACACCTGTAATCCCAGCATTTTGGGAGGCCAAGGTGGGTGGATCATTTGAGCTCAGGAGTTCAAGATCAGACTGGGAAACATGGTAAAATGCCATCTCTACCAAAAATTAAGAAATTAGCCAGGTGTGGTGGCACATGCCTTTAGTCCCAGCTACTCTGGATGATTGCTTGAGCTGAGGAGGCCAAAGCTGTGGTGAGCCATGATTGTCCCAGCCTAGGCAACAGAGCAAGACTCTGTCTCAAAGGAAAAAAAAAAAAAAAAAAAAAAGAAGAGGAAGAGACAAGAAGAAGAGGAGGAGGAACCATTAACAGAATTAAGAACAAAATCTAGCAATCTGTTGCTTAAAGAAGACTCAAAAATGAAAGTCACTTGTAAACTAAAAGAGGGGATTAAGCTATGTGAAAAACAACAGGTAATAGCATACAATTCTACAAAATGTAAGGAGGTCTATAATATAAATACCATAATTCTACTTGCTACATCATCAAGATTGATGAACAGATAGTTCATACACAAGAAAAATCAGACATTTAATTATCTATTGAGAAAATGCACTCCTAGCACTATGAGAAAAAATAACAAATTGAACCATCTTCTAGGCACCATTACTGACGAGTTCAACTAATGAAAATAAATTAGAGTGATAAAGTTCAATGCGAGCAATCAGGAGAAATATGTATTCATACTCCTAGAGGCACTGTAAATGAGTCTTATTTTTCTGGAGACAATCAGGAAATACTGCAATGAGAACTATAAAATTGTTCGTATCCTTTGTTCTGGTAACTCTAAATCTTAAGGAAATACCCTCTAAAGGAAAAAAATAATTTTTAATAATAATGTTCACATTGGCACTAGGTATAATGTTTTAAATAGAAATAATTAGAAAAAGCATTATGAAACATAATATTTAAAACTAGAGAAGCAACACTAAATTCTTAGTGTTAAGGGATTAACTAAATAGCAATAAGATGTTGGCTTAACTATAGGTATTAAAACAGGCATTTTTCTGCATCCACCTATGACAGCATAAGACAGTCCAGAACTGCCTTCCCACAATAAAATACTAGAAAAATGGACAAAACATAGACAATAACAATTTTCAGACACTGAACAACAGGCGGAAATGAACTGTGATTCCTTAGAAAAGGGAACAAAGGAGGTAAGGTCCATATTGCCAAGACTTTCTATCTGAGGCAATTCCCAGACTGTGGTTCACAGAAGGAAATTCCATACAGTCTCTCTGAGTCGAGGAGTTAAGACTGAAATTCTGAAATGCCTCAGTGGCTAGAATTAGGTGCAGAGCAGGGTATGCAAGTGAAGACAGATACACTAAGAAAGAGCATCAGAAATTTGGATAGAGTAAAATCCTACAAGGCCAGATGAGAACAACTTCCAAGGAAAGGACAATTGCTGAGGTGCTATATGAAAAATATTTCCCAGAGGTTACACAATGCCAGGAATTATTTGAATTGCTTCTAGCAAGTGTAAAAGACCTCATTAAATATTCATGGAATTAAGTGGAACCCTCAGAAAGACCACACCTTACAAATGGGGTTAAATTAGCTCTAGAATAAAGGCTACTCCAGACCCACTTTAACTGAGTTTAAAAACAAACCTGAAGAGAATCAGTCTAATCTGTAAGTGGTGTAATTGCCTGCCAGAAAATGTCCAACACCCCTTAAAGGAGTATATTAAAACCCAGCCTCAAAAATGTAAAATTAAATATCCACCATCAAATTAAAAGTTGCTAGACATACAAAAAGGCAAGAAAATTGGAACAATAATCAGGAGAAAAATTAGTCAATATAAGCAGACCCAAAAATGATAGTGATGATGGATTAGCAGATAATAACATTAAAAGATTACACACACACACACACACACACACTTCCAAATTCTCAAGGATACAAAGGACATATGATCATTATAAGGAAAGAAATGTAATACTTTTAAAGATCCAAAAGGAACTTATAGAAATAAAAAATACAACATCTGAAATGAAAATTTCCCTGGGATGGCATTAACAGCAGGATTAAGAATCAGTGAACTTGAAGACAGAGCAATTAGAAATTATTCAAAATGAAGCACACCAAGAAAACAAAAACTTTAAAAAATGAACAAAGCATTCATGATCAATGGAACAACATCAAGTGGCCTAACATATAAGTAGAGTCCTAGAAAGAGTATGGGGGCAGAAAAGAATATTTAGAGAAGCAATGGCCGCACATTTTCAAATCTGATCAAGAGTTTTTAGTCAAACAAAAGATGAGATAATTTACTGCTGGCAGACCTATAATACAAGGAATAATAAGGAAATGTTTCGGGTTGAAAGAAAATGAGACCAGATGTGTGGAGTTATGCAAAAGAACAAGGGCCAGAAATGGTAAATGTGTGAGTAAATATTAAATTGTCTTTCTTACTTTTTGCATATTTAAAGGATAATTGACAGATAAAGCAAAAATGATAATACATTTTTTAGTCTGTAACATGTAGAACAAAATATATGACAACAAGGGCAAAAAGAAGGGGTAAATAGAAGTAATCTGTTGTGGGGTTCTTATGCTAAATGTGTATATAGCATAATTTTTTAAAGATAGACTGTAATAAGTTTAAATATGCATATTATAAATCCTAAGGCAACCACTAAACACAAACCAACAAAGAAATAGCTAATTAGCCAAAAGTAGATGGAAAACTAGAATCATAAAAATACCCAACCTAAGCAAAGGAAAGGAAAAAGAGGGAAAAAGGAAAAAAGATAAGAAATAGAAAACAACAAGATAGTAGGTTTAAACCTAACTATATCAATAATTACATTAAATGTGAATGGTCTAAATACTCCAACTAAAAGAAAGAGGTTGTCACATTAGACTTTTTTTTTTTTTTTTTTTTTTCTAAAGACCTAGCCAACTGTGGTGGCTCATGCCTGTAATCCAAGCACTTTGGGAAGCCAAGGCTGGAGGATTGCTTGGAGCCAGGAGTTCAAGACCAGCCTGGGTGACATTGCAAGACCCTGCCTCTACAAAAAGTAAAAAATTACTTGGGCAAAGGGTGTGCACCTTTGCCGAAGTAGTCTGGCTACTTGGGAAGCTGAGGCAGGATGATCTCTTGAGCCCAGGAGTTAGAGGCTGCAGTTAGCTATGATCACATCATGCATTCCAGCCTGGGTGACAGAGTGAGATCCTGTCTCTAAAAAAATTTTTTAATTAAACTCAATTTGATTTTAAAAGACCCAAATGTAGGTTGTTAACAAAGAAAGCTACTTTAAACATAAAGACACAGATAGGTTAAAAGTAAAAGAGAGAAAATGATATATAATGCAAACACTGAAAAAAGAAAGCTGGAGTAGTTATAGTAGTATCAAAGTGGACTTCAGAACTAGGAATACTGCTGGAGAAAAAGAGGGACATTGCATAATAATAAAGGAGTTAATTCATCAAGAGAACTATGTATGCAACTAATTTTTAAAGTTTTAAAATTAGGGAAAAATAGGATAAATAGGTTAATCCACAATTATAATAGGACATTTTAATACTTCCCTTTTCCAATAATTGATAAATAAATGTTCAGAAAATGAATACGATATGGAAGACTTGAACAACATTATCCACCAACTTGATCCAGTTGACAGTTATAAAACCTCCCATCCAACAATAGCAGAATATACTAAAGTCCACAGGGAACATATACCAAGATAGACCTTACTCTGGGCCTTTAAACAAGTCTCTATGAAGTTAAAAGGACAGAAATCATACAAAATATGTTCTCTGACCACAATGGAATTTAAGTAGAAATAAAATGAAGATATCAAAAATATTCCCAGAGCACTTCTTAATAATCTATGAATCAAAGAAATAACTATAAAGAAAACTGGAAAATACTTTAAACTGAATAAAAATGGAAACACAATTTACCAAAATTTATGGGATGCAGCTAAAGTAGTACTTAGAAGGACAATTTTAGTCTTAAGTGCTTATATTAGTAAAGAAGAAAGGACTCAAATTAATAATCCAAAGTTCTGGCATAAACTAGAAAAAGAAGAACAGATTATTCACAAGGCAAACAGAAGGAAGTAAATAATAAAAATGGGAGCACAAATCAGTGAAACCAAAAACAAACAAACAAACAAAAAAGGCAGAGAAAATCAACAAAACCAAAAGATTGTTCTTAGAAAGAATAAAACTGAAAAATTTCCAGCCAGACAATGGAAAAAAGAGAGAAGACATCAACTACCAACATCAGGAATGAAAAACGGAATCGAATTACTTATCCAACAGGCATTAAATGTTAATAAGATAAAATTATAAACAACATTATGCCAATAAATTCAGCAACTTAGATTAAACAGACATATTCCTTAAAAGATATTTTACCAAAGCTCATTCAAGAAAAATTAATTACTTAAGTAGCTTACTTAACATTAATAATTTTATTTATCTATTAAATATTTACCTATTAAATAAAATTAATTTGTAATTAAAAACCTTCCCACAGTGAAAATTCCAGGAGCAGATAGCTTTGTAAGTGAGTTCTACCAGATATTTGAGGGAAAAACAATACAATTTCTACACAAATTCCTCCAGAAAATAGAAGAGGAAGGAATATTTCCCAAGTTGTATTATGAGGCCGGAATTACCCTACCATCAAAAGCAGACAAAAGCATCACAAGAAAAATATAGAGTGATATTTTCTAGGAACATAGGTGAAAAAATTTTAAATAAAATATTAGCAAATTGACCCCTTTAATCTGATAAAGGGCATCTACAAAAAACCTACAGCTAGAATCCTACTTCATAGTAAAAAACTGAAGCTTTCCTCTTAACCACTTTTATTAAACCTGGTATTGGAAGTCATAGCCAGTGCAATAAAGAAAAACATAAAAGCATACTTGGGGAATTATAATACTGACTTCAACGCCTCCTGTAAAGCTATAATAATTAAGACAGTGTGATATTGGCATAGGAACAGGCATATAGATCGATAGAACAAGAGAGAGAGTCCAGAAAGAAGCTCACATATATGTGATCACTTGATTTTTGACAAAGGCACCAATGTAAAAATAGTACAGCTCTTTCAATAAATGGTAATGGAACAACTGGATATTTATAAGGTCTGAACTATGGCCCTTACTTCATATATACAATACTAACTAAATGGTCATAAACGTAAATGTAAAAGCGAAAATTTTGACCCTTCTAAAAGAAAACATTGGATAAAATCCTGGAGACTTTAGGTTAGGTAAAGATTTCCTACCGAGGACACAAAAAACCGAGCCGTAAAATAAAAATTGATAAATTAGACTTCATCAAAATTTAAAATGTTTGGTCCTTGAAAGACATTAAGAAAATGAAAAGGGCAAACCACAGACTGAGAGAAAATATTTGTAAAACACATTTCTGATAAAGGACTTATGATTTGAATAAACATTTCTCCAAAGAAGATATAGTAATGTGTATATAGAATAATCTAAAGTGATACATACATATAAATATGTAATTCATGTATAAACAATGGAAAGAATCACAAAAATGATTTTGAGTTCAATATTCTGTGGAATATATTTAAATAAAGGGGTTTTTTTTTTACATATATTTTAAGGAAAGCTTAAATTTATTTAAATGAATGATGAATAATCCTTGATTTTGGTGCCAAGATACCAAATTTCCAACATTCACCTCGTAGCAACACCCCAACATGTGAGCTCAAAAGGGAAGAATGCAGACGTGGGTATATCACAGGAATATAATTTTAGAGTTTGCAACATCTCAAGAGGAAGGTACATTGACTCTCATCTGGCTAATAATTTATAGCTCTAGGTTTATTTCTGGAAGAAGAATAAAGCCTATTCTTTCTTGATGGAGAAGGAAAATGGGAGCAACTCTTCGTTCTGAAGCAATGACAGGCATTGTTCTCCAAAGCACGCAAATGTCTTTTAAAGAAGGAATTGACATTTGGATCCTGCTGCCGCTAATGGAGACTTGTGTCTCTGGTGAATAAGAATAGTACAACAGAAGATCATCCTGCTGTTTTGCTGTAGTTCGCCTCATCTCAATCACAGATCTAACAAGAGAATTCGCCTGCTTTCATTCTTTCATAATGTAGCTGGGATTCTCAATGTCTGCCAGTGAGGCTGAAGTTGACGGATGCTTCCAGCACAGGGGTGCCTGGCTTTGGGCTGAATGCTGTCAGAACTTGCAGAGACTTGTTTGGAAAAATACAGCTCAGGTGTTGGAGTTGGCATTCTGCTATGGCAGACCCACACAAAAAGCAGATTATTTTATTTTATGCTCCTTGTGCCCGTTACCTGTGTTTCTGTCTGAAAATCCACATGGCTTGTGAAAGAAAAAAGGCCTGGACTGTTAACTGAGCAGTGTCTAGCTCATTAATAATCCTCTTGGAGCAAGTGTCATGCCAAAGGAGCATGGGGTCTGAACGAACCTTAGCTCTCTCATGTACTAGTTTTGCAGTGACTTAACCTCTCTGAGCCTCAGTTGACCCATTTCTAAAATTGGGGTAGTACAAATTCACAATTCTTATCTGAAACCCTTGGATCAGACATGTTTTAGAATTAAGAATTCCCCCCCCAAATACTATGCAAATACCATGTATTTCTTAATACCCTAGTAGAATATGGGGCTGAACTCCCATAATAAAACACATGAATATTTCTGCAGGAAAATGCATGAATATTCACAGTAAGTGGGATAAATAAAGACTATAATTAGTCTCATGCTAGCTAAGGTCAGGTTTCTCTGCCAAGTGAGCTTGCTGCAAATCTATGAAAAAAACATTTCATTTTCAGAGTTCTGTGGATTTCAGAACTGCAGATAAAGGGATGTGAAACCATTATATCTAGGGCCACTGCTAAGTCACAGGGCTTTTGTGCAAATTTGACAATTCATTTTCTGGGTGGTTACAGCTTTTGGGCACATAACTTGGCAAGTAGGGTAAGAAAAAGGCATCCAGTCCTTCAGAGTAAATCACAAACGTCAACCCCATCTTGGGCCTACCTTTGTGCAGTGCACAGCCTGCACAACCAGACACAGTGGACCTGATCATACGTGTCTCAGGGTTGCTGGAAGAGTAAACAGTAATGAAACATGACCCCATTTCCCAAAGCCACAGCTTCTCCTCAGGCTCTCTCTTGTGCTTAGACAGGAGCTTCTCAAATGTGAAGCACATGAATCACCTGGGCAGATTCCTAAAATGCAAGAAGGCTGGTATGGGGCCCGAAACACTGGGTTTCTAGCAAGCTCCCAAGTAATTTCCATGTTGCTGGTCTACAAACCACACTTTGAGTAGTAAGGCTCTAGAACCACTCCAACTTCCCCTGGATGTTTTACCTGAACCTCAATTCAGCATGTCTAATAGTTAAGTCACAGCCTTCCCCAAAACCTGTTTCTGCTCCTAATTAACTGACCTCCAATAATGGCCCCATTATCCAGCTACAGTTGCCCAAGCTCGATTTGTGGCAATCCTCCTTCCCTTCTTATTTTCCTCTTCTTCACCTACATTTCCATTCAGTTACTAAAAGCCATAGATTCTATCCCAAATCAATTTATCCAATGTAGGGCTTTCCAACCTCGACATTATTGACATTGTGAACTGAGCAATTTTTGGTTGTGGGGATCTATCCGCTGGGAGGCAAAATCAGTCCTGGTTGGGAGCCACTGTTCCAAACCCTCAACTTTTCTCCATCTCTCTAGCTACAAACTTGCATCACTTCTTTCCCAAGGGGAATTTGGTGTTTTGTCTTCATGCATGTGTCAACTATTCCATAACTACCCGTTAACATTTCTATGTTGTCCACTTATGAATCTTAAGAATTCCCATATTCTTGGCATCTTGCACAAGAGCTGACATAGGCAGATGCTTAATATATGTTTGCATGGATGAAGGAATGAATGTATCTCTTGACAGCTGCACGTTCCTGGGGGTGAGATGGAGGAGGGAATTTGGGGAAGCTCAGAGCTCTCAGCTTACAGAGTAAGGCCTACTGCTGTCTGCAGGAAGCCACCATGCAGAGGGAACTCTGTAGAAGAGACATCCAAAGGTGCCCTAAGACACTCCCACCTGCCCTGGAGTCTCTCTCTCTTTACCCTATTTTTGTCTGGCCTTTCTGTACTGCTTGGAAATGTCCTTCATTTGGGCTAAATGACTCCAGTCCCACTGCTGCTTGCCCAAGTGCACTGCATGGCAGTGTTGCTATGTGTGCAGCTGCTTGAACACAACCTTTACGCTGAATGGCTGCCCTTGGAATTTGATTTGGGGCTATGTTGGAAACTCAGGCTGGCTTGTTCTGTTAGAGCATCAGAATACTTACGGCTTTTTCTTTCCATTCAGTAGTCTCATAGCTCCCTCCCTCCCTCCCTCTCACAGAGACCCCTGATTTGAATTTCACTTTGCCATTCATTGGCTTCTATTGGAAGTCCAAGCTTTCTAAACAGTTTGTCCAAATTTGATGTTCATCAGTCCAGTAGGTTTTCCAAGCTTTTGCCAACTGGGCTAAAGTTTTCATCTCTATCCATGTGTCTTTGTAGTACCACTGGCCTCCAGATTTAGACTTCTGGCATCCTCCACTCTTGGTCCACCAATGATGCCCAATTTTAGTGGGCTGGAGAGTCAACTAGACCTGGATCTGAATTCTGGGTAACTTGGGGCAAGTTATTTATTCTAATTTTCTGCATCTTTATGTGTGTATTAGTCCATTCTCATGCTGCTAATAAAGACATACCCAGGACTGGGTAATTTATAAAGGAAAGAGGTTTGATGGACTCATAGTTCCACATGGCTGGGGAGGCCTCACAATCATAGCAGAAAACGAAGGAAGAGCAAAGGGACGTCTTACGTGGTGGCAGGCAAGAGAGAATGAGAACCATGTGAAAGGGGAAACTTCTTAAAAACCATCAGATCTTGTGAGACTTATTCACTAACATGAGAACAGTATGTAGTAAACCGCCCCCATGATTCAAGGATCTCCCACCAGGTCCCTCCCACAACATGTGGGAATTATGGGAGCTACAATTCAAGATGAGATTTGGATGGGGACACAGCCAACCATATCAATCTGTAAAAAGGGTCCCAGTATCCACTTTGTTGGTTGTTTGTGAGGATTAAATTGAAAGCATGTAACACACTGTGTGGCATATAATAAACTAATAGTTAATAAGTTAGATACCTTTATGGTCAGCTTTCCCTATGAAAATATAGAATTTGGAAAAGAGCACATTAAAAGTGAACATTTCCAAGCCACCCACAGTTGAGTTTGTGTTCATGTGCAAAGAAGCTCAGCATAAAGATATCATTTCTGTAGTCAGAGGTCCTTCTTCCTTCATCTCTTCTTTAGGCATTTTTTTTTCTCCATCTTTTTGCCAGTTTGGTTCCAGGCACAAAGTTGTTTCTGGCTTGATCTGTCAGCCAAAGCCCAAGGCTGGTCCCAGCCACAAAATAATCTCCTTCTCTAGCTGCTGCTGGCTTGTCCAAACCAACGTGAAATCCAAAGCCCTTGCTCTTCTCCCATAACGAGATGCTCCATTATTTTTAAAAGCAAACATGGAGCCAGGCGTGGTGGCTGTAATCCCAGCACTTTGGGAGGCCGAGGTGGGTGGATCACGAGGTCAGGAGATCGAGACCATCCTGGCGAACACGGTGAAACCCCGTCTCTACTAAAAATACAAAGAATTAGCCGGGTGAGGTGACGGGCGCCTGTAGTCCCAGCTACTCGGGAGGCTGAGGCAGGAGAATGGCGTGAACCCGGGAGGCGGAGCTTGCAGTGAGCGGGGATAGCACCCTGCACTCCAGCTGGGGCGACAGAGCGAGACTCTGTCTCAAAAAACAACAGTAACAACAACAACAAAAAACAATAAAACATGGAAAAATAAAAAACAGATTAATGCAGAGACAGTTTTTCATTCCAGTCTCTTGTATTTCAAAATAATAGGGTTTTGTAGAAAGGTAGAGCCTGTGTTTCCATGGCAGAGCGTTTGGAAAGAGGAGTGTAAATTTCGGTTACCATCTGGAATCTAGCTATGAGCTATCTCTTTCCTGCATCAGCTTTTACGTTTTTCTTTTTCTTTTTTTCTTATAATTTCTATTCTTCCACCTTAATCTCCGTCTACCCTCATCCCTTTAACTCCCTTCTCAAAGCAGTTTTTACCTGCGTGGTACCATCTAACCAGTCAATCTCAGGTATAAAGCAGCAGAAGCCACAGAGGATTCAGGTAGATCATTAGAGAAGTCAAAGCAGAAAAGGCTCAGAGGTCACATGACTTACCCGCTTCTCAAACTGTTTTCCTTAGAACCTTAGGGCCCATAAAGGTTTACAGAGACTTTATGGGAAAAAAGAGGCAGAGCTGGGCCTCGAACCATTCAATCACAGCATCTCTGCTGCATCTGTTCTACATATGAGTGTTCAGAATGCAAGAATTTTTAAGAGGCTCATTTTTAAAAACCGCATTGAAAACCACAGATAGAGCTCTTTTGTTCCACAGATGAGGAAATGGAGGTCCCCTTCCCGCCTAGGAAGTAATTACCTATAGGTTGCAGACAGCTCCTTCGTGGATGAACTGCAGCCAGGAAAGGGTTCTTTTCAATCGTGGCACAATCCAGATATTATTATTTTCCCTATTTCAAAGAGGAAGTGACTAAGGGAGTTTGTTTGGGAACGGTTCTCAGCCAGCAACGCATTTGGAACCAGCAGGCTGCCTTCACTCACATCCTCAGACTGTTTTCTCCACCTGTGGGTTCTTACAATTTGGGGAAGAGGCAGGTGCTAGGTGAAGATTGGGAAATAGGGAAAAGGTGGTTGTTTTTCTCATCTCAGCCTTGCTAGAATGTTCCTTTTTCGTATTACACCAGACATATTCATCACCCCAGACCTAAGATGTCTGATGAACTATCTACAGTGAATGTAGCTAGCCCAGTGTTCAGCTTCTTGTAAGTCACCCCAGAACCTGGAGGCCATAGCCACTGGCCACATCGTGGGGTCCAGCTGTGGGGCACTCAGGACTGTGCTTCAGAAGGGATTTCCACAGAGTTCTGTCCACCAGGCCCTGAGGTTTCTCTCCCATCACTTCATGCCTCAGATGTATTCTTGACCAATGGTTCCTGGTCTTTTTGGATATCATGACTTTTTCAGAAAATGTTTAAAATGACATTGGGGGCTGACCCTAAGTTACCAATATTTTATGTCCTAGTATCAATTAACATCTATTATCATAAAAGAGGCTGGGTGCGGTGGCTCACGCCTGTAATCCCAGCACTTTGGGAGGCCGAGGCAGGCGGATCACAAGGTCAAGAGATCGAGACCATCCTGGCCAACATGGTGAAACCCTGTCTCTACTAAAAATACAAAAATTAGCTGGGCATGGTGGTGGGTGCCTGTAGTTCCAGCTACTTGGGAGGCTGAGGGAGGAGGACCGCTTGAACCTGGGAGGTGGAGGTTGCAGTGAGCCAAGATCACGCCACTGCACTCCAGTCTGGCCACAGAGCGAGACTCCGTTTCAAAAACCAAACAAACAAACAAACAAACAAAACAAAACAAAAAAAGAAAAGGTATTTTAATCCAAAAATGTAGGAAAGACATAGCTTGAGAAAAGGGAGTTCTTCCTGAGAAAGAGTACTTTACATCTTACACTAATGATTCTGCCTTATCCTATTTTTGTCCACTTGGGGGAACAATAATAACCTTACCCTGACCTGGCCTGGGCAGTGTTTTGGGCCACAGGCTCCTCGGGTTCTGCAGCTTCTGCAGGTCAGACAGAGGGCACCTGGGGCACCATCAGAAACACCTCCTGATTAGCTGGCAAGAAAGCATGTCAGTTTCACTCCAAGGGGAGCAAACAGGCTAGAGATGACCTCGTCTAGCTTTGCTTCCCACTGACATTTACAATGTTCCAAATGAGACAGAGACAGGCTATGGCAAAGTTATATCCATTCACTGATGAAAAAGGATATATGTTTTCTATGAATCTAAGATGTCTAAGCTCTGTGGTCTGAGCATTTCCCAACCAGATGGGACCATAGCAAGGACAGTGATGACACCAGCAATGTATTCTTGGCCAAATGTATTCTTAGCCAGTGGTTCCTGGTCTTTTTGGGTATCATGCCCATGGGTGGGCACTAGCTACCAGTGGGGAAAGCCAGCTGGTGATTAGAAACCATATCTAGCATGGTTGAAAACGGGATCTATTTTCTCACCCAACATTTTAATGTTAAAAATGTTTAGATGTTATGTTTAAAGAAATCGGTTAGCCAGGCATGTTAGCACATGCCTATAATCCTTGGGTATTTTGGAGGCTATGGCGGGAGATCACTTGCACCCAGGTCAAGGCTGCAGTGAGTTATGATCGTGTCACTGCACTCCAGCCTGGGTGACAGTGAGACCTTGTCTCTTAAAATTAAATTAGAATACAATGAAATACAGAAACAACATCGAGTATAATTTCTTCTTTGGAAAAATATACAGAAATCATTTTTACCAATAAAGCTAAAAGATACGGCTGGGCACAGTGGCTCATGCTTGTAATCCCAGCACTTTGGGAGGCCGGGGCGGGTGGATCACGAGGTCAAGAGATTGAGACCATCCTGGCCAATTTGGTGAAACCCCATCTCTACTAAAAATACAAAACTTAGCTGGGCGTGGTGGCGTGGGCCTGTAGTCCCAGCTACTCTGGGGCTGAAGGAGGAGAATCGCTTGAACCCAGGAGGTGGAGATTGCAGTGAGCTGAGATCTCGCCACTGCACTCCCTCCTGGCGACAGAGCAAGACTCTGCTTTTTTTTTTTTTTTTTAAAAAAAAAAAAAAAAAAAAAAAGAAGCTAAAAGATGCTCATCCATAGAGCCGAAAGAAGCTCTGTGGGGAATCAGAACAGGATTGGATGTGGATTGAAAAACTGGGACTTGAAGTGCAGGCTTGCAACCTCCTGGCTTGCAACTTCCTAGCAGTGGCACCATGGATGGCCATTTAGAGAGGCATGTCGTTCAGTGCCAAAAACATGGGGTTCTGAAGGCGCATCAGCCTGGGCTTCAATACTGGCTGTGCCACCAAAGCCATTTACTGACAGCCTTCATGGCCTCTTCACAAGAGTGGTGGAACTGTGTGATCACAGTGGACCTTCTAATGCGTTACTCTACAAAGAGCTGATAGAAAAAATGGAATGAAGAAAAGCTTCCGTTCACCCGGTAAACAGAAAGAATTCGGATCTATGGCGGTTTTTACCAGGGCTGAGTCTGCCAACGGAGCCCGCATGTTCATCCTTTGATACACATGAGCAGGGCCCCCCGCATGCTAAGGTCCACGGCCCACCCCTACAGTCTTTTGTTAACGAGCCATGAACAAACCATACACAGAAAGCAGCTTCTTTTTTTCTTCAATTTAATTGAAGTTACTTAGAAAAATAATCAGGCTTGAATGGCTTTTCCTGGAGGAAGGTTCATGAACATTTTCACGCTTTTGTTGGCAATGTGGAATTCAGCTTTCTTTAACAGTACAGCAAGATACAGGGAGCGTTTTCTACAACAGGCCCTCTACTGCATACAAATATGTAAAAAAAGAAAATCACACTCCACAAAGATGTGAAATTACATGTCCATATGCCATACTGAGCATGCTCATAAGAAAGTAGTATGGGCAGCTCCTTCTGGACCTAACAAAGTATAGCAGACTGAAATTTGCCTGTTATCAGCCAAGGGTCAAGTGGATTCTAGAAGGCCTTGCTTGTTGCCTGTAGGGTTCTAACTGGTTGTGATGGAAAAAGGTTGGAGGAAATGCTGGTGGTGGGAACTTGGGGCAGTGATGTGGTCAGTCCTGCTGACATAGCAGTGGGCAAAGAAGGGATTTGGTCACTGGGATTGCACAGAATGGGGCAGCTGCGAGCGTGTGTGTGTGTGTGTGTGTGTGTGTGTGTATGTGTGTGTGTGTGTAGGGGAGGACTGGCTAGGAAAGCAAGCAGAGTCTCTCTGCTTCTTCTGCCAACTCTATCTCAGCGCTGATCTAGACCCCACCAGCCAAGCATTTGTGGGACCTGCACACTTTGCTCTGGAGCTTTCTAGTAGCCAGGATTAGACCCCTGTGCTTCAAGCTTTTGCCACCAGGTGAACCGGTGCAACTGAAGTTTCCACTGCCCGCTGTTCTCCTGTGGCATCCACATCCTGAATAGGCAGGAGGGTGTAGCTCACCTGGTGCACAGAGAGGAGGAGGAACGTCCCCTCTGAGACACTACAGGTCAGCAGACCACCTTCTTCCCAGACCAGCTGGGGAGGGCAGGGAGGCGGGGTCTGGAGGAGCTGCGGGAATCATCTAGAGCTTTCTAACCAAAGGGATAAAGTAAGCAGGAATGTCCTTGCAAATTCTGCCCTGGCTGTACCTGGTCTTTAAAACACAGCAGCACCTTTGAGAAGTGGCTGGGAGATTGGACACCTGCCTGTACTTTTCTCCAGCTAAGCATGCATAGAAAGTAGTTTCAAATATTCCTCTTTAAAAAACACAAACTTTCATTTTCCAGGCACACTTCACCAGTGGATTTCTTTAACCAAGGACACAGAATTTCTACATTCTGCAAAAAACAGTTGAATCCATTTTTTTTTTTAAGTTTCAATGCCATTAGAAAAGAAAATGTGAACACAAAGCAAAACACGGGAAGAAAGAGTCCCTCATTCCAGAAACCTATTGATGCATGTCCTCTGAAGGACAATCTTTCTCACTTAAGAGAGAGAAGCCGGATGAAAGAAGGCCATCTTCACATGACAGTGAGCTGGCTTGCACAACTGATCAAAGACGGACACAGAAATGCAAAGCAACATGAATTTCCATTGAAAATCCCCCAAAAAGCACAGGGAACGATTCCAAACTATGAAACTGAAGAAGCACTCATCAAGAGATCATCTGTTCCCACTGAGCAGCCTTTTGAGCTTGAGGAGTAGGGAGCCACCCTGGGCCCTATACCCTACTCGCCCTCTCCTCTCTTCCTTCTGTCCACACCACCCAAGACTTCCTCCACTCCCTCTGGGAGGGATGGAATCGTAGTCCATGGCAGTATCCAGGATTAGAACCATTGCACTTAAGTAAAAGCTTAATTCATTTAATAAAGTACCTCTTGCTATAAACCAGATGGAGACTGTGGTGCTATTTTGTATTTTTTTTTAATGGAAGGGTGTTGGAGTGGCAGTTTTTATCCTCAAAGACCTCAGATATGCTAACTCAACTTAAGCAAAGTATACTTGGTGGAACCCTAGCTCTGTGGGGTGATCTGCAAAATAAAGTATCCTGGTCATGTAAGTTCAGGAAATGCTACAGACTCAAGGATTAGTTTTGGGGATTCACCATGCACAGCACACATTCAAGGCTCTGAAAAGTCCTGCAGAAAGGAAACTGACTTAACTTTGTTTCTTAAGGATATTTGACCACAAAACCCTTAGTTTGCATCACACCAACCTGATGCCTCCTGGAACCTGTGTTCTGTAGAGTATGTATTAGAAAATGTTGGACAACCTGTTTCATTATCAGAAATCCCATTTCTGAGGAAAGTGTTCTCTGCCTGGAAATAAGGTCCAGATCCTCAATTCCAGGGACAGCCAAGGTCTGTCACTCTACCTGGTAAAACACATTGCATAAATCTCCATCCATCAAGGGTATAGTTGCTGTGCCCTTCACAAAGGGGAGAGAGCTCGGAAGAAGGTACACAATGTTTTATAAATAGCTTCAGCTAACTTCTCCGGCCCACATCTCACTCATGTTAAAGAAAATAATTTCCCTGGTGAGATGTTGCAGCTGCTGCCCACTGAGCTTGCTGTGAGCTTTACAATACAATCTTAATAGTTTCTGTGAATAAATTATTCAATTTTTGTTTGTTTAGAATATCCTCACCCCTTCACTATATACTGCATCAAAAACAAAACAAAAGGCAAAACTTACCCACACCCCAACCCACCCTCCCCTATTATTAAAACTATTATTATTATTATATACAGTATCTGCTACCAACTCATTCACTAGCTGTAAGAGGGATGTGGCTCAAACTTCAACCAAGAAGCATCAGCAATGGCTGGAAATGAGAAACGTGTTCAGATGTTAATTAGCAAGGAACAGGAAATGAAGTTTCCAGGCGTCCAGAGGGAATGGGGCATGGATTAACAGCATGGAAGGCTGTCTTTGCTGCTCATGCATGGCAGTTACCAAGGTGCTGATGGTCTTTCAGCATCTGGAGGATGTGGGAGGGTGTGCATGTGCCTATGTGTACAAATGGTCCACCTCTGACCTTCATGAGGGGTAAAAACCATTGCAAATCCCCAAGTGTATGAGTCTCACCTTGGCATTTCACACGTGTACGTGGCAAGCAGTAGAAGACAACACTTCTAAACGGGGATGTGGTGCTAGGCTGGATGGAGATGACAGTAGGAGGCACTTGAGGAGTGTTTCCCTTTCCTCGCCCAAGGCAGACATTGCTAATCAACCACTGCACTCTTCCACACTGTGCCTGGAGAATCCATTCTGGCGCTTAAAGGCAGACATTACCCATCAATTGGAGCAGGCACATGATAGGAAACATTTTTTTAGCATCTTTTCTGTTGGGCAATGAGCTTGGGATCACTCACGAAGATAAAGTGGCCTGCTCCGAATGTGAGGTTTTCAAATTTGGGCCATAGAAAAATGCAAATGTGTAGGGGTCATGGACCCTCTGGTGTTGCTCATGAATAGTCCAAACCTCATGTCAAGTCCATGAACATCAGGGGTTTGCTAATTGTCGAGCTAGATGCTCTGTGTCACGTAAAGCTTTTTGAGGGCCAAGACTATTGGGTTTGTTCAACACTCTATCTTCAGGGCCTAATATATAGTAGATGCTCAATAAATACTTGTCGAATATAAAGCAACAGCCACTTCACCTTCACCATGACTGGCACTGCCAGTTTAAAATTCCTGTTAAAAAAGCCTATTCTATCAGATTGCTATTTCTGGTGAAAAATTGCTACAATCAACTTTCTCCTTGGGTTAAAAAAAAATAACATTTCTTTAGTGCAAGGGACTTTCAGGTCGATTAGAATTGGTTTGGAATGAGTCCCTTGCAAAGATGCCTCTAAGTGCAATAGCAACCTACTTATTTCTAGCAGAAATTCAAGAATGGTAGCATCCGTACACATGACAATGGCTGTTATCATATGACTCCATGAAAGGTTAGTAAGGAGAACATTCATGCCCCCAAATGAGCTGTAGCAAGCAAAGCAGGAAACATAGATTTCTTCTGGAAAGACGTCAGAATTTTGCTGCCACAAAAAGAAATAATGAGACCATGTTTAAATAACTATAAATAATATTAATTAGAATTTATGGAATGCACAATTCATGGAATTCACCAGAACACAAGGAAACCTTTGAGACAGTGTTGCAGTATTCACTTCTACAGACAAGGACGACCCATCCTATTTCCCCTGCAAAGACAGCTGTCCTTCCCTATGAAGGATTTTAAATAATTCTCACTATGCTGCTCGCAGCATCATCCCCAAAGAAATATTAATTTACAAAATAACCCAATATCCATATAATTCTTTTGACAAATAAAAATCTTAAATTAAAAAGCATGATTCTCTCCCTCTCCCCACCCCCTTTATTCCAATTTCAGGTAGCTTGGCACTGAGTAATTGAACATTAAAAAATCGAGTTTGTAGACTTCGTACAGCTGCGTTTGGTGCTCTAAGCTGATGTTCTGGAAGAATTCTGTGGTCATTTCATCAGTAGTTCTCGTAGACTTTGCATAAGTGGGGAACTTCAGGTAGCTGCCCACTCCTGCCAGCTGCAGGACGTAATTAGAATCCTCTTCCAGTGTCTCGTACTTGCCCACGAGGTCATAGTGGATGTGGCAGGGGTGGCAGAGTGAGTAGACGGTTTGCCAGTGTTCGTTGAAAGGCTCCTCCCGCTGGGTGTGTGGGTCGATGAGATAGGCCACAAATTCCTCGAATTTGACATCGTCCCCTTTGCGCAGGGCCTCCTGGGTGGCGTTCTTCCGCTGGCGTTTGATGATCTTGGTGCCGTACCGCTTGTGGAAGGAGATGTTGTACTTCTGGGTGAACTTGTTGCGGTAGGCGGACACCAGCCTCTCGAAGGGCTCCCGGACAAACAGGAACTTCATGTAGCTTTTCAAGCGGTGGTTGATTTCTGGGATGCTGTACTGGTTCAGGGTCTTCAGGTTGGCGGAGACATGCGCCTCGTTGGCCGGGATCTCCATGGGGTCGCTGTACTTCCCCCGCCCGCTCAGGACCATCATGAGCCGCTTCCAGTTGGTGCAGGCCACCTTGGGCACGTAGCAGTAGATGAGCTCGTGGTCCTCATCCACCACCAAGTGCTTCAGATCGTTGGGGGTCAGCACCCTCCGCTTACGGCTTGTGGCGCTGTTGGCTCGGCACGTGTCTGTCACCTGGTCCCGCCGCATCTGGTGCAGGACGGCAGTGTTTGAAAGCTCCAGCTGCAGAGGGGACACAAGAGGAATAAGAGCTCAGTACTTGCCTGAAACATTTCCACTTGGCTACAAGTAGATCATAAATCCACCCATTCAAACACGTATCTAAGCTGGGTGCAGTGGCTCATGCCTTTAATCCCAGCACTCTGGGAAGCTGAGGCAGGAGGATTGCTTGAGGCCACAAGTTCAAGACCAGCCTGGGCAACATAGTGAGACCCCCATCTCTAAAAACATTAAAAAATTAGGTAGGCATGGTGGCGTACACCTGACATCCCAGCTACTTGGGAGGCTGAAGCAGGAGAATCTCACTTAAGTCCCAGTGTTTAAGGTTACATTGAGGTATGACTGTGCCACTGTGCTCTAGCTTGGGTGACAGAGCAAGACCCTGTCTGTAAACACACACACACACACACACACACAACACACTGATCCAGACCTCATGATGTATAAAGCACTCTGCTCAGCACTGCTAAGAGATATAAGACATAACCTTAATCACTCATAGTCTAGGAGGTGCCAGGGTAGAGAGCCGTCAGCCTCAATGGAGGGCAAAGGGAAATGCTTGGGAAGATATGTGTGTTCCTCTGAATTCAAAGAGCAACAGTTTCTCCCCAAAGGCCATTCATTCCCAGTCCAAACCAGAGCTCACAGTCCACCTAGAACAGGAAACAGGAGGACACTTTGCCCTGCTCTGCCACTGCCTGCGTCTCCAGCACCCAGAGACTCAAGAGACCTTCACGGAGTGGTGGCACCCTATTGTCGGCTTCCTGCCTTACCTCCACCACCACTCATGAAAGTTCAGTGTGGTCCTTCTTTTATATAAATGGAATAATATTAATTGTGATTAAAGTGATAGAGAAACTGGGGGCACAGGACTATGGAATAGTTGCTCTGGAGCCACAGATGAGGTGGTAGCCTGGTGGCCTCCTTGCCTCAGGAACCAAGCCCCCATTCATACACTGGTCTTTTGGGGTTCTCCATAGCCCAGTGCCAACCTGCTCTTCCAGCCTGATTCCTACTCCTCACCCCTTCATAACCAAAGGAGGCTCCCGAGAAACCAATGATTCACTCCTTCCTTTTTGCCACAAGCATTCCTTAGGCTGGGCAACATCTGGGATTCTCCTTTCTCAATCTCTGCTGGTGCAAAGTTGACAATTCTTTTCTTTTCTTTTCTCTCTCTCTCTTTTTTTTTTTTCCAGAGTCTCACTCTGTTGCCCAGGTTGGAATGCAGTGGCGTGATCTTAGTTCATTGCAACTCCGCCTCCAGAGTTCAAGCAATTCTCCTGCCTCAGCCTCCCGAGTAGCTGGGATTACAAGCATGCACCACCATGCCCTGCTAATTTTTATATTTTTAGTGGAGACGGGGTTTCACTATTTTGGCCAGGCTGGTCTTGAACTCCTGACCTCAGGTGATCGGCCAGCCTCAGTCTCCCAAAGCACTGGGACTGCAGGGGTGAGCCACTGTGCCTGCCCAAACTTGACAATTCTTCATGGCCCCACACACTCCCTGCCATACAAGTGGAAGAATCATTCCCTCTACTGAACACCCACAACACTGAGTGTGCTTCATAGCACAACCCTCCTGTCTACTTCATTCTTGGTTTTCTCAACTCCTGTGGACACTTGCTTCACAGGAACTCATAGCCCCAGAGTCACTGCTCCTCCAGGCCAGACTGTGGGTGACTTTGAGCCCTGAGAATGCAGCCATATTCATGAAATCCTCCAATCACCTGGACAGCCAAGTCAGTAGAGCCTAGGACTTGAGTGCAACCCAATTATCTGTCCCTGCTCCTCCAACTTTGAACCTCAGTCTGCACAATTTATATTAAAAGGTACACAGGGCCATTGGGATGGGCCTAAATTAGGGCCACTGATGAGTTTGCTGGGGACCTGAGGGGCATCATGGTAGCCACCAGGGAGAAGCCATTGCACCCTGTGTTAAGTTCCATGTCCATCTCCTCTCATGGTCCCAGGACAAAGGATGGTGATGGTCACCATGACAACAGCAGACAGTGTGACTAAGGAGTTACTCTGTAGGAGGCACCTTTACAGGTGATTTAAATACATTATGTTTAATCTTCCCAGCAATACGCTGAACTACAACATGCCATCGCCACTAAAAATTTTTATACTCAAGGGAGGAAGCAAACCAAGACAGAGTATTAACGCTTTGCAAGGTCTCTGTGTGAAGAGTATGGTGCTTCTTTCACTGCTTTAACCTCACAAATAACTGGTGGAAATCTGGAAAGAGTTGTTAGTATCCCCTGATGTGCATTCCCCTTTGAAATCTGACATCGAGACTCTTCCCATCAAGAAGTAGAGACTCTATTTCTCCAGCTCTTTGAATGGGGGCTGGCTGTGACTTGCTCTGATGAGTACAATGTGGTAGAAGCAATGATGAACATGTTCTGAAGCCTATTAGGAAGGCCTGCAGTTCCTAGTCTTTATGCTGTTAGAACGCTGCCCAGAGACAGTCATGCTATGGAAAGACCTGTCCAGCCTCCTGGAGGATGAAGACTGGGGCACTGCAGACCAGCACCAACTGCCAGCCACCCATTGACCAAAGTGGTGTGAATGATCCCAGGAGAGACCAGCAGACCTGCTCAATTACCTACCCACAGAGCTGTGGCAGATGACATATCAGTGCTGTGTTAAGCCACTAAATTTTGGGGTGATTTGTTGCCCAGCAATAAATAACTGAAACAGGAGAGCTGAAAAACAGGAGAGCTAAGGGTCCCAGTCAGGATATGATGCTGTGACCCTCAGCCAGATTCCAGAGAAGCAAGGGCACCATATATATTTTCAGTTTCCACTTGGTAAAACCGGGTTAGCCTGGAGGTTCCCAAATTGGAAATAACTGGCAAATTACTGACCTCTGGTTATTCACAGACCAAATGCCACCACTCAACAAATTTATCCCAACTATAAAGAGCAGAGCAATAATCTATTTGTGCAAAGAGCCCTGGGTTACTGAACCACGGATCCAGTTTCCATGTTATTATGACCCAAATATGGGGCCTGGACCTTTCTTGGCCTGTGTTTCCTTGCCTGTGCCATGGAGATCCTCACTCTCATGCCTTGTTAGGCTGGTGTGAGGACTATAAGGTGTGTATTCCATGGCTTGAACACAGTAGATACACAATCAGTATTATTTCTCCTTTCCTCCCTCTCTAGTCTGCCCCTCCCCTGCCTGCAGAAAGAGGCAGTTAGATTAGTTGACTGCTGGGGTTGTGGCCACCTTTAATGTTGGGTAGAGCCCAGTTTCTTCCAGGGTAACCAACTGGTGGCCATGCACTCTTCTCTGGGTCCCATAGAGAATCTTCCAGAATGTTCTTCCTTAGTGCCTGGACTCTTGTATTGTTTTGTCTTGCTGAGATTTTGCCACAAAGGCTCAATGCCCAGTGGTCATGAGTCCTCCATCAATCCAAATCTCCAGTTATGCCATTTTTTAGTTCTCCAAGTATAAGTGACACTAGGCATAAGCCAAGAAATATCAAAAGCAAGCTGCAGAATTTCCTGATTTTCTCTCCTGCACAATATATATCAGGATGATGATGACGCCTAACACTGACTGGGTGAGTGCTCATTGTGAGCCAGGTAATGCTCTTCATGCTTCACACTGAGTAACTTCTTCAATGTAATCAGTCCTAACGGAGATTATCGGGATCTCCATTTTATAGCTGAGGGTCCGTCAGATGCACCAACACATGAATGATAATATGGAAAACGATTTGTGGAGCACTCCTTGTTCATTACCTTGAGGAGAGTCTCCCAACATTTGTAAAGCTGTGGTGGTCTCAGCATTGCATTCTGTCAACGAGGAAACAGGCTGAGACAGACAAAATGACTGCCCAAGGTAAGTCCTTCTAAGAGAAGCAGAACTGTGACGCGAGCCAGAGTGTGTGACTCAGATCTATGCTTATCACACCATTCTGGCATGAAGTCTCTGCCTTATCAAATAGAGATACCACAGAGCAAGAACTCTGTCTTTCCACAGTGGTATACCCCCATGCTTGCAAAAGTGACAGCCCCACAGGAGATGCTCCATAAGTGTTTGTTGAGTGAATGAATGAATGGCTTAATAATCTCTGTAGGGATACTTGATCTGTAAGCAGGAAAACCCCTCTGTAGTTAAAGAAATTTCTGGGCCAGGCGCGGTGGCTCACGCCTGTAATCCCAGCACTTTGGGAGGCCGCAGTGGGCAGATCACTTGAGGTCAGGAGTTTGAGACCACCTGGCCAACATGGCGAAACCCCATCTCTACTAAAAATACAAAAATTAGCCAGGCATGGTGGCGGGTGCCTGTGATCCCAGCTACTCGGGAGGCTGAGGCAGGAGAATTGCTTGAACCTACTTTTCCTGCCTGATTCCTACTCCTCACCGTTTCATAACCAAAGGGGGTCCCTTCAGTTAAGGAGGCGGAGGTTGCAGTGAGCTGCGATCGCGGCACTGCACTCCAGCCTGGGCAACAGAGTGAGACTCTGTCTCAAAAATAAATACATAAATAAATAAATAAACTTCCCAATTGTTCATCGATATCATAAAGTTCTTTCATAGAGCTGTACTGGGACAAATAATGTGCCTCCCAAATTCATGTCCACCCAGAACCTCGGAAAGTGATTTGATATACAAATAGGGTTTTTGCAGATGCAATTAGTTAAGATGAGATTATACTGGATTAGGGTATAATCCAATGGGTGGTGTCCCTATAAGAAGAGAAAGTAGAGATACAGAGACACGCAGGGAGAATGCCACGTGTCTCCACGTGGCATTTGTCTCCATGTGGCAT
This sequence comes from Rhinopithecus roxellana, assembly GCF_007565055.1. Taxonomy (NCBI): domain Eukaryota; kingdom Metazoa; phylum Chordata; class Mammalia; order Primates; family Cercopithecidae; genus Rhinopithecus; species Rhinopithecus roxellana. The sequence goes on from NC_044558.1 coordinate 101,213,655, forward strand.
TGACACATTCACGAGAATGATGTGTCTCCAAGCCAAGAAATGCCAAAGACTGCCGGCCGCCACCAGAAGCTGGGAAGAGGCAAGGAAGGATCCATTCCTCCGGAGCCTTCAGAGAGCATGCCCTGCCAACAGCTTGATTTCAGACTTCTGGCTTCCAGGACTGTGAGATAATACATTTCTTTAGTTTTAAGCCACTCAGTTTGTGGTAATTTGTTACGATGGCCTCAGGAACCTAACAGAGGTGGTCAATCATTCAAGTGATAACTTTGAGCAAGTTGGTACTAAATTATAAGTTTAAAGAGAAGATCACATCATATAAGAGACTATTTTACATAGAAGAATAAGGACAATGTATTAGGGCACTTGCAGAGTGAGGGTAAGATTTGAAATAAGAAGACCTGGGCTTGATCTTGGGCAAGAGCCTTAACCTTCTGAGTCTCAGTTCCTTTATTTGCAAAATGGGGATCGTACCACCTACCCCGCAGGGGTGGTGACTACAGCAAATAAGGTACCTTTCAGCATTCAGTAAATAAGATCAACTCTAGTACAGGATTTGGACAAGGTACGGCACAAAATAGGTGGTTAATAGGTAGGCATCCTTTTATCAAAGAAGAAAAGAGAAATCTGAAAAAGAACTCCTGGCTAGAAATCTCAAAGACAAATTTCACCAGCTCTGTAATTTTGCTGCAGGTCAGCTCTAGGTCATTGATTCAATTAATATTTATTTTGAATAGGAAAAGTCTGACCTTCGCAATTCACGACTTCTTAGCTGATGTATTCATCACCCTAAGAGAAGCATTCATGGGCCTCTTGGGCTGTTGAACAATGCCATTAAACAAAACAAAACCTGTGCTAAAGGAAATGAAAGGACTAGGAAGGAAACGGGGTCCATCAATTTTGCCATTTGCATCACTAAGGACAATTTTGAAGGCAATAAGTTACTAAGATGAGCAGAGAAATAAGGGGATCTCCCCCTCGCCCCTTCCCAAGCTCTTTTCAGTTGGAGACAATTTTCTGGCCACCTGAATCCCCAGGGAGGTAACATGCCGGTTAATACTGCATTCAGGACCACAAAGGCAGGAAAAATGGAAATGGCACCAGCATATCATTTTACATTCAGTTGCAGAGGTGGAAAATAATTTAGTGGGGCTTTAAAACCTGGTATTTGAGGTTTCTTTCCCCTCCATTTCCTTCTTCTCCACAGCAGTTTAAGGGGCAAAGGGTGTACCTGCCACGACGAGGCACACACAGTTTCCCCTCAGGAAGACTCTGGGGTAGGGGTCAGGAGAATGCTTCTCAAATCCAAGATGGAAATTCACCTGGGCCTCTAGTATTAATGTTTTAAAAAATACATTTTAATTAGTTTTTATAATTTTTGAATTTTAAAATAATTTCAGGTGACAGAGTAAGCTGCTTGTCTCAAAAAATAAAAATATTTTCAGACTAGTATTGATTTAAGTTATTAAAAATAAAATGGTACTAAAATGTGCACAAGCCAGGCACGATGGCTCACACCTGTAATCCCAACATTTAGGGAGGCCGAGGCGAGTGGATCAACTGAGGTCAGGAGTTCGAGACCAGCCTGGCCAACATGGCGAAACCCTGTCTCTTCTAAAAATACAAAAATTAGCTGGGGGTGGTGGCGGACACCTGTACTCCCAGCTACTGGAGAGGCTGAGGCAGGGGAAAATCACTTGAACCCGGGAGGCAGAGGTTGCAGTGAGCTGAGATTGCACCATTATACTCCAGCCTGGGTGACAGAGCGAAACTCCGTCTCAAAAAAAAAAAAAAAAGAGCAGAAATATAAAACCAGATGCACAACTACAAGTCCAAAATAAACATAAACATTCAAATGTACAACATTAACATGAGGGATGATGTTGTTTTACTGGAACTAAAGCCCTGCCTGAAACCACGCAGATGCTCGCTGACAGCTGTGTGTCAGGGTGTTTGCAGTAGAGCTTCCCTCTTCTCCTGTGCTGCATGAGGACTCGGTTTCCTTACCACTTCCTCCTTCCTAGTTATTAGGAAACTCAGCATGCTGGAATCTCATTTGACCTTTACTTGGTAAAAGCTCATCATATATATATTTTCCTTTTCTGCTCGTTTCCAATTAGCCCAAGACAATAATGAAGCTACATGGAACCCTCAAGAACATGAATGAACACAGATACCACGACTTCACATGGCAGAACTCGGTGATCTGGGGCAGACCTGATGATCCAGAAATGGATAATCATTTTTCAAAAGATTATCACCAAAATAAAAAATAAAGTTCTTCTATGGAACTCTAGACCCCTGGGGGTTCTATCTGTGGACTTCTTGAACCTTGGTTTATGAAACCTGGATTAAGAACAGCCCTGGACAGGCCAGAGGGAAGAGAGGAATTCTTTACCATCATGTCAAAATGGGGCAGGAGAGATTTCTGGTGACCGCCTGGGGTGTTCCAGAAATGTACACATTTATTCAGAGGATCAACGGCTTGTTAGAGACTGTGATCAGGAAAACAGCGATTTCTAACGTTAAAAAATGCAGACCTGGTCATGTCACTGCCATGCTCCTCCTGTCTCCAACAGGGCTCAGACGAGCTTTTGTAACTGTCATAATCCCTCAGCAACTAACATCTTCCCCGAGCACAGTTCTGGAACTACCATGGGACCAACAGCTCTGGGGACATCAGGAAGACAAGGGAGTGAAGAAGACTAACTCATTAATGAAGAAAAACCTGTTCCCTCATCAGTAAAAGAGAACGCCCAATTTTTCCAACCAAGTTTGATCAGTTTTACAAAGAAAGGACTTGTTGATCTGACAATTATCTGAACTGTGAGATCTATGTCTTTCTTCCTACACTCCCTTTCTCTCCCCTCTTCTTGTTTGCTTTCTCAAAAGGTTTTGAAGAGACCATAACAAAGGACATACGTGCAGTATGAAATAAAAATAGAAAAAAAAATTCTATGAGGGCTGGGATTTAGAATGTCAACTGGTTGTGGGCTCCTAGCAGCAAGGACAAAAGGGGAAATATGATAAAATCTTCTTGCTCTAGTTATCAGAAAAGAGAAACATTCCAGTTGTTTGGAGAGGAACATGCACAGGATTTCAAGGGACTCAGAAAATTCAGTGCAGGAGGGAGATTCTTGGATTCAGTTTGCCCGTGTTGGGGTATTTAGAGGGTTGCTTTCTTCAGCTGACTGAATAATGCCACGATTCACTTCCACCTAAGGTCAACAGAAAGCTTCAGTATGTAAGGAACACTTTCACATACACCATCCCACTTAAGCAACCCGTTGGGACTCTTCCAGAGGCTGCAGAGCCTACTAAAAGAAAGTTTATATTTAGCCGACCAGACCCTACTCCAACCATGCGTCATTCTCTCCTGGGCTGGTTACCCCTGAGTATTAATCATACTTCATGCCAGTGGTTCTCAAACGAGCCTACATGAACATTCTTACCTGGAGGGCTTGTTAGAACGCAGCTTGCTGGGTTCTCCTCCCAGAATTTCTGACTCAGTAGGTCAGACAGGCCTGAGAACCAACATTTCTAGCAAGCCCCCCAAGTGTTTGGGCCACCATAATAAAATACCACAGACCAGGTGGCTTAAACAGCAGAGATTTATTTTTTCACAGTTCTGGAGGCTGGAACTTAAAGACTAAGGTGCTGGGTGGGGCTGGTGTTCCCTGAGGCTTCTCTCTTTGGCCTGTAGATGTGCCTTGCTTGCTGCCTCCTCACGCGGCCATCTCTCCCCGGCTCCCCCCCTACCATTCCCCCCCTACTCCCCCCAGTTTCCCCGACTTCTCCCTCCACTCCCCCTACTCCCCCCACCATGCGCTCCAGGCGTCTCTTCCTCCTAATCTCCCCTCCCCCCAGCGCTCCCACCGGGCATGTGCTCCAGGCGTCTCTTCCTCTTACAAGGACACCAGTCAGACTGGATCAGGGCCCCACTCAAAAGTCCTCATTTTTCCTCAGTCCCCCATTTAACAGCCCTCTCTCCAAATACAATCACCTTTGGAAGTCCTGGGTGTTGAGAATTCAACATATGAATTTGGGAGGGCCACAATTCAATCCATATAACACCAGGAGATGCTGATGCTGCTGGACTGGGAAGCAAACTTTGAGAACCACAGTTTTATACTATTTGGAAATGACTGTAATCTAACGTCTTTCACCAATTCACAGCTATACTTAATTACAAAACACAGAACCCAGGTTTGCCATCTGCTGCCGAGAGACTCCTAGATCCACCCCCAGCCCCAGCCTCCGAACTCCCTTCATCTCGCTTTGATGTCTCAAAAGTATAAATTAGGTCAGAGGAGGGCTGATTCTAGGAAACCGTGAACATGGCTCCGGGCTCTGGGCTGTGTCCTGCATTCTCGTTTAGATGTCTATTTTTAATTTGGACATTTATAAAAGGCAACCATAATTAGTTTAAGTACCAAATTTAGGGACTGTTTGAAAAAGTCTTTAAAATTTTACTACGTTTCATCTTAAAAGGAAGAGCTGGTTTCCCTTAAATTAAAACATTTCTGCAGCGTTTGCAATTTCCCTCAGACACAGACACCCAAACAGGAGGAAGAGAGGTTGCCCCCTTTGACTGTCTCGGGGTGGGCAGAGTGAGGGGGACATGCAGGGAAATCGACCCAGAGAAACAGGTACATTTGGAAGCACCAAGTGACTGACGGTTTTCTGAATCTGTCTTTAACAACTGTTAGCTTGGGTCTAGCCTCAGTTTCTCCACTTAAAAATTTGCATGCAAAACCCCTTTCAGCATCTCAGTTGCGCTGCCATCATCTGTCTGTTTCAGAACTAGGGGAGGGGGAGGAGTACCCCATGAGCTGATTTGCTCTGATTATATGACATTTCCTTCTGGTAGAGGAATTCCTAAACTCTCATGAAAAGGGCTAGTCATCAGGAATCACTGAAGACATCACATCCACAGCAAAAAAAGGGTCACATGTTTATACCAGCTACCATATACTGAGCACTTACTATGTACCAGCTACTGTTGATCTTCACATGCTATGAGGTAGGTATCATTAGTATTTTCAACTTGTGGATGAGGAAACTGAGGCACAGGGAGAATAACTGACTTGCTCAAGCTCAGGGAGCTAGGAACCGGGTCTGGGGTTCGAGTCCTGGCAGCCTGTGCTCTGAGACCCCGCATGGTGCAGCCTCCTGGGGTCTGGAGACCCACCTGGGAGTTATTAGCTCCTGGGCGGTCACTAGAGGTGTGGGTCTCAACCCTAGTAGCTCACTGGGATCACAGGAGAGCTTTAAACACGGAGGCCTGAGTCCCACCCCAGAGATCCGTTATATTTAATTGCTCCTGGAAATCTGAGGCTACCCGGGTGAGACCCCACTATTTCAGGAGCTCCAATGCCAGGAGCTATAAGCTAAAGCAAAGACCTGGACTGGAGTAGTCACTGGCATATGATCTTGGGCCAGTTTCATCTTCCTGGTCCTCAGGTTTAAGATAGGGGACTTTTCATTCAGTAGAGCCAGGGGTCAAAGGTCTAGAAGGCCACAGGTCTCAGACATCTTTGGGTGCATTTTAGAGGAAGCACTAAGAATTACATAATGCTCAAAAACTCTTAAGTTGAGAGAAGAAAGGAGAAAAATATTGGGCCTTTAAAGAAACAATCTGGTTTGGACCTGGTGCAAAATGTAAAGGGTTTAGGAAAGAAGTGATTTCATATTAACTGACATTAACGTTGTCAGGGAAATTGGTTTCTCTGGATTGTAACTTGTCACTAGGGAAGCACCTGTTTGACTGCAAGGAACAACAACCGAATCTCTGCAGAAGCTTTGCCTTCCTTTCCAAGGCAAAAGGAAGAAGGAAAATGCACCGTGGCTGGAAAGCATTTGGAGCCCTGAAGGTGCGGTAGGAGGCTCTGGGTGATGGTGATGGAGGGCCCGGTGTTAGCCTCTGGATCAGCCCCCAGTCAGCCTCAGCTGACACTGGCACAGGTGAGTGATAGTTCCGAGCTCCATTTTAACCTTGGGAGCTTTACAGGCAGAAGAAAATGAAGAGAAAGGAAAGCCCAGGATTTGCTGAGCAATGAGAAAGGATTGTTTCACCATAGTAGTTAAAGTACTTCTTTTGTAGGCAGGATTTATATTGGGTGACCTGGGTTAGAGTCACAAACTCAAAGGCTCTCCAGAGCCATCAGGAAACAGAAATGAATGGACTCGGCACCTTGAATGGGAATGAACCCAATCACAGTCCCCGGGCCACTGACGGTGGCTGATGCCACATAGATCTCACTGATACCGTCATTAGGGAATAAGGACCTGGTCTTTCAAGATGTTTCAATTTCTCAAGAGAAGTCAGAATACAAACCCAGAGCCAACATCATACTAAATGGGCAAAAGCTGGAAGTATTCCCCTTGAAAACCAGCACAAGACGGCTGGGTACGGTGGCTCACGCCTGTAATCCCAGCACTTTGGGAGGCTGAGGCGGGCGGATCACAAGGTCAGGAGATCAAGACCATCCTGGTGAACATGGTGAAACCCCATCTCTACTAAAAATAGAAAAATTAGCCGGGTGTGATGGCGGGTGCCTGTAGTCCCAGCTACTCTGGAGAATGGCGTGAACCCGGGAGGCAGAGCTTGCAGTGAGCCGAGATTGTGCCACACTGCACTCCAGCCTGGGCAACAGAGCCAGACTCCATCTCAAAAAAAAAAAAAAAAAAAAAAAAAGAAAAGAAAAGAAAAAAGAACAAAAAGAAAACCAGCACAAGACAAGGATGCCTTCTCTCACCACTCCTATTAAACATAGTATTGGAAATTCTGGCCAGGGCAACCAGGCAAGAGAAAGAAATAAAGGACATCTGAGTAGGAAGAAAGGAAGTCAAACTTCCCTGTTTGCAGATGAGATGGTCCTACATCTAGAATACCCTATTGTCTGAGCCCAAAAGCTTCTTAAGCTGATAAACAACTTCAGCAAAGTTTCAGGATACAAAATCAATGTACAAAAATCACTAGCACTCTCATACACCAACAATAGTTAAGTCAAGAGCCAAATCAGGAACGAACTCCCATTCACAATGGCCACAAAAAGAATAAAATACCTAGGGATAGAGCTAACCAGGGAGGTGAAAGATCTCTACAAGGAGAACTATAAGCCACTGCTCAGAAAAAATCAGAGATGACACAAACAAATGGAAAAACATTCCATGCTCATGGATAGGAAGAATCAATATCATTAAAATGGCCCTACTGCCCAAAGCAATTTATAGATTCAATGCTATTCCTATTAAACTACCACTGACATTTTTCACAGTACTAGACAAAACTATTCTATAAATCATATGGAACCAAAAAAGAGCCCGAATAGCCAAGGGAATCCTAAGCAAAAAGAGCAAAGCTGGAGGCATCAGCTACCCTACTTAAAGCTATTGTACAGGGCTATAGTAACCAAAACGGTATGGTACTGGAACAAAAACAGACACATAGGCCAATGGAACAGAACAGAGAACCCAGAAATAGGACCACACACCTACAACTATCTGATATTCAGCAAACCTGACAAAAACAAACAATGAGGAAAGGATTCCCTATTCAATAAATGGTGCTGGGGGCCGGGCCTGGTGGCTTCTGCCTGTAATACCAGCACTTTGGGAGGCTGAGGCAGGCAGATCACTTGAGGTCAGGAGTTCGAGAACAGCCTGGCCAACATGGCGAAACCCCATCTCTACTAAAAATACAAAAATTACCCAGGCATGGTGATGGGTTCCTGTAATCCTAGCTACTTGGGAGGCTGAGGCAGGAGAATTGCTTGAACCCGGGAAGCGGAGGTTGCAGTGAGCCGAGATCGTGCCATTGCACTCCAGCCTGGGCAAGAGAGCAAGACTCTGTCTCGAAAAGTAAATAAGTAAATAAATGATGCTAGGATACTTGGCTGTTCATATGCAGAAGATTAAAACTGAATCCCTTCCTTATACCATATACATAAATTAACTCAAGATGGATTAAAGACTTATATGTGAAACCCAAAACTATAAAAACCCTAGAAGACGACCTAGGCAATACCATTCAGGACATACACACGGGAAAGGATTTCATGATGAAGATACCAAAAGCAATTGCAACAAAAGCAAAAATTGACAAGTGGGATCTAATTTAACTAAAGGGCTTCTGCACAGCAAAAGAAACTATCAACAGAGTAAACAGACAACCTACCGAATGGGAGAAAATTTTTACAAACTACTCATCTGACAAAAGCCTCATATCTATAAGGAACTTAAACAAATTTACAAGAAAAAAAACAACCCCATAAAAAAGTGGGCAGAGGATGTGAACAGATAGTTTTCAAAAGACATACACGAGGCCAACAATCACACACAAAAAAGTTCCGCATCACTGATCATTAGAGAAATGCAAATCAAACCCACAATGAGATACCACCTCACACCAGTCAGAATGGCTATTACTAAAAAGTCAAAAATAACAGATGCTGGCGAGGTTGCAGAGAAAAGGGAACACTTATACACTGTTGATGGGAGTGTAAATTAGTTCAACCATTGTGGAAGACAGCGTGGCGATTCCTCGAAGACCTGAAGACAGAAACTAGCATTTGACCCAGCAATCCCATTAGTGGGTATATACCCAAAGGAATAGAAATCATTCTATTATAAAGATACATGCACACGTATGTTCAATGCAGAACTATTTACAATAGCAAAGACATGGAATCAACCTAAATGCCCAATAATAGTCTGGATAAAGAAAACGTGGTACATATATACCATGGAATACTATGCAGCCATAAAAAAAGAAAGAGATCATGTCATCTGCTGGGATATGGATGGAACTGGAGGCCATTATCCTTAGCAAACGAATGCAGAACAGAAAACCAAATGCCAAATGTTCTCACTTATAAGTGGGAGCTGAATGATGAGAACACATGGACACACAGGGGAACAACACACACAGGGGCCTGATGGAGGGTGGAAGGTGGGAGGATGGAGAAGATCAGGAAAAATAACTCATGGGTATTGGGTTTAATACCTGGGCGATGAAAGAATCTGAAGAACAGACCCCCATGACCCAAGCTCACCTATGTAACAAACCTGCATATGTGCCCCTGAACTTAAAAGTTAGAAAAATGTAAATTAAAAAAAGAGAAGTCAGAATATCAGGTTTCATGGGAAATCTATGTATTCTTAAATGTTAGCTACAATCATTTTACTGGTGTGGGCTGAACCATCCCTGTGTGGGTTGGCTCCTCCCCCAGGTGTTTGAGGATAGTAAGGGGTGCCCTCTTCTGGCTGCTCTCAGCCCCCACTGCCTCCAGCCCAGCTGCCCCTGCTCAGTTAGTGGAACCTGTGGGCAACTGCAAGAGAAAGATAAGGTGGAACCAGCTAGACTGTGGGAGTCCCTGGGTGCAGTTAGGAAGGCTCACACTCAGTGGTGGATAGTAAGAGAGACCTGTGGAACCTCAGCTCTCCCATCCCCTTCCCTGTTTCTCTCTTCTTTGTAGTACTTATCTTCTTATTTTGCTGGTCTTTCCCTTCTAGAATGTTAACTCTGAGACGGCAGGTAGTTTTCACTAATGTTCGTCCACTGTTGTATTCCCAGTACTTCACACACAGTGGACACTGAAAGCTTTGTTGAATGCATGAATGACTTTGGGACAGCAGGGATTGTTGGGGTCACAAGACGGCCAATGAGGCTGCATGGGCTTCCTGTGCCTAAACCCGCAGCCCCCGCCTCATCTTCTGGTGGAGGTTTCTGGCTTAGAGCCTGTGGCTGCTACACAGGAGCTTAGCATCAGCCCTGGGGCTGGAGGCCAAGAGAGAAGAGCGGGGACTCTTAGCCCTGGGTAGAAATGCAACAGCTTTTGATGAGGGAAGGACGCTGGCACTTTCCACCCATCTGGTGAGCCCAAGAAACAAGAGGAGGGGAATCAAATCACGCTGGAGGGGGAGGGCACCAAGGGCTGCCCAGGAAGGACTTGGTCTGAGGCTACGTGGTACTCCCGGGGCTCCCTTTCAGCCAGGCCAGGTGCAGCTGGAAGGGCCTTACTGACATCTCAGATCAGCTGTTTGGGCTTCCGGAGGCCTGGGCAGGGTGCCGGAGGGGTGCAGGAATAGGAATGAGGCTGCTGCCAAGCTGGACTGCTTTCCGCTGAATGGTGGCCCGGAACAGGAACAATGGCGAGGAAGGGATGCAGCTCCCACACTGCTTGGGAGGCTGAATTTGCTGGGAAATCAGAAGTAAAGGCAGGCAGGCTGAGCACCTGCTGGCTAGTGCTTTGGGGTCCTCGGAAGTCGCTGCTGGCAGGAGTGGGGGAGGAGGAGCATGAGTCCACTGAGCAGTCCCGGGTGGCTTACCCCTCCCCTAGCCAGGGAGGCCGTCAACCTCCCCCACCAAGATGGGCCTCCCAGAGGGTGATGCTCTTGGGAGGCAGGGGCTTACCACCCTTCAGGATCTCCTCCTGCCCTCTCCCTTCTTTGAACCAGTTGGCTTCCGTGGTTCTCTTCCCAGACTGACCAGAATATTCTACTTCTATTTTGACCCAATCACTTGAATGCTTCAGGCCTTAGTTTCCCCATTTGCTAAATGGGGACAATAATAGAGTCTACTTCTCAGGGCTGTTTTGAGGATTAGATGAGAGCCCACAAGGAAAGCACATAGCATGGTACCTGGCACATAGTAGGCACTTAGGAAGTAGTTACTATAAACCTCAGGGAGGGTGGTTTCCCAAGTGCCAGGCAGGATAGCAGGAATATTGCTTTGCCTTTCACCTGACAGCATTTCTCAATGTTCAGTGTATGAAAGAATCACAGCGAGAATCTGATGCAATGCGGGTTCCCAGATGCCACCCTGAGTAATTCTGGTTAAGTGGGTCTGGCTGTCCTGGGAACCTGCTGTTGATCACTGTGCTGTGGTGATTCTATCAGGCCAGTTCTGAGGCTGGTGGTCTCTGTTTCACTTTGAGAACTGCTGATTGAGCGTCACTTTTACATGAGCGGGTTCTGCAGTGAACGCTAAACACATTTGTCATCTGTGCAAAATGCCTGGCTCATGGCGACTTAATATCTCGCTGACATAGAAGACCGATAGAGGCAATCGGCGGCAACTTAGATTGGCAGCTGTTAAGCAAATTGGAGGTCTGAAGAGCAATTTTCTGGCAATATCAGGATTAGCTATTAATATGTGTTAACAGACTGTAAAGGATTCATGGAATTTCACAGTAACTGAACTATGAATTGAGAGGTACCCGAAGAGGTCCATTTATTTCTTAATCAAGCAGCACGTTTCAACAATACCCCATTTCTCCATTCCAAAGGCATGCATGAGCCATGCTCTGGGCCTTTCGTTTCTGCATGTTGTATGCCTCCAGTGAGAGGAAGTCTGGTCTTCCCCCAAGAGGAGAGGTGGAGCTAGTTCTGCAGACGGGGCTCCAAAGCCCTCCTCCCATCCCTGCCTGGAAGACACCCTCTTTCTCTCCCCAGCAACCACCACCACCAAGCCTGGGGCCCCAACGGAACCATTTCCACCACCTTTACCTGCACCCCTTCGCCTCAAGCTGTTCCATCCTTATCATAGTTCATGTCACTATGAACAATGTAAGCTCAACTCATGTCCCTCCCTCCAGGGCAGCTGGGATAAGGCTCAGGTATCAGTGTCCCAGGCACTTGGTGCCCAATACTTGCAGAATTCAGAAAAGGGTGATCAGTAGCTTTGTGGCACCAGATTAACATCTTTGCAGAGTACCAAGAAGATTTTGTTTATCACTTCACTGCCTTTTTCCTCTTTCAAGAAGGACGGCCCATTTGTAATCATAGTGAAAGTGAAACAGGAAGACCATCGTGGAGTGCTAGAGGGACAAGCACATCTAAATCCATCAGCTGTTTACTGAGGAAGTTAGACATCTCTGCGGCTTCTTAGGCCATGGCCAAGGACATGAAGATACAGATATCCAGGAAGAGAGTCACACACGAAGGCAGGGATGTAGACTTGGGGCCCAGAGGTGAATAAGACACCCTCAATTGCCTGACATCAGAGGTATTAATATTCTTCTGCCTGTACAGCTTTCAAATGATTTTACATCTCAGAGTCCTTAGAACTTAGAACTTCAGAGTTACAAAATACCTTTGTGATTATCTGATACCACCCTCTGATTTTCAGATGGCAAAACTGAGGCCCAGAGATGAGAGCTCACCCACCCACTCCCAGGAAGCAGCAGAGCAAATACTGGAACCCAAGTATGTCTTTCTGTTGTGCTGCTGGACTGCAGAGCAAAAAGAGGGATTTTCTCCTTCTATCCACCCAGCAGCCCTTGTTGGAGGTGCAGGGATGGATTCCAGGGCAGAGCGAGGGGGCAGGGAGTGTCATCTGTGTGGTGCCATAACATTCCTGTGAAATAAAAAAAATCTTTGCTACCTTCCGTCAACCTCAGAGGAGTACTTTGGCAACACATATAGATTTATGATCAATGGAAATTATAAAACTAAAAAGACGTGAGTGACCCATTTTATTATCCAGAATAGGGAACGTGGGATAGGTCCCCTTGGGCTGGCCTGATTTCAGAGCTCATTAAAGAAAAGTGAGGCAAGAACTGGGAAGTCTTTGCATTTTTTTTTTTTTAAAGGCTGGTGACCCTACTGAAACTAACTGGTAGAAACTAAATACATTGATTTCAGGATACAATTTTTACCGAAAATCAGTGTATCCCTGATCTCATTCAATAAATACTGAACAAAAATGGAGAGTATTTGCTTTGAAGGAACAAAGGTTTACTCTCCCTAGGATGTCTGGGACTCTGTGGAGATGAGCAAGCTCGTCAGCACAGGCTGGAGATCAGACTCTGGAGTCAGACAGACCCACCTGGATGTAAAATTTGGCAATGGCCCTGACCAGCCCCATGATCCGGGGTCAGTCAGATTCACTCTCCTGGCCTCAGTCTCCTCATCAGTAAAGTGAGGGCTGATGAGAGCACCAACCTCACTGGCTCTTATGAGGTTTAAAGGGATAAACTCTGCAAAGAACTTAATGTGTCACTTGACCCACAGGTGCTCTTAATGGAAAAGCAATTAATATTCACGGTTAAAAGTTTTTTCTCATAAAAAAATAGACTTCTTTACTATGTGGCTGTTTCCATCAAGGGGCAGCAGAGCAGAGTGGTTCAGAACACAAGCTCTGCAGCCAGACAGCCTGTGCTTAAAATCTGGCTCTAGCACTGACTGGCTGTGGATCTTGGGCAAGTTACTTAATCTGAGACTCAGCATTCTCATCTGTAAAATGGGGATGATGATGCTACAGACCTCCTGTGGTTACAGATGATGGTGAGAATAGCTGACTGTATGCCTCTTGCACAGATGAATACCCTGGCCAAGAGAAGTCACTCTACCTTCTAGAAATTCAGGCCAATGTGGTAATGAAAAGATGAGGACACCTTTCCCAACTAGAATTTTACCCTAAGCTGCTGATAAGGAGGGAGAGTGGCTGATGTCACTTTCCTTTCACTTTCTCTTCCTCCCCTGGTTGGAGCCCCAAAACTGATGAGTTCAGGGTGTTCCAGGCGGAGAGAGAGGGAATGCTCAGGCGTGCTCTTGCCCGCACCTGCTGCCTGGGCTCCTCTGGCATGCACAGGCGTTGGTTCCCAACCTCCCGCTGACAGTGTCTGCCACCTGCAGGTCCCGCTTTGCCCTGGATGAGCTTCGGACTGGTCAGCTTGCCCCTCACCCCTGCCCAGCAGGCTGTCGACCTCCCGGCCCTATCCTCCATCTTCAGGAGCGACCCTGCAACCTGGTGGCAGCTCCATCCTTGGCCTGAATCAGTCCGATGACTGCCAGTCATGCAACCAGGCCCCAGCCTGAGGCACTGGGGGAGCCCAGTTTGAAGCAAGATATGATTTCAGGGAGAAAGCACATATTCTAATAGGGATGAGGAACAGAAAATATGGCAATGCAGTGTGGCAGGTGGAGTGTAATTTAGTGGCCAAGAGAAGACGCTGGTGTCAGATTCCCAGATCTGGCACCTACTAGCTATGAGGTCTGGGCTTTCTCCTAAAGCCTGTATTTCCTCACTGTAAAATGGGCCAAACAGTACCCCCTGCTTCAAAGGTGGCTGTAAAGTTCAGATGAGAGGAGGGAGTTGCATGCGCCCCTGCAGGTGAGTGCTCAGGAAATGCCTCATTGCATCATGGGGCGGGTGTGAGGATGAAGTCAGGAAGGCCAGACCAGGCCCTTGCCTGGGTGTGTGTTTAGTTCATGTTCCCTGCTTTCATTAAGCACAGGTGCCATGGACACATGGCACAGGAGTGCCGTTCCAGCTTGGGAGAGCAGGGAATGATTTTCCCAAGAAAGGAGTATTCATGCATAGCCCACAGAGGAGAAGGAGTGAGCTGGCGCCGAAGGCCATCTAAGAGGGGATGGGGTGGGGGAACAGGGAGTGCGGCCTTGAGGAGACAGAGAGCAGGGCACCTCTGCGAACCTCGAAGCTGGTCGGGAAGGGGAAGGGCTCCATGGCTGTCCCTGCACAGGCTTTATGCCCAAAATGACAGGACAGGCCGGTCTGCTGAAGAGGGATGAGCCCGTGGGGCCTGGAAAGGCTGCAGCACCCCCCAACCAGGGCCTTCCAGAAAGGAAGCGTAGCAGACATAATTACACCGGTCCAGCAGGGCGGGACGCTGGGATCCTTTTTTATACACTAAGTGGCATTCTCTGAGCCAAAGCAAAGAATAGAAAGGTTCAAAAAAGTAAGTGGGATCGGGGCCTGGGGGGTGGGTTTTCATGAACGAGTCTGCTTCCTGTGGCAACTGATGCCTTCCAAGGGAGGCCCCTTGGCTCCAGGGAACAAAGGCCCCCAGTGACAGCTGGGGATAGGCCACCCAGCCTTCCCGGGGGACAGCCTCAGCCCTCCCTTTCTGCCTGGCTCATCTTTCACCTCCCCATGCCCAGCACATTCTTAGGCCAGGCCCTCCCTGCAAAACTGCCTGGTGGGGGATTCTCCCTCCTCTATTTCTGTTCTTTTCTTTTGAAAAACATCAAAACCACAGTTTCTCAAGAGGAGTCAGAAATACCTCCACTCTGTGTCCTCCTCCACTGCCCCAAGGAAGGCACTGGACAAAAGGGTCAATGTGAGATCTGGAATGAAACAGAAAGATCTAGAAGGTTCTAGATCAACTGATCATTCACTAATCTATGACCCCAAGGTGGCCAGACAAGGGAAAACTACAAACTCACCTGCAGGGCTCTGTGATGGGTCAGGCATCCCACCAAGCACTTGACAGTCACCATCTCAGTTAATCCTCACAATAATCCCAAAAGTGATATCCCCAACTTACAAATGAGTCAACTGAGGCTCAGAGGGCTTGAATGCATGTCCCAAGGCTCAGGCCTTGCAAGTGGTGAGGCCCAGGTTCCACCCTGGCTGTCCTGCTCTGAAGTTCATGTCTTTGGCCCCCAAGTCAGCCACCCCCACGATGACCTCCCGTGTGACTTCAGTCATTCCCACGGGGGATGGCAAAGGCTGATCCACAGACCAGATCTACGTGGCTTCTGGGTACAGGGAAGCCCCTTGGGCAATGATTATTGAACTCAATTCTTAGTCGGGAAGTTCTGATTAACTTCCTTTCCTTAAAGTTGTTATGGAGTTTTAAAATTCCCATAACTAATTGCTTAGGCAGAATATCCCATAAAGATCATCTATAAATTGTGTTAAAGGAAAATCACATTTTATTCTCAAAGATACTCCTGGTCTCAGCTGTATAAGTCACAGGGTGAGGTTTGGCCTTCTTGAGCCCTGCTTGGTTTCTATCAAGACTCACAATGAAGATGCTTCAGGCAGTCGAAGGACGCATTTCTCCTAAGCTTTCAAAAATCAGATTTTCAGGGCAGTTTACACATGACTTCTAGTACACCTATAGCACTGTATGGGGGACTGAAAGGGACTCGAAGGAGTCTCTTTCACGGACACCTGGATGGAGTTCAGAACTGAACCACCTTCTCAAAGGGCTACTCTAAGACCCCCCACCCGACCAACTCTGGGCAAATCAGTTCACAGGCCAGACTCACAGAGGGCCAGGTGGGCTTCCCGAGGCGTGCGTGCGGTGGGACCCAGCCCACCAGCCCACCACTGCATCTCTGAGGCTTTGCTACAGCTCAGTCAGCCTGGGGTGCTCTTCAAACTGGGCCAGAATCCAGGAGGGCAGGGCATTTTCTCTGAATGTTATAGGAACTTCTAACCAGAAACATCTGAAAATACATGGGACTCTGCCGGATGCCTCTGGGTAAATCTCCAGCTCAGCCAGGCTGGGCATTCTCTGTCCGAGCCTGTGAGTCACTGGTCTCTTTCTTATCATCACCCCTACAAAATGGCCCTCCCCCACCTTCCTTCTCACTTCTCTTCTCTCTTCTTCCTTTTTTTTCCTTCCACGGAACAGGCCACACGCAGGGCAGTGAATGTCCTGTTCCTTCTCTATGGAATGCTCTTGCCCCAGACTCTGTAGGGGCACAGGGATGGCCATCTTGCAGGGGGAGCTTTGGGGAAGGGAGGATTTATAGCAGAGGCAAGAGGCACGCTCTCACCTTCCCATTGGACATTCTCCATGGAATGTCCCACAAGAACCTCAAACTCAGAATGTCTGAGAGTGGTCACTGCCCTCTTCCTGCATCCCATCTCAGGGAACAGCACTGCTGTCTGCTCAGGTTCCCTGCCAGGTACCTAGGCACCCACTTCCCACAGCCTGGTCACAACCCCCCATCCTGGCAACCCTGGTACCAACCACATCCCCTCGAGCCTGGACTGCTGCTGACAATCGCCTAGTTTCTGGGCTCCAAGCCTGGGTCCCTCCAGACCAAAACAGAGGCTGTGACCACAGCTCTAACTCTGCTGTTCTTGTGCTTTACACCCACGACGAGTCCCCACTGCCTTCCACGGAAAGTGCAGATGCCTGAGCCTGGCACACAGCGTCTGCATCCTGGCCCCTGCCAGCCCCTCAGGCTCTGTCTCTTAGCAGCCTCGTCCCATGCAGGGCACTGGACCCCTGTTATTTCTCTAGAAGTGCTGCGCTTTCTTGCACCTAAGGGACCTACCCAGGAGGGAGTCCCCTGCCCCCAAGTCTCTCTGGATTTGCTCACTCTTCTCTTCCTGCTAACTGTGGGGCTTTCAGACCTCACCACATTCCTCACTTCCTCTAAGATGATGTCTCTGATGACCCAGCCCCGCCACCAGGCTTGGATCAGTCAGATTTTCACAAATCAGATTTTCAGGGCAGTTTACACTTTTCCTGGTGCTTCACCAGTGATCTAAGCTCATCTCTCTTATAGAACATGGTATTATTTTTACCATTATTGCTGTTATCATTCATAGCACAGCCACCAGTACCACCAGAAGAGCTAATATACTTTGAGTGCCAGGTGCCAAGCATCGTACTGAGCTCTTATATAATCACATTTAGTTCTTCTATCACTCCTACAAGGTAGAGACATACTATATTCCTATTTTATACATGAGGCACCTGAAGCCCAGAGAGGTGGTCATTTAAGTCACAAAGCTAGCCGGTGGTGGAGCCAGGATTTGAACCCAGGCAATTGGACTCTGGAGCTTACTCTCTTCTCACAACATACTGTAACTGTCTGCTTACCCATTGGACCCCTAGCTCTGCTCCCTGAAGTTCAGGACTGTTGCCTTGCTCATCCTGGAATCCCCCGTGTTTAGTACCAGGCCGGCCCCCATAGCAGAAGCTCAAAAAGTGTTTGCAGAACAGAAGTAAACCTGGCGATTTTGCAGTTTGCCCTGATGAGGGCAGGTGGTGCCCCACAGGATTCATGTAAACAACACGACGATGATACAGAATCACTGTGTTATTTATCAGACAAATGCAGGGTCCCACCCTTGTTTAAGCACTCCAAACCCTCCTCCTCTGATCTCCATATTATATGTCTTTTGTCTGTGTTCCTTTGCTTTTACTTTGCCATAAAGCTCCCGAGAAGCAGAGCAACAGTTCTCACAAATCCTCCTCACCCTGGGGCGTGTAACTGAGTGCCTACCAGGGAAGGCTGTTGGTGGCTGACTGGGTATCCCATGGGGTGAAGGGTGGAATGAACCACAGAGCGATAACCCCAGGTCCTCATTCCTCCCCATGGCAAAGTAAGAAACACGGGACTGGAGTATCGCAGGCCACCCCATTTTCCACCTGTGAGTGTGTTCATCACTAGGAGAGGGAGCAACAGCAGGCACTTGGCTTCAGATCCGAAGGTCCAGTCCTGCCCTTGTTAGCTGCACAGCCTTGGGCAAGCTGACCTCTCTGAGCCCCAGTTTCTGCAACTATAAAACGGGCCCAGGGTGAGATTGAAATGAATGACATTCATGTCGTGCCTACACAGGGCCCGGCACTGCTGGTCCTTCAGGAGGGATCTTGCCCCTGTAATCCTGAGGCCAATCATCTTTCTGATGAATTTTGGGGCTGAATTTTCCTCAAGCAGCTCTGTATCTCCAACTATCTCAAGGTAGTTGGATTTAAATTTTTTTAAAAAGAAAAACAAACAGAAAAGCACATCCACTTCTGCAGAGAAGCATAGGCTGGGCCTGAGCAACCACCTCTCTGTGCCCCTCTGGCATCAGTACTGACCAGGTACCCCTCGATAAGTAGCTCCGCTGGCAGGAGCTGGCCCGCCCGGCCTTCCCTGCTGTTTGTCTCACAGCTACTGGCCCAGGGAAGCCCTGTTGCCTTCTTCGGAGGAAGAGTGCCCAGTCAAAAGCTACAGAGATTGCTGCTCATGGCAGGAAGGAGGCATGAGCCCACATTCCTGGGCAGCCCCCACAGGCATGCATTTTTGCCAGCGCTGGGCCATGGGGGTGTGGCAGCCATCATGGCATCGTCAGAAGGCTCAAAGTCCCCCCTCCTCAGCTGGTTTTTCAAAGAAACCAGACCCATCACCCAGCTCCTCCTACCTTACAGTGTCAAAAGCAGGGTTCCCCTCCTCAGAGGCAGGATAGACAAGATCAGCGCAGCCAACCAATTTCCCTGGGTTTAAACCCATGGGGATTTGAATGTGGTTCTGCCACCTACTTAGCTGTGTGATCCTAGGCAAGTTACTTCACCTCTGTGTGCCTTAACTTCCTTATCTATAAGGTGGGGATAGTATTAGGTTGGTGCAAAAGTAATTGCAGTTTTACCATTACTTTTTTTTTTTTTTTTTTTGAGGTGAAGTCTCGCTCTGTCGCCCAGGCTAGGTGGGCGCAGTGGCGTGATCTCCGCTTACTGCAAGCTCTGCCTCCCGGGTTCACGCCATTCTCCTGCCTCAGCCTCCCAAGTAGCTAGGACTACAGGCGCCTGCCCCCATGCCCGGCTAATTTTTTTTTGTATTTTTAGTAGAGAGGGGTTTCTTTTTTTTTTTTTATTATTATACTTTAAGTTCTAGGGTACATGTGCATAACGTGCAGGTTTGTTACATATGTATACTTGTGCCATGATGGTGTGCTGCACCCATTAACTCGTCAGCACACATCAATTCGTCATTTATATCAGGTATAACTCCCAATGCAATCCCTCCCCACTCCCCCCTCCCCATGATAGGCCCCGATGTGTGATGTTCCCCTTCCCGAGTCCAAGTGATCTCATTGTTCAGTTCCCACCTATGAGTGAGAACATGCGGTGTTTGGTTTTCTGTTCTTGTGACAGTTTGCTAAGAATGATGGTTTCCAGCTGCATCCATGTCCCTACAAAAGACGCAAACTCATCCTTTTTTATGGCTGCATAATATTCCATGGTGTATATGTGCCACATTTTCTTAATCCAGTCTGTCACAGATGGACATTTGGGTTGATTCCAAGTCTTTGCTATTGTGAATAGTGCCGCAATAAACATACATGTGCATGTGTCTTTATAGCAGCATGATTTATAATCCTTTGGGTATATACCCAGTAGAGGGATGGCTGGGTCATATGGTACATCTAGTTCTAGATCCTTGAGGAATTGCCATACTGTTTTCCATAATGGTTGAACTAGTTTACAATCCCACCAACAGTGTGAAAGTGCTCCTATTTCTCCACATCCTCTCCAGCACCTGTTGTTTCCTGACTTTTTAATGATTGCCATTCTAACTGGTGTGAGATGGTATCTCATTGTGGTTTTGATTTGCATTTCTCTGATGGCCAGTGATGATGAGGATTTTTTCATGTGTCTGTTGGCTGTATGAATGTCTTCTTTTGAGAAATGTCTGTTCATATCCTTTGCCCACTTTTTGATGGGGTTGTTTGTTTTTTTCTTGTAAATTTGTTTGAGTTCTTTGTAGGTTCTGGATATTAGCCCTTTGTCAGATGAGTAGACTGCAAAAATTTTCTCCCATTCTGTAGGTTGCCTGTTCACTCTGATGGTAGTTTCTTTTGCTGTGCAGAAGCTCTTTAGTTTAATGAGATCCCATTTGTCAATTTTGGCTTTTGCTGCTGTTGCTTTTGGTGTTTTAGACATGAAGTCCTTGCCCATGCCTATGTCCTGAATGGTACTACCTAGGTTTTCTTCTAGGGTTTTTATGGTATTAGGTCTAACATTTAAGTCTCTAATCCATCTTGAATTAATTTTCATATAAGGAGTAAGGAAAGGATCCAGTTTCAGCTTTCTACTTATGGCTAGCCAATTTTCCCAGCACCATTTATTAAATAGGGAATCCTTTCCCCATTTCTTGTTTCTCTCAGGTTTGTCAAAGATCAGATGGCTGTAGATGTGTGGTATTATTTATGAGGACTCTGTTCTATTCCATTGGTCTATATCTCTGTTTTGGTACCAGTACCATGCTGTTTTGGTTACTGTAGCCTTGTAGTATAGCTTGAAGTCAGGTAGTGTGATGCCTCCAGCTTTGTTCTTTTGACTTAGGATTATCTTGGAAATGCGGGCTCTTTTTTGGTTCCATATGAACTTTAAAGCAGTTTTTTCCAATTCTGTGAAGAAACTCATTGGTAGCTTGATGGGGATGGCATTGAATCTATAAATAACCTTGGGCAGTATGGCCATTTTCACGATATTGATTCTTCCTATCCATGAGCATGGTATGTTCCTCCATTTGTTTGTGTCCTCTTTTATTTCACTGAGCAGTGGTTTATAGTTCTCCTTGAAGAGGTCCTTTACATCCCTTGTAAGTTGGATTCCTAGGTATTTTATTCTCTTTGAAGCAATTGTGAATGGAAGTTCATTCATGATTTGGCTCTCTGTTTGTCTGTTACTGGTGTATAAGAATGCTTGTGATTTTTGCACATTAATTTTGTATCCTGAGACTTTGCTGAAGTTGCTTATCAGCTTAAGGAGATTTTGGGCTGAGACAATGGGGTTTTCTAAATATACAATCATGTCATCTGCAAACAGGGACAATTTGACTTCTTCTTTTCCTAACTGGATACCCTTGATTTCTTTCTCTTGCCTGATTGTCCTAGCCAGAACTTCCAACACTATGTTGAATAGGAGTGGTGAGAGAGGGCATCCCTGTCCTGTGCCAGTTTCCAAAGGGAATTTTTCCAGTTTTTGCCCATTCAGTATGATCTTGGCTGTGGGTTTGTCATAAATAGCTCTTATTATTTTGAGGTATGTTCCATCAATACGGAATTTATTGAGCATTTTTAGCATGAAGGGCTGTTGAATTTTGTCAAAAGCCTTTTCTGCATCTATTGAGATAATCATGTGGTTCTTGTCTTTGGTTCTGTTTATATGCTGGATTATGTTTATTGATTTGTGAATGTTGAACCAGCCTTGCATCCCAGGGATGAAGCCCACTTGATCATGGTGGATAAGCTTTTTGATGTGCTGCTGAATCCGGTTTGCCAGTATTTTATTGAGGATTTTTGCATCGATGTTCATCAGGGATATTGGTCTAAAATTCTCTTTTTTTGTTGTGTCTCTGCCAGGCTTTGGTATCAGGATGATGTTGGCCTCATAAAATGAGTTAGGGAGGATTCCCTCTTTTTCTTTTGATTGGAATAGTTTCAGAAGGACTGGTACCAGCTCCTCCTTGTACCTCTGGTAGAATTCAGCTGTGAATCCATCTGGTCCTGGACTTTTTTTGGTTGGTAGGCTATTAATTATTGCCTCAATTTCAGAGCCTGCTATTGGTTTATTCAGGGATTCAACTTCTTCCTGGTTTAGTCTTGGAAGAGTATAAGTGTCCAGGAAATTATCCATTTCTTCTAGATTTTCTAGTTGATTTGCGTAGAGGTGTTTATAGTATTCTCTGCTGGTAGTTTGTATTTCTGTGGGGTCAGTGGTGATATCCCCTTTATCATTTTTTATTGCGTCTATTTGATTCTTCTCTCTTTTCTTCTTTATTAGTCTTGCTAGCGGTCTGTCAATTTTGATTTTTTCAAAAAACCAACTCCTGGATTCATTGATTTTTTGAGGGTTTTTTTGTGTCTCTATCTCCTTCACTTCTGCTCTGATCTTAGTTATTTCTTGCCTTCTGCTAGCTTTTGAATGTGTTTGCTCTTGCTTCTCCAGTTCTTTTAATTGTGATGTTAGAGTGTCAATTTTAGATCTTTCCTGCTTTCTCTTGTGGGCATTTAGTGCTATAAATTTCCCTCTACACACTGCTTTAAATGTGTCCCAGAGATTCTGGTATGTTGTATCTTTATTCTCATTGGTTTCAAAGAACATCTTTATTTCTGCCTTCATTTCGTTATGTACCCAGTAGTCATTCAGGAGCAGGTTGTTCAGTTTCCATGTAGTTGAGCAGTTTTGACTGAGTTTCTTAGTCCTGAGTTCTAGTTTGATTGCACTGTGGTCTGAGAGACAGTTTGTTATAATTTCTGTTCTTTTACATTTGCTGAGGAGTGCTTTACTTCCAATTATGTGGTCAATTTTGGAATAAGTGCGATGTGGTGCTGAGAAGAATGTATATTCTGTTGCTTTGGGGAGGAGAGTTCTATAGATGTCAATTAGGTCTGCTTGGTGCAGAGATGAGTTCAATTCCTGGATATCCTTGTTAACTTTCTGTCTCGTTGATCTGTCTAATATTGACAGTGGAGTGTTGAAGTCTCCCATTATTATTGTATGGGAGTCTAAGTCTCTTTGTAAGTCTCTAAGGACTTGCTTTATGCATTTGGGTGCTCCTGTACTGGGTGCATATATATTTAGGATAGTTAGCTCTTCCTGTTGAATTGATCCCTTTACCATTATGTAATGGCCTTCTTTGTCTCTTTTGATCTTTGCTGGTTTAAAGTCTGTTTTATCAGAGAACTAGGATTGCAACCCCTGCTTTTTTTTGTTCTCCATTTGCTTGGTAGATCTTCCTCCATCCCTTTATTTTGAGCCTATGTATGTCTCTGCATGTGAGATGGGTCTCCTGAATACAGCAGACTGATGGGTCTTGACTCTTTATCCAGTTTGCCAGTCTGTGTCTTTTAATTGGAGCATTTAGTCCATTTACATTTATGGTTAATATTGTTATGTGTGAACTTGATCCTGCCATTATGATATTAACTGGTTATTTTGCTCGTTAGTTGATGCAGTTTCTTCCTAGCCTCGATGGTCTTTACATTTTGGCATGTTTTTGCAATGGCTGGTACCGGTTGTTCCTTTCCATGTTTAGGGCTTCCTTCAGGGTCTCTTGTAAGGCAGGCCTGGTGGTGACAAAATCTCTAAGCATTTGCTTATCTGTAAAGGATTTTATTTCTCCTTCACTTATGAAACTTAGTTTGGCTGGATACGAAATTCTGGGTTTAAAATTCTTTTCTTTAAGAATGTTGAATATTGGCCCCCACTCTCTTCTGGCTTGTAGAGTCTGCTGTTAGTCTGATGGGCTTCCCTTTGTGGGTAACCCGACCTTTCTCTCTGGCTGCCCTTAAGATTTTTTCCTTCATTTCAACTTTGGTGAATCTGGCAATTATGTGTCTTGGAGTTGCTCTTCTCGAGGAGTATCTTTGTGGTGTTCTCTGTATTTCCTGAATTTGAATGTTGGCCTGCCCTACTAGGTTGGGGAAGTTCTCCTGGATGACATCCTGAAGAGTGTTTTCCAACTTGGTTCCATTTTCCCCCTCACTTTCAGGCACCCCAATCAGACGTAGATTTGGTCTTTTTACATAATCCCATACTTCTTGCAGGCTTTGTTCATTTCTTTTTCTTCTTTTTTCTTTTGGTTTCTCTTCTTGCTTCATTTCATTCATTTGATCCTCAATCGCTGATACTCTTTCTTCCAGTTGATCGATTCGGTTACTGAAGCTTGTGGATTTGTCACGTATTTCTCGTGTCATGGTTTTCATCTCTGTCATTTCGTTTATGACCTTCTCTGCATTAATTATTCTAGCTATCAATTCTTCCACTCTTTTTTCAAGATTTTTAGTTTCTTTGCGCTGGGTATGTAATTCCTCCTTTAGCTCTGAGAAGTTTGATGGACTGAAGCCTTCTTCTCTCATCTCGTCAAAGTCATTCTCTGACCAGCTTTGATCCGTTGCTGGCAATGAGCTGAGCTCCTTTGGAGGGGGAGATGCGCTCTTATTTTTTGAATTTCCAGCTTTTCTGCCCTGCTTCTTCCCCATCTTTGTGGTTTTATCTGCCTCTGGTCTTTGATGATGGTGACGTACTGATGGGGTTTTGGTATTATAGGTGTCCTTCCTGTTTGATAGTTTTCCTTCTAACTGTCAGGACCCTCAGCTGTAGGTCTGTTGGAGATTGCTTGAGGTCCACTCCAGACCCTGTTTGCCTGGGTGTCAGCAGCAGAGGTTGCAGAAGATGGAATATTGCTGAACAGCGAGTGTACCTGTCTGATTCTTCCTTTGGAAGCTTCCTCTCAGGGGTGTACTCCACCCTGTGAGGTGTGGGGTGTCAGACTGCCCCTAGTGGGGGATGTCTCCCAGTTAGGCTACTCAGGGGTCAGGGACCCACTTGAGCAGGCAGTCTGTCCATTCTCAGATCTCACCCTCTGTTTTGGGAGATCCACTGCTCTCTTCAAAGCTGTCAGACAGAGTCGTTTGCATCTGCACAGGTTTCTGCTGCTTTTTTTGTTGTTGTTATTTAGCTGTGCCCTGTCCCCAGAGGTGGAGTCTACAGAGACAGGCAGGTTTCCTTGAGCTGCTGTGAGCTCCACCCAGTTCCAGCTTCCCAGCGGCTTTGTTTACCTACTTAAGCCTCAGCAATGGCGGGCGCCCCTCCCCCAGCCTCGCTGCTGCCTTGCGGTTAGATCGCAGACTGCTGTGCTAGCAATGAGGGAGGCTCCGTGGCCGTGGGACCCTCCTGGCCAGGTGTGGGTATAATCTCCTGGTGTGCCCGTTTGCTTAAAGCACAGTATTGGGGTGGGAGTTACCCGATTTTCCAGGTGTTGTGTGTCTCAGTTCCCCTGGCTAGGAAAAGGGATTCCCTTCCCCCTTGCGCTTCCCAGGTGAGGCGATGCCTCGCCCTGCTTCAGCTCTTGCTGGTCGGGCTGCAGCAGCTGACCAGCACCGATTGTCCGGCACTCCCTAGTGAGATGACCCCAGTACCTCAGTTGAAAATGCAGAAATCACCAGTCTTCTGTGTTGCTCGCGCTGGGAGTTGGAGACTGGAGCTGTTCCTATTTGGCCATCTTGCTCCGCCCCCCCCGAGAGGGGTTTCATTGTGTTAGCCAGGATGGTCTCGATCTCCTGACCTCGTGATCCGCCCACCTCGGACTCCCAAAGTACTGGGATTACAGGCATTAGCCACCGCGCCTGGCCACCATTACTTTTAATGACAAGAACCACAATTACTTTTGCACCAACCTAATAGAAGTACCAACTTCACAGAATATGCAAAGCATTCAGAAGAATACTTGAAACACTGTGTGTCAAAGTGTTGGCTGCAATTCCCAACAACTGACCCTGGTTCAAGGGTTCCATCATGCAGCCTTGGGAGGGAGGGTTGAACACAGGGGAACTTGCTGGGTTTAAAGATGCCCGCAGAATCAGGCAAGGCCCTTTCTTGACACCCACAGTCACAGTGTTACTGCCTCCCACAAAAGCCTTATAAATGTCCCCTTTCCTCTTCCTTCCATGCCATGGGGGAATCTTGGATCTACTCCAAGGTCTTTTCCCTGTGGGATCTGGAAAGCTAGACTCCAGATTTTGCATCTACCAAAAACCAGTCTGGCCTCATAGCTACATTCAAGGTATGTCTTACCTATATCATCTTCCAGTTAAAGAACCCAACGGCAGAACAGCATTGTGGGAAGAGGACACACCCTGGAGACAAGGTGCATGGGTGGAATCCCAGTCCGTGACCTTGCACACATCACCTCACTGGTCTGGGCCTCAGTTTCCCCTTCTCTCACAGGGCTGGTCATACCTACTACACAAGAGTGTGCAGCAAAGATTAAGTGAGACGATGCGTGTCAAGTTCAAAGCACAGGGCCGACGCCTTCTTTGTGGACGACATGTTAGAAAATAAGTGCTTAAAAAAATACTTAATACTTAGTTCCAGAAAGAAAGCTTCCAATTCCGATGTCACTGCAAAATCAGTCCCCATTTGTTTTGCCATCTGGTCTCATCAGTGATTAGGAAGCTGGGGAGAAGGATGCCAAAAAGAATCTGGAGACAGGGGGTATCAATAGATGACATCAGCACCTGGGTGCAGCAGATGCCCCCGTGACAGCAACACCAATCGGATACCTGACTGAGCTCAGGTTTGGATATGGACAGTTGGACACGAGGGACATTTGGTGGCTAAGCCCCAAAAAGTGTTTTATTACCTAGTGCTGTGTATGACAGGCACTCCCGCCTGTTACTTCACCCTTAGACCCTTAGAGGGTGGGTTGGGGAAGGGAGAGGAGACGTGAGGAGACTCAGAGATAGGGCAAGAAGGTCTATTTCAAATGTAATGAAAGGTGAATTTTTAAAAAGTAAGTAAAATCCATTGATTTAGCTTTCAGGCCACCTATAAATGTCCCTGGGGTCAAAACTTACGAAAACAAGTCTAGCTTTTCTGCCAGGACCTTGTCAAAGGTTGGGGAGGCCCTTAGGGAAATAAGGATCACTGCTTTCATCTTTCTGAGGCACCCACGTCTTTGGGAGAAGCCTTGCTGGGGTCTGGCTTATGGCACATAGACCAACAGAGGACAGGCTCCTGGCACAGCCTGGTCCACGCCAGCAAAGCTCACGAACCCCAGGGGGCCCAGCCACCACAGGGCATGGCCATAACCTGCCACCTCCTGCTTCTGGGCCGCTGATGCTGAGGTGCACCCAAATAAAACCGACCACCAGCAGCGCAATCCTCTTCCCTGGAGGGACCGGGCATAGCTGTGGAGATAGTTGCAGTTTCTCCTGCCCTAGGCCAGAGGGGAGGATGTTGGGGTGGACTTTCTGCCATCACTGCTGATTCCCCCAAAACACCACCAAAGGTCAATCTGCTGGGCTGCCAGCCCCTGGGGCAGGCTCATCTGTCTCATTCACACCTCTATTCCCAGTGCCCAGTACACTGGAGATTAAACATTATTTAGTAGACAAATGCACCTTGAAGGAGGCCACAGTTGCATTGGTGCAAAACCACATTTTCGAATCATGACACGGATGGACATTGTGCCAGGGAAGGAAGGGAACTAAAAATAGGAAGCCTTTACTTGGTGCCAGAAACTGGACACATTACATCCCGTATCCTTTCAACCCTGAGAGGTGGACACGCTCAGCTCCAACTTACAGATGTAAACGCTGAGGCCCACAGAGGCTGAGTCCGTGGTCCCGAGTCTCAGGGCTGGCAGGGAGGGGTGCAGGGGTTTACACCCAGTTTGCTTACTCTCCTATTACAAAATGTGGCCTCAGAGCCACAGCCCTCAAGCCCATTTTCAGAACGGGGATACCAGCTTCTCCCCTCTTCTCCTCTTGATCCCCCCAAAATAAAACCGAGAGAAGCCCTACAGGTCTGCTTTCATACTTCCAGCCCAAGCAGGACTTACTCTCTTAGGTCTCAGCAGCATAGACAGCCAGCCCCCTGCACAGCCTGGAGGAGGATGACATCTCTTCGGTGCATTGTTTCCGTTTTGGTTTGCTTATGGATTGAACTGCCTGTTTAGTTTGCTGGTGGGAGTGTCCCTGTGTGGGCTGCCGTTGTTTTCCAGGGTGGGGGCAGCCGTGTCCGGGTGATAGATAAATTCACCCTCCATGCCTCTAAGCCATGTTGTGTACAGTAAGTTAGCGCTCCAGTGAGGGTTCTGGTCAGTCTGGGTTCTCTGGCTTGGAATGATGCAGGAGACAGCCACTGTCAAGGCACACAGATAAACAAGGTGAAATGGAGCCAGCAGCCAGGACTGGCCCAAGGAAGACAGCTCGTAAGTGGAGCGCAGACAGCAAATGTCCGGGATGCAGGACAGCTGCAGCTGTTCAGGGCAGAAGGTAAGATGAGCATCCTCACCCCGGCTTTGACATTGAGGCAGCTGCAGTTAACTACCTCACAGCTGGGACCAGGGAGCTATGGGGAACAGAATTTTCTGGCAGTTGCAACCCAGGAGTCTTGTAGAGCCCTTCCGGGGAACTGCTGCACCTTCCGCCCACTCCAAGTTGTCCTTGGATTCAACCTGGCCACTCCACTCCTAGATATGAACAGCGTGGGTGAGCAGAAGCCATTCCTCTCCCCATTTCTTCCCAAAGCAGAGGATAAAAGGAGCGAGGATGTTACATCCTGGACTTGGGACTTTTCATATGTCATTCCCTCCGCCTGGAAGGTCCTCTCACCTTCCCATTCTGTCCTTTTAAGACCCAACCAAGTGTCTCCTCCTCTGGACCCATCACTGGGCTAGCCATGCCACACTGTGCCACCTGCATCCGAGATACCACTTCATCATACTGTGTCACAGGAGGCTATTTCGCACCCATCCGGGCCCATCATGGGCTCCCGGTGTCTCTAGCCCCTCCCTCACACCTAGCATGGCAGGAGTTCAGTAAACAGTTGCCAGGTGAACACGTGTATCAGTGGCTAACATTTATTGTGTCCTTGCTAAGTGTCAGGCCCCGCATCAAAGGTTTTGTGTGGATTATCTCAGGGACAATCCTTATGACAACTCACTGTGGCAAGAGCCACTCTTCTCCCATTTCATACAAGAGGTCGTGTGAACAGAGAGGTTAAGTAATTGCTCTCAGGTCACACAGTGAGTGGCAGAGGCAGGATGCCAACCCAGGTCGGGTAGTTCCTCTGGAACAAGCGAAGGAATGGTGGAGGAAGCAGCAGGGAGCTTTCAGAGTCGACTGGAAGCAAACCAGTGAGTACAAGGCCCTAGAGGGAGGCCCCGGCGCTGTCTCTGTTTTCAGTGTGGCTCCACTGTCAGCTGACACCAGCCAGTCTGACAGGTCAGAGGACGAGGGTGCCTGCCTGCCCAACCAGTGTAATGCCACTTAGAGCCCCAAGTCCTGGGACAGGTGAGATCAGGAAACAGAAAGTGCAAAACCATCCCTGACACCAACCAGCAACCAGACACGCACAGCCACAGAAGGAGGCCTTGCCCTCCCACCTGGTGGACCCTGCTCACCAGGGGCTCTCCCATCCAGATGGCCAGTGCTGTTCCTCCTCTTCATCTTTCTAAACCCAACTTACTCTCCGTAGACCTCTGCCCCAGCGCCATCGAGTTCCCCCTCAACTCACAAGCACACGGCACTTCACTAGGCCGCCGTCTGCACACTGTATGATTCTGCACACCCACTTCTCACTTCTCCAGCGAGGTTCATGTTGCAAGAAGACAATACGCTAGACCTTACACTGTTTCTATCACTCACGGCACCTACGACAGGCATCCTTCCAAGTTCCTGCCCTGATGCTGTCTGTCTGAAATGCCTGGATCTCAAAGTCAGAGGGCAGGTGCCTATTAAAATGCAGATTCCTGGGCCCTGCCCCCAGAGACCCAATCTGGGCCCAGGAATCTGCATTCTTCACAAATCATTTGGGTGAACCGTCTGCAAAGAAACACTGCTTGAATCCTCAGTACTTAATGACTGGCTCACAATCATCCTCTACACAATTTGCCAGGTCCCCTGTCTTCTCACTGGAGTGTCAGGACAACTGATAAGATGGTCAGGACAGGAAGCACGATTTCACAGGGGAGGAAGCTGAAGGTCACAGAGAAGCTTGCTGTGACTCAAGGGAACAGAGTATGTGGGGCAGGAGGTCAGTCTCCCCTAGTCTGTCGGTTATTCTGGCGTGTGTCTGCTTCTGTCAGCTCATCTTGGTCTCTGTGTTTTTGCTGTCTCTTTTATTTCTTGCTTGCTGTTATCCTTAAAGCAATTATAGAAACTAATGGTAATAATTAGAGGAAAACAATAACAGGAAAATAAAATTCCCCTAAATTCCCATTAGCCAGAGGTCATTATTATCCCTGTTTTGATGTTTTCCCAGCTTTTTGGGGTAAGTTTTAATTGGTATTATACTGTTTTATAAGTCACATTTTTCCATCTGACAATTAACCAGCATGACATTGCTCTGACTCTTGACTCTGGAAGAAAGATATTGGCCATCTACCTTGGACCTTCCCCTTTCTGTCCATCTCCACACCCATGTCTGCCTTCCTCAGTGGCTTCTTTTTATCCCCTCCCCTCTGCCCTCCAAGGAGTCTAAGAGCTGGTGGGACCCAGGATGGCAGGGGCCCAGCAGGGTAGGGTGGGAGCAAGCCTTCCCGGGTAGGGTTAGGACTACAGGAGGATCAAGGCCCTCAGTTCAGGACTTCAAGGGTCCTCAGTGTTTTCTTGAGTCAAACCCGTGGGACAAGAGCACACCATGGCCAGTGAAGAACAGGAGCCGGCACTTTCCACGGGGCCCCTGTGAAGCACAGTTGGGAACTCGGAAATTCATTCTAACCTCAGACAGACGGGTGGCTCCTGTCTGAAATTCCTCCTCCAACTCCTTGCTTTTTAAAAAGGACAACTCACAGCTTTTTTTTTTTTTTTTTTTTTTTTTTTTTAAAGAAGACTTTGGAGTTGAAGATGGTCTGATCATTTCAGATGTTTCTCCATAGAACACAAAACGCTGGGTGCTAAGTGTGTGCACAGACTGTGGGTGCGTCCAAATTTCTGTTTCCTTTCTTCTGAAACCCGTCATGCTCCTCCGGGCTTTGCTTGACATTAGTCACAGCTATGGGGGAGTATTAAGGTCAAGCCCGAAGAGACCTGCCAATCAGTTCCTGCTGAAGACTTCTGAATGGCGACTGATTACAATCCCTAATTGTTTCTAAAGGTACCACTTACCCAATTAAAGCCGCAGCCTTGGGAAAGAAGTGAAGACTCTCTTGATGTAGAGCTGTGAGAAATTGCAGCTATTCTTATTATTACTATTACTGCTGACATTGTTTTTAAAATCATGCTATGTCCAGAGGGCGTCAACTCTTTCAACACTGGATTTTATCCCCAGACATGCCAGAAGGCACAGCCATGCCTGGATCCTCCTCTCCCACTGTGCCTGCCTCATTTTTAACTTGCTTGCCAGGCTTGGCTAAGATGTCATTTCCTTGGAGGGACTTTCCTGAGTAGCTTATGGTTCCTGTTCTTGGTTCTGTGACCGTCTCCTTATCCTCCCACTAGCCCATAAGCTTCCTGTGCTCAAGGAGCTCATCTGCCATTTTCATGGTTGTGTCCCCAGCACCTAGAACACTGGCTGGGGCATAGTAGATACTCAATAAACACCTGTTGAATGACTGAAAGGGACTGGAGAATGAAGCATTTCCTCCTTGGGCTCTGAGTGTAGACTCCTGTCTATATTCAATTATAAAATCACTTGATAACTCATTTATTCAGTAAACATTTAGGAACACCTACCATGTGCTGGGTGGTGGACTGGTTAGTCCAGTCTTATCATTTCCACTCTACCAATGCCCAAAACACTACTCCAAGGTGTGGTGAATGTGCTTCCCCACAGCCCTGTTATCTGGGGCCTGCCCACTCCCATCAGCCTTCCTGCCGGCCCCACAGCCACATTCTGTGCTGGGATTTGAGGAGTAAATTTCTCTTTGCATTGGCGTAACTTCAGCACCTGAGCAGATGGCCAACTTCCCTGGCCCTATTGTATATTCTTGGCTAGATTAACACATTTATTGCTCCTCCAAGGGCTGAATAGGATGAGCTGGGAGCAAGGTTTGGCCCTAAAGGATCTTGAATGTAGGCCCCTGAGGGGTGCAACACAAAATTTAACCAATCAAGACCTTAGGGACTTCCAGGGATTGGGAAATTACATTATTAGAACCACTCCCTTCTAGAAGGTTCTAATAATGTAATTTGCCATTGCCATGAGTGCACCATCATTTGGGGTGGGGTGGATGGCCAAATAAATGTCTGTTTCCTTTTGGATCCCTAGAGATCCACTTGTTCACAATTACACTGGTGAACTAAGGCAGCCTGGTAGACCAGACAAAAATGCCAGGTGGGTATAATCATCCTTTGTCATGATAGTGACCAGTCCCAGGCATGTCCCTAATAGCCTCCTTACTCTATCCACCAATATTTATCTGCCCTACATCCTACCTTTCAGGACCCTGAATTCTGCAAGAAAGATGAGATTGCTCAGACATATCAGATCTTGCTAATGGGCTCCTTAGGCAGTGTATTCTAATCACATATACAACCACATTTAAGCCCAGTTAAAATGTGTATGTCGGGGATATTTTTGAGGAATTACACTCTAATGTCTCAGCCCTACAGCACGTTTTGATGCAGCTCAAATCCTGGCACACCCTGTCCCAGTCTATTACACCTATAGACCAGGTTGGCCGTTTCCAGAAAACCCCATCCCAAAGCAGGGTTGTTGAGTTTCTCTGTCTTGGGGGAGAGGAGGGAAGGAAGATGCACATGGCCTCCTCTGTCCACCTCCCAGTGCTCCATGATCACTGGGATTTCCCTGCTTGTTCTGTGGAAAGAGTCTAGTTTTAGTTTGCGGTACCAGGTACCAATTCCAGGCCTCTGGTTTACACCACAGCCTTTTAATTACAAGCCGCTTAGTTTTTCATTTTAATTCAGCTGCTTTGTTTTTCTCTTTGAATATGCTCAATGGCAGATCCAGTGTCTACTTCAAGTGTGGACTCTGCACTGGGGGATATACCAATATGGACTTCACTGGCCAGCAAGACCACCCCAAACCCAATTTTGACAAGGTCTGTCAGAAAATGAAAAGGACAAAAATTACCTTTGAACTTTGAAGTTAGGCCTGAAGCAAAGAATTAAAGAGTCTCTGATTACATATTTCACTAAGGATTCTAGATGAGATGCTTAGAACCCCTTATGAAATATGCAATATTTCTTTCTGCTGTCTCTCTGTTGTCCTCTCTGACCTCTGTCAACAGAGGCTTGGCTCAGGCCTGTTCACCACAGGCCTTGTTCTTGCCAATCCTGCTTCACTGGCTCAAGAGATGGACACAAAGGGATTGATGATGTCAAGACTGAAGAGCTCCCTGTGGTCTAGCCACATCTTCATTAATCAAGATGGCAGAGGCAAAGCAGCTGGAAAGATCATCCATACACGGCTCCTACTGGCCCTTGGGAGCCAGAGTGATTGCCCTACCTTGTCTTGGTTGAGTCTGGTGAGTGGTGAACCTGCCCACAGACCATTCATCCTGAGTGAGTTGGCCTGGGACTGTGAGACCCACTGCCCACTCTCCAAGAAAACCAATTCCAGGCCGGGCGCGGTGGCTCAAGCCTGTAATCCCAGCACTTTGGGAGGCCGAGACGGGCGGATCACAAGGTCAGGAGATCGAGACCACCCTGGCTAATACGGTGAAACCCCGTCTCTACTAAAGAATACAAAAAACTAGCCGGGCGACCAGGCGGGCGCCTGTAGTCCCAGCTACTTGGGAGGCGGAGGCAGGAGAATGGCGTAAACCCGGGAGGCGGAGCTTGCAGTGAGCTGAGATCCGGCCACTGCACCCCAGCCTGGGCGACAGAGCGAGACTCCATCTCAAAAAAAAAAAAAAAAAAAAAATTAACAGCTTTATTGAGGTATCATGGACAGTTTTGAATATGAAAGGAACCTGAGAACTGTTTAATTGAATTTAGAGCTGGGAAAACTGAGACCCCAGAGGTGAACTGACTCACTCGAGGTCATGAGCCCACAGGACGAGGCTGGGCTGAAGAAAGGAGTCTTCACTGCCGTTTTCCTGTGTCCGCACCACGGCCTCAGGCTGATCTAGAAAATGGTCATCTTTAATTCATAAAGGCAGGCAAAGAAACAGAAACAACCTGAAGTGTTGACAGGCACACAAC
The DNA here is from genome assembly GCF_007565055.1 of Rhinopithecus roxellana. Taxonomy (NCBI): domain Eukaryota; kingdom Metazoa; phylum Chordata; class Mammalia; order Primates; family Cercopithecidae; genus Rhinopithecus; species Rhinopithecus roxellana. The sequence continues at coordinate 101,247,754 of NC_044558.1, forward strand.
GCTTGCTCTGCTAACGGCTACACAGCTACTGTCATTTCATCCTTTGCCATTTCATGAGGAAAGAACCATTATTATCCACACGTGCCGATAAGGAAATTGAGAGTCAGAAAGCTGGGAATGTGCTCAAAGTCAAGTGGCTACAAAATGGGGGTGCTGGACTTAGAAAAGTCCATACCAGAACCGGGACTCACAAGGCTAACACTCTACCACCCACTTCCAGCCCTAAAGCATCAAGATACACTGGGGAGAATTCCACTGCTGGGCTGCCTCTCACACAGGCTTGCCAGATTTAGCAAAGAAACTACAGAACACTCGTTAAATCGGAGTTGCCGACCATTTTAGTAGGAGTATGTCCCTATATCACATGGGATATACGTATACTGTAAAATTACTCATTGTCTATCTGAAATTCAATATCAACGGGGGGGTGTCTTGTATTTTATCAGTCCATCTTACTCTAACATGTTGTATTATTTGACCACAGCTGATCTCAAATGCTCTGTAAGGCAACTGCAGCTCCACTGGTGGAGGGAAAGACTAAGGGAGTCCTCCAGCAACTGTTCTGGGCAAGGAACGGCCCAGGAAGCCCATGGTGAGCCCTCAGAGGTGCAGAGGGGAGGCCTGAGGACAAGTTTCTCTGCCTCCCGGGACCCTTGCTGCTGCTCCTAACCCTGTGGGAACAAATGCTTCCACCTGCCAAGAGCTCCCTAGGTAGCGACATGGGCAGAAAACCACCGAGAAGTCTCCCCTTTAAAAAAAAAAAGTGGTGATGAAATGTACACAACACAAAATGTACCATCTTCTCCTTCGGGTTCAGTGGCATTCAGCGCATTGCCACAGTTGTGCAATCATCACCAACCCCTGATCTCCAGAACCTTGTCATCTTCCCTACAGATTCTCTATACCCATCAAACACGAACTCCCCGTTCCCTCCCCCAGCTCCTCTAGCCACCATCCTGAGGCATCCTGACTCCTCCAAGTGCCGTCAGATACATCGTCCAGTATCTGTCCTTCTGTGTCTGGCTTCTTTCAATGAACATAATGCCCTTCTCACCACTTGAAGGCCACTACTTTCTCTCTTTAGGACTACTTCAGTAGCCCTTTAACTACTCACCACACTACTGCTCTTTTCCCTACAGTCTATTTTCAACAGAGCAGCTACAGTAATTATTTTAAAATGTCACATCATGTCAAACTCTCCCTATAAACCTCCAAGAGCTCTCCTTCAACTCAAATTTACATAATTGCCTATAATGCCTTATATGTTCAATTATATACATATACACTTACCACCATGTCTGTGAAATGTCTTTCTCCTACTTCCCCAGTATGAACCCTCAAGGTTCATCCACACAGCTTGTGTCAAAATTTCATTCCTTTTTAGCACTGAACAGAATTCGTTTTATATAGGAACTGTTTTTCTCTGAGAAGAGGTCAGAAAATACCCAGTCCAATCGCTTGGTCTTCTGGGTGCTAAAGGGACACGACAGAGCCCCTTTCCAGGGAGGGCCACTTAGGGTCACAGTAATTAGGGGTACCTGGCCAGGGTGATCAAGGCAGCCCGTCACCCCAAAGTCTGATTTGGGCACCAACTCTTGGCTAACCCAACTCTTACCACCTCCCAGGGGCATGTCTCTCTATGCCAAAGACCCTATAAAGATGCCAGAGGCAGATATATGGGGCATTCCATGGAGGTTTTATTTTTGCTCTAACAATAAAACTAAAACAGGAAGTGATTTATCGGAGTGAGTGTCGGGAAAGGGGAGAGCAAGTTCCCACTTCACTGCAGGCCACAGATCGAACAAGCCTTCAGGGTCAGGGGTGGTTTCCCACTTCACTGCAGGCCACAGATCAAACAAGCCTTCAGGGTCAGGGGTGGTGCAGGCAGAGGTCCGGGGCAGACCCGCGGCCCCCCAGATGCCCATCTCGCCCTCCAGGCCGTAAGACTGTGGCATGTGGTCCCGCGTCGGGCTAAGGATACCCACAGGGTGATGCCAGGACTTTGTCAAACATGCACCCCCGTCCCCAGCATACAGGAGGTCTCATGAGAGACAGTTGTGGGGGTACCATGGCGGTACTCAGAAGACCAAGCCCTGATTGGATGGGTGTGTCGGTACGTTTGTCATCGGGATTTGGACAATGGAATTCAAATGGATTAAAAAGATGATCATCAAAAAATTTAAAAAAGAAATAAATAAGGGAGAGTCAGATAAGCCGCAGTTTGTTTTCTCTGGGGAGAGGCCCACAGGCCACTTTCTAGGGGGTGCTGGGGTCCTGGAGTGGGCAGGCACTCTCTCCTCCCAAGCCTCCAGCTTCCAAGGGGCTGAACCCCACAGCGGCATTTAGCTGGAGATGAGTATTTCATTTACTGAGGACTTGGGGTTTTTAAAGTCAAGTGCATGTGTTTAACACAACAATGAACTGGCTCCCTCAGAAAACACGGCCCCACTATGCAGCCGAGGTCCAGGGTCCCAGCTCAGCTCCACTTCAACACCAGTCCCTCATGCAGGCTGGGCTAGGCTGGGTCTGGGCTTTTATAGAAGAAAAAAATGAAGGGCAGAGGGTGAAAGGGGGTCAGAGAGGAAGGAATGCGGGGAGGCACGGACCAGTGGCTTGCGGCGGTTACCTTCCGGGCAAGACAGGCTGCTGGCCTCATGGTCCCTGGGGAAGGCAAGAGAACCAATGCTGCTTGAGAACCCACTGTCTGAGGCCCCCTGGTCTGAGCTAGTGCCTTCCATTCATCTTGGAGTCCTGGCTCTGTTGTGTGTGTACTTGCTGTGTGATCCCAGGCAAGTGGGCAGCCTCTCTATTTTCTCATCAGCGATTGTGAGACAGGAATGAGTTAAAACAAAGGGCTCACAGCAGTATTAGGGATATCGTGAGCATTAAGTGCGGTCCTTGAGGGGCCCAGCTGCCCCTGTTGTCATTGTTGTTAATACTGCTGACTGCTACCATGACTCCCAGGGGAGGTCACACTACCCTCACACCACAGATCAAGAAACTGAGGCACAGGGCCAGAGGCAGGACTCAGCCAGACGTGTCAGGCTCCTGTCTGGGGTAAGCTGGTTTGACAGGGCACGCCAGCACCGCCCCTCTGGGAACTGAGGGACAAAGGCCCAGAGAATCATTAGCCTTCTCCTAGACACACAGCAGCCTTCCCATAGGACACGTGGGTTTGTCTGTGCAGGTTTGAAATTCTTAGGAAGTGACACTGATGAGCGTTCTGGAAAGGTGCGATCCCCGTCTCAGGCTCACAAAGGTCTTGGCTCACTTTGATGATGTTTCACTGCCAGGGTCTTTGAGAAGAGCTCCCCTCACCTCCCGCCAGGTATCAGCAGGAAACAGAAAGATGACCTGCAGGCGAGTGGGGCCTTGTTTTCTTTGGACACTCTTTTCGCAAAGACTCCAGACAGAAAGGCTGGAAGAGAGAACCATACCACAGGAAGGAACAGGTGTCAAGCTACGTCCACCATAGCCCATCCTCTTCCACAAGCAGAAACGATGACGTGTTAGAAATAAAACTCATCCTCACCATTTTTGAACGTGTGCAAAGACACAATTCATCCATTTCACAGAGGCACTTGTGCTGTGTTTCAGAAAACCAATCTACCTCATCTAAGTACTGCAGTTCAGTCAATATCCAAAATATACTAAAAACCATGGTTTGGGCCGTGCTGAGTTTGGGCATCACACTTAAAAAAGTTTGTGTTTCCCGGTAGCCAAGGTATAAAGAGAAATATGATGGGTTATAAAAACTTTTACCTCTGATGCAGTTGAAAACACACAAAATTGGCCAGGCATGGTGGCTCGCATCTGTAATTCCAGCACTTTGGGAGGCTGAGGCGGGCAGATGGCTTAGCCCAGGAATTCAAGAACAGCCCAGGCAACAATGGCGAAATCTCATCTACACACATACACACTTAGCTGAGTGTGGCAGTGTGCGCCAGTAGTCCAAGCTACTCCAGGGACTGAGGGGAGCGGATGGTTTCGGCCTGGGAGGTCGAGGCTGCAGTGAGCTATGACTGCATCACTGCATGCCAGCCTGGGTGACAGAGCAAGACACTGTCTCAAAAACACCCCCCAAAACCAAACAGACAAACAACAACAAATCCGCACAGAATTTAGAGGTGGGACGTGGATCTGAGCTTAAACTCCGTCACTTGCAGACAGTGTGACCTCAGGCAATACCTGAACTTCTAATTTCCTTGTTTATTAAACAGTCTCAGTAATATCTCAGAATACTGAGGGAATCGCCTGAGCCATATATGTGGCAGTGCTTTGAAAATTATACAGAAATCTGACTTATCATGAAGTATTTATAATAGCTCTTTCAATGAAATGATCTATTTTTTTTTTTTTTCTATGCTGGTTGTGTTCTCTCTGAGGCGGCTCTGAAAACATTTGCTCATGTAACTCCTTACACCAGGGATGCTGTACAATAGGAAGGACAGCAGTCACACCCCATTTTGAGCACTCACTCTCTATCAAGCACAGGGGTACACTCGCCTGGGTTTGAATGAGCTGAGCACACTGTCTAACCCAAGGCACCTTCACAGACATTCCGGGATAGAAATACCATTAGCGTTCCTATTTTGCAGAAGACGAAACTGAGGCACAGAGATACATGAACCGATCTGACTCTGTTTCCCATAAAGGTGGCACAGAAGGTCAGAGACAGTGAGCCCGTAAAGCACTGGACCCACGTGGGATTGAAGGCTCCAGGTTGAAGGCACCATTCTGAAGTAGCTCTGGCGTGAGTGTGTGTGTGTGTGTGTGTGTGTGTGTGTGTGTGAGAGAGAGAGAGAGAGAGAGAGAGAGAGAGAGAGAGACAGAAAGAGAGACACAGAGACAAGCCCCAGCAGAGACTTAAGGGCTCAGAGAGCACCAGGGACCCACAGCCCTACTCCTTAAATCTGTGATGCCTGATGAGATGGGGGTGGGGATGGGGCCAGGCCCATACCCAGCTTCTGGCTCTAGGGTTTGCTCTTGCATTAAATTCCCCTTGGTTTCAGCACCACAGGGTGGGTTTCTGTCTTTTGTAAGCAAACATTTCTCAGGGAAGACATGAGTCTTCCTTTAGTAAAACCAAGGAAGCCAGCTTAGCCGAAGACCAGCCTTGGCCCTGGAGCAAATGCTGCAGGGCACAGGAGATGGTTTCTCCTCCCTTCCCGCATCCACGACCTCTCAGCCTTGCTCCTCTGAGCCCCAGAATTTCAGGCTCACTAAGAGAGGTGAGCGGCGTCCATTAAGACGTGCTGTCGTTTTAAAAGTCCCAAAGCAGCAGCGACTGGCCCATGGCAGACGACATTTCCTGTTTGTGTGAACTTGTTTTGTTTTTTTTCAAATTAGATTTCTACTCACTGATCCTCTCCATTTTTTTTTTCCTTTTTTAAAATTGAATAGCAGATCAAAAGAAAAGCAACGGAAAGCTCGTGGTGTTCCTCGCCTCAAAGGCCAAACGTCTGTGGACTTTTTGTCTTGGCTGCCGACCGCAGCACGTAACACTGTTTGAAATTTGCAGCTGCGACCATTCATCTTCAGGGGACAGGGGTGGTAGGTGGCCGTGATCCTGGGGAGACCCCGGGAGACCCTCCCAGCGCATGAGTGAGCGTGGCTGCCGTCCAGCCCTAGGTCCTCTCTTCCTGGATGAGGAAATACCATGTGGGGTCTGGAAGGGGAGGCTGCATGCAGCCCTCAGGGGGAAGACACACCACCAAGCGCCTTGGACGCCGTAAGTCCCGGCCCTGCCTCTCACGATCTTGAGGCTGTGGGCAGCTCCTCGGCCTTCCTCAATTCCAGTTTCTTCATCTGTAAAAACAGAAAATCCTGGTACCCCACTGCATAGTATTGAGGATAAAATCAGACCCTGCAGGTAAAATGCTTGGCACACAGTAGGCTCTCAAGACATGGCAGCTGATGCCAGAGTCGGGGGGCTGTCCTGCCCCCAGAGGAGCGTTTCAGGAGGAAGCTTACTTCCTGGGACTCCATCCGGATTCCGTCAGCAATGTTTACAGAACTAGACAAGTCCACTTGTGCAATTTACAAAAAGCAACATGTTTACAAGCCCCTCCATAGCTTTGGATCTAAAGGTGGAGAAGTGCCTGGACAGCAGCGTTAGTCTGGAAAGAGGGAATCCTTCTCAGGAGCCATGGAGCAGGGACCCATTTCTAAACCATTCCCACTTTTCCTCTAGGAAATGGGTGCAAGACAAGGAAAGCCATGGCCTGGACTGTCATGTAGAAGCAGCTGGGACGCAGTGTTCCCTGGGGCATCTGGGGACAGTGGTGCCTGTAACTGTCCCCTGGCCATGGGGTGCAACCCCCATCACCCCTCCCTGAGTACCCAGGGCCAATCCATCCTCCATGCACAGCCAGGGCCGGCTGGCCATGCCCAAACTCCTCATTCTGAAGAATACTGAAAACAAACAAGGGGTCCCAGCTAAAAGGGGGTGTTTATAACTTGAAAAATGCTGATACGCCAGCCAGCCATTTGCCCCAAAGTAGGTGATAGCTAGAGCAGCATTTCTTAGAATTAAAAAAAGACTATGAATAGATAGTTATGTTGTGTTTGCAGTCAGGGCCCTCCAGTTAACGGCAGGAAGCCTGTGTTTCTGTTGGACTGCAGCCCACGCCCTGTGTGCATGTGCCTGTGCACAACAGAGACACAGTGAAGTGGGCAAGGGGAGCGTGGGTGGATGGTGTGTTGACTTCCAGAACTTTGGATCTCAGGTGGTCACCTAGAAATCCAATTGATGGGAAAGAACATGATTTCCTACTTGTAAGCCAACATGGTGTTGCTTCATGCAAGCCCCTTACCTAGAAAGAGATGCTGGGTGTCACTATGAAGTTACATGGGGACTCCAGAACTCAACCCTGGCACACTGATCATGTATTCAAGCTGGGGAGGCAAGAGCTGTCAGCCTAGAAGACAGTACATTGCAGAGTGTCTGCTTCTGGGTGTCACCATTCTGGAGCCATAGCTGCCAAGGCAGAGTCCTGAGGGCCACGCTTGCAGCCCAGCCCTCACCCAGTAAGAGAGGGAAGGAAGAGGCTGGGTTTACTGGGCCCCATTCTGTATTCTCAACCTAAGTGGCCGTTGATACTCCAAAGGAGAAATGTATTGGGGTTCCACGCACCCTGGAAAGTCAGAGAACCTTCCCTGACAGAAGCTCCCTTCCTGCAATTCACTGTTTAAGCCTTTAGTAACTTCTGCCTTGCTCCTCAAGAGCCTCCCTTGTCTTGTTTAATTTAGACCTGGGTAGTAATGAGGACTGTGTCGACTCCACTCTCATCCACAGGATTGAAATTTTTCATTAAGGAGTTCCTGGGAGACTGGTCACGTTTACTCTCTCAAGCATCGCATCTGCCTGCTTGTTGCAGTCTTCAGGCTGGCTGGCTAAATGACAGTCCTGGGTGGCAGGGAGGAGACGCCCCCAATTTCAGTTCTAAAGTAGGACTGATTGCTTACCTGTATGGGGGGCCTGGGGAACTACAAACAATCGCCACTCCTGAAAGGGACTGCGGGTGGCAGGGAGTATTTTGAAAATATTCATTTTTTAGAAATTCATTCTTCATTAGTAACACATGGCAATGCAGTGGGATACGGAGAAAGAGCCCGGGCAGCTCGCTTAATGGCTGAGTGACACTGGGCTGGCCCCACAATCCTTGTCAGCCTCAGTCTCCGTATCTAAGCAGTAGGGATTCAAACGAAATCCTGTCCTTACCTGGTGGTTGTGCAACGGCAATGGAACAATATGTGTGAATGGTAGAGAAGCAGGAGGTCAAGCCAGGAAAGAGCCAAGATTCTGGAGTCCAACTCCCTGGGTTCAAATCCCAGTTCTGCCACTGACGGACTGTGTGACTTCAGGCAAGTCACAAAATCCCTCTGTGCTATAGCTGTCTCATCTGTCAAATGGGGGTGACAAGTGAAACTACTTCAAGGGGCTGTCATGAGAATTTAGTGACAGAAGGGGCATCTCGTGACTGGTAACGTGCCTTTCATATAGTAAGTGCTCAATAAAGATGGGCCCAGGAGTGTGGCTGCTGCTGAATGCAACCCATGCTGGCACGTGGGAGGGGCTCCATGAACAACTCCTGATTCTGCATCTGGGCTACCGTCCTATTGTTCTTTATTTTTATTAATTAATTAATTAATTTATTTTGAGACAGAGTCTCACTCTGTCGCCCAGGCTGGAGTGCAGTGGCGTGCTCTCGCTCACTGCAACCTCTGCCTCCCAAGTTCAAGCGATTCTCCTGCCTCAACCTCCAGAGTAGCTGGGACTACAGGTGCCTGCCACCACACTGGCTAGTTTGTGTATGTTTAGTAAAGACGGGGTTTCACCATATTGGCTAGGCTGGTCTTGAACTCCTGACCTTGTGATCTGCCTGCCTCAGTCTCCCAAAGTGCTGGGATTACAGGCATGAGCCATAGTGCCCAGCCTATTGGCCTTTATTGAGGCCTATCTTCCTGGCAGTTATGACCATCCCCGGAAAATGACTAAAAAAAAAAAAATCCCTGAAGCCTGGAGTCATGCAATTCAGAAAGAGATACCATGGAGACCCACTGAAGGAAGCGCTGGTCTAAGTCCTTTCCCTCTCAAAATGGTTTTGGGGCAGTTAAATAGAGAATTCCTTCATTCACTTTCTCATCTTCCTTAATAACTGAAAATCCCTGCGGCTGGAAGAATGACCTCCCCCTCTTCCCGCATCCAAGATGTCCACATCCTAACCTGCAGAAGTTGTGAATATGTTATGTTACATGGCAAGGGGGAATCAAGGTAGCAGATGGAATTAAGGCTGCTAATCATCTGACCACAAAATAAAAAGATTAGCCTGGATTATGTGGGTGGGTCCCGTGTAATCTGTAATCACAAGCGTCCTTTAAATGTGGAAGAAGAAGGCAGGGGATTCAGTGATGAGATGTGAGAAGGACTCAACCGGCCATTGCTGGCTATGAGGATGGAATCGTGTCATGAGCCAAGGAATGCAGGTGGCCCCCGAAGCAACAATCCCCTTGATTTGATTTTAGCCAGTGAGATCCACATCAGATTTCTGAACCCCAGAACCATAAGATATAAATGTGTATTGTTTGAAATCATTAAGTTTGCAGTCATTTCTTACAGCAGCGATAGGAAACTAAGATAGCCCCAGATGATTCCTTCATCTTTGAATCTAAGGTAACTTCTGGGCCTGTGAAGCCCTCCAGGGATGAGCAGCATCCATAGCATCCCCTGCCTCTGCCTCCCCCAAGCATGTTAGGAGCAATCACGTATGTTTGCTCATGCATCCTTCATGTATTCAGGACTTTCCTTGGAACACAGCAGTGAAGAAGACAGACCATCCCCTGCCCTCACGGCACTCACAGCCAAAAGTGGACACTAATTTACCACAGATATGGATGCAAGATGATCATAGAAACACTTTTCTGTGCTTACTAGGTGCATGGCAATGTGCCATACATTAATTTGTTTACTTCTCACAATACTCATGAGGAAAGGAACATTATCATCCCCATTTTACAGATAAGGAAACTGAGGCATAGAGTGTTTGCATGAGGTGCTCATGGGTCACATAACTGGGAGGGGGTGGACTCAGATTTGGAATCCAGGCAGTGCTTCCATCAGTATACTATGCTGCATCTAAAATTACAAGGGATGGGGACCATCCAAGAGAAGAAGGAAGGTGTGACTCTGGCCTCTAAGGTTTCTCTCTACCCTAAAGGAAGGGATTCCTCCTTTAAAGCAGATGTCTGCGACATTGGCTCTGGGGCTGATATTCAGAGGGCTAAATATGATAGAGCCCTTGGCACTCCGCGTGCAGACACAGCACCACCAGATCCACCTGAGCTGGGGGCTTGTGCTATACCTTTCTCTGGGCTTGGCACAGACCCCAGGCCTGGGCTGGAGCTGAGCCAAGCCGAGCCTGCTGACAATCAACAGGCCTTTACTGACTGGTCATTCTCTGCAGCACATGGCTGTCCATTTAAACGTGGATCCAATATTGCTATACGTCAGGTAAGCTCAGCGAGAACGCACAGCGTGATGCTCTCTCAACGAGAGACAGGTGTGACACACACGAGCTCATTTATTCCAGCAACAGCCTGCAACCCCAGAACCCACTCATCCCTGAGTGATATCCCCCAGGGGTGGGGACAGCAAGGTGGCAAGGCTTCCTGTTAGTGGGAGGGAAGTCACAGGAGCCTAAGCCGGGAGGGGCTGGTGCATATGGGGGCCCTCCTGGGAGCTACGGCAGCAGCATCTTTTGGCAGCCAGGCGAACGCTGGCCTGGGTCCATTTCTTCCTCCTGTACCTCTCTAGCTGGGTGACCTACAACACACTCCTCTGGATGTCCGAATTTGCACATATATAAAATAAGGACTCATAATAGTACTTCCCTGACCACTGGGAGGATTGAGACAATATAAGGTGTTTAGCTTGGCAGCCGGCACGTAATAACCACATGATTATGTCATGCAGGGTCTTATTTAATCCCTCCCGATGGCTCTGAGAGAAGTCACTGTTACTGTCTTCATTTTATTTTTTTATTTTTTATTTTGTTTTTGAGACAGAGTCTCACTCTGTCACCCCGGCTGGAGTGCAGTGGCGTGATCTCAGCTCACTGCAGCCTCCACCTTCTGGGCTCAAGCGATTCTCCTGCCTCAGCCTCCCGAGTAGCTGGGATTACAGGCGCTCACCACCACACCCAGCTAATTTTTTTCTTTTTTGTATTTTTAGTAGAGATGGGGTTACACCATGTTGGCCAGGCTGGTCTCGAACTCCTGACCTCAAGTGATCTGCCTGCCTTGGCCTCCCAAAGTGCGGGGATTACAGGCATGAGCCACCACATCCGGCCTGTCTTTATTTTCCAGATGTGGAAACTAAGGCTGGCACAGGGGCCAGAACTTGCACATGGACTTCTGGCAAGTCAAGGGTTTGCATCCAGGGCATGAGTGGGCTCTTCCCACAGCTCTGCCTCGAGGTCAGCTACCCCAGCTTGCCTCGGGTCTGGATTGGAACATTAGGTCTTGAGTTCCGGCCCATGGTCTTTGAAACTGAGTACTCTAGGAGGGAGGTACTGTTATCATTCCCGTTTTACAGATGAAGAAACTGAGGCACAAAGAGTTTGAATGACCTGTCCAAAGTCACAGAGCTGGGTGGTGGACCCAGATTTGGAACCCAGGTAGTCTTTTTATCTCTACACCGTGCAGCACCTAAAATAAATCCCACGCTACGCTGGGCTGTGCTGTGCTACATACCATATACGGACGAGCACTTCTCACCACCACAAAGCTCACTGTGAAGAAAGGCCTCTGATGCGGTGCCAGGGTGAACATCGAGCAGCCGCTGCGTCTGGCTGAGCTCATTATTGTCATTGTCATCATCACAGTCACCATCATCATCATCATCACCACCACAAAAGCAAACCCGAATTCCTCACATTTATCAGGCAACTTTTATATTTTAAAGCCCTTTCCCATCCATCAGGCCTCTGACTTTTGCCCCAGCCCTGACAGACTTCTGGCAAGTCAAGGGTTTGCATCCAGGTCACGAGTGGGCTCTTCCCACAGCTCTGCCTCGAGGTCAGCTACCCCAGCTTGCTATGGTGGGAGAAACAAGCCCAGTTTGCAGACAGTGAAACTGACCATGGTCCCATGGTCCTCTACTAGCAGGTGAGGCTTTGCACTGCCCTTCACAATCCCGCAGGCTGGGCGCTTTCTCCCCAGTGCCTCAATCTGTTGCATCCTTTGGCATTTGTGGGAGAGGAAGCAGGAAGCACTCCCCAGCCCCCACCAAAGGGAGGCTTTATCCCTATCAGTGATAGGGACTTGAACGAGTTTGTTTACAGGGATGGGGTTCCCCTTAGTGGGACTCTCCCAGTGTGCCTTCTTCGTGTGCTCTGACCTTTGAGATACGTATATAAACATCCATGTGCTTGGGCAACCTACCATACTGGACACGTAATGATCACATTGCAATGCTCTGAGCTATGCTTACATGGGAGGCAGGGGGTAGCCTTACTACCCGTGAGGCATCTTTAGAGCACATGACAGGTGGCAGGGAGGCTGCTCCAGCTGCTTCCAAGTTGGAGAACCCAAAGAGAACCCACTGCCAGAACGAAAGTAAAGGGACAGCTACGGGTGGGTTGGCAAAAATGCAACCAACATGTCTCTCTACACCCTAGCCTTCCTGCTGCTCCAACTCTTTAGGCAGCCTCTGCTCATCCGTAGGAGCTGGCTTGGGAAGGAAGCCTGTTAGCAAGCCCTGGCTGCAATGAGACAGCCTGAACTGCAGCATCATGGGGTGATGAGGATAAATGGCCTCAAATCTGGAAACAAACAGCCCGGTATGGACCTGGCCTCAGGAGTCAGCCAAGTGGGCAAACAGAAGAGTGGCCCAGCACGGCATCCTTCACCAGCAGGACTCCTTTGGGAAGAGGTGCAGAGCCAGGTATCAGTTCCTGTTACCTACACTTTAGCTGCCACTCAAAACCCATGTAGAGTAAGCTGTACAGAGTGTGGGTTCAAATCTTTTATCTTCATACACAGCCATGTTGAAAAATTTCTTTACATTTGGCTGTACACACCCCGGTTCCCACCTGGGTTTTGCAGGTACACTGATTGTGCTCAGAGTAGGCAAAGCAGGTAAACAGTCCCATTCCCAGGACACTGGCTTAGCTTGGCTGATTTCTATCCTGGAGGGCTCCATCTCACAAATACACCCACAATCCACTGTCTCACTGGGAGACAGTCATGCCATGTCAAATCCCCAAGCAGAATAAATGCAGTCCAGCCACATCCTTGAATACCTACTGGATCCTGAGGAGGGCCCAGGGTGGAAATATCCACAATCTGGCCTGTGTTTGATAAGGCTGAGCTCCCGAAATGGTGCGGCCAGGCTGGGTTACAAGGCATTCATTATTTGTCTTCCGTAGCTGCCAGTAGATCCTTAAGAACACGCTGCTGTATGCTAACCATTTTCCCTATGTCCTTACTGCAAGCCGCATGAATTAGAGGTTGGACTTGTTTAATGAGTGCATGTTCTTATTTATCTCAGGGGTCCTGGAGGGGAAGGTGGGAAGGGGGATGGGGTTTGCTTGCACAGAACAATAGAAGATTGTCCCCTAAAATAACAACCCCCTGTCCCCAGCCAAATAATGGAAGACTTTAAGTTGCCAGGGTCAGGGCCTATGAGAACTACCCAGTCAAATTGGCATCACCCCATAAATTGGGAGAAATGGTCTCCATTCATTCAGCCCAGGAGAAAAGGGCATTTATGCTGTTGTAGAGGGAGGTTTCAAGAATGATGACGTTGGTTTTAGGAATTTCCATGCAATGTCAGGGCGACTGTTCAGGGACTGAGGCTGTGGCCAACCAGGATTTCTCTTGGCTGGTAGTTCTGAGGGTTAACAGCTGATCAGTGTAGATGTGGCCAGCTCCTTCACACCAAATACTTTCCAGGCAACTCCAAATGGAGTTCAGGGACTGGGAGAAAATGGCTGCCTGGCCTTTGGAAACAGAGAGACCTGGATTTTGACCTTGGCTCCACTACCTTCTAGCTGTGTGTTCCTTCACCTTTCTGGCTCCTAATGTCCTCACGTGTGAAGAAGTAGTAGTACAAAAAGGAGCGGCTGCTGTGAGAAGCTTTATACTGGCACACAGTAAATACGAGATCCAAATGGACCATCTGTTCCCTTTGTCTGTCAACTTGTCACAGAAGATAAGGAGTCAAGGTGAGGTGCTGAAGGCACACTCCAAACTGGAGTTTCACCCTCAGCTGGCTGTGCACCTGGACAAGATGTTGTGCTTCTCTGGGCCTCAGTTTCCTCAGGTGTCAAATGGGAATAGCAGTAACAGTACCCACGTCACAGAAACCAAATGGTACACGTGGTGTACAATGCTCACTCCGTGCCTTCTGCATGGTGAACGCTTAATAAGTGCGAGCTCCCAGCCTGACTTTTCCATCCTAACCACTCATTCCTGCCCCGCCCCAGCCCAACCTTAACATGTTCTTACCCAATCAACACATTCCCAGTGAGACTCAGCTTTTCCCCCAGAACACTCCTCTCCTTCCAATGTCATGTGCTGCCTGGCCTGTCCCTTCCATAAAGCTAAGCTGTGGTCAGAGGCAGCACCAGCGGGACTACGCTGAAGCCTCCAGGAAGCTGCTTCTGCCTCGGTGGCCTCCTATTTCTCCTTGTTGGAATGAGACAGTGCAAGTTTGTAAAATCCTGAGCCCCAGGTGGACCTAGGACCCAGAGATGTAAGACTCCTCTAAGTCCTGTTTAGTTATTTCCTTCCAAAGTTTATTATTATTATTATTATTTACTTTTAAAGCATCACTTGTCTTTAAAGAACCTGGCTATCACCTCTACTTCATCCTCTCAGGCCCTTTTAAATTCACCCTTGTAGGCTTAAAAAAATGTCACTGCACATGGCTGAGAAGAGAACAAACCTCTCACTTCCCACTCCTGCCACCCCCCAGTTTGGATTCAATTATAAATTGGCTGACATTGTCCTTGGGTCGTTCCCAAGATTAATTGGGAAATCGACATTAAGGACATTAAAAAAAATGAGCCTGGCTGTTTATTCAAGGTAGAAGGGAAGGAGGGATCATTTCTAATTCTACTTCCTACCATCTCCATGTGATGCTGAAACATCAGCCTTCTTTTCTTTATTTTTGTAAGAAGCATTTTTTTGTTTGGATATATAACCTATTCAAGAGTTAGGGCAAGAAAGTGCTAGGGACTGCCTATGAAAGGAAGTGCATCTATAAACCAGTGAAAAAAATTAAATCCATCTGGGAACTTCAGGCACTGTTTTAAAAGGGATATTTAAAAAAGCATTCACAGGGCATCTCAGGAAATGTGCTCTGTGTACAAGCCCATCTTGGCATGAATACAGTTTTACTGAGTATGACACAACACCGTTACTCTAGGGAAGAAGGAAGAATATGCACCCCCCAACGCAAATATTTGATAATTGCAACAGGATGTTAAAATGGAATTTCGCTAAAACATCAAAATATATTAGATGGCCGATCCAAAAGAGGTCCTGGACTAAAAGCAGACTCTACGATAGAGGCTAACAGCTGGTGAGCTACTCTCAACTCGTAACCACAGTCCCACTCAACTTTGCCCACATCGAGCACAGAAGGGTTGGGTTTTAGGAGACGGGAAAAGAGGCTGTACAGAAGTTTGCTGGGGAGATGCTGTGGAGCTGGAAGTCACACTTGCCCATTTACCCACGGGAGAAGCCTGGGAGATGTCCTCCCATGTGTTAAATAGAAGAGGGGCAGTTAAATCACTGAAGAGCTTAATATATGTGCCCTTACAGTTTGAGGGGCCACGTTTACTCATTGTCTGGGGGCTTGAACCTGTGACTTACTGCTAACTAACATCAAAGGAAAAGCTGGAGTGCAGCTGGCCCTCCCAGACCTTCCGGGAAGGGGATGAATGTGGCTTCTTGTGGAGTGGGCCTTGCTCCAGGGAGGGGCCATGCTTGGGCCTGTCCAGGAGGAGGGGTCCTCTGGAAGGGTATCGGATGGATTTCCAATCCTAAAGGAGCTGAGGAATGAGTTGGGAACCGCAAGCGGGAATGAAGCCTTATTAAGGAAACTGATTCCCCAGAGAGCCCACGAAAGTGCCACAGAAGAAAAGAGCCTGCTGGGAACATCTGCCCAGTCTGGAGACAGCCAGCACCAACTCAAGACCACGTCAGTGGTGCAAGAATTTTCTTGCATCTTTTCCCCTTCTCCCTCCCTCCTTGCTGCAGCCATAGGCCAGCTGACAGAGGAATCAAGGGCTCGGCTTCACATGAAAAAACTTTTTTTTTTTTTGAGACAGGGTATTGCTTTGTGGCCCAGGCTGGAATGCAGTGGTGCAATCATGGCTCACTGCAGCCTTAACCTCCTGGGCTTAAGGGATTCTCTCACTCAGCCTCCCAAGTAGCTGGGACCACAGTCACACGCCACCACGCCTGGCAGATTTTTTGAATTTCTGTGTAGATGGGGTCTTGCTGGCTGTGTTCCCTAGGCTGGTCTCAAACTCCTGGACTGAAGTGATCCTCCTGCCTTGGTGTCCCAAAATGCTTGCATTATAAGTATGAGCCACTATGCCCAGCTAAAAGTTTTTAATAACAGCTTTACTCAGATATGAGTCACATATCATACATTTCACCCATTTAAAGTACATTATTCAATGGTTTTCAGTTTTTGTTATTTCAAAAAGAAACCTTGTACCCACCACCCACTTTTGCTGTTACTCTCTGTCCCCATCCCCCTACCCCTAAGCAACCATTAACTTGCTCTCTGTCTCCACGGATTTGCCTATTCTGGACATTTCATAGAAATGGACCACATGGTGCCCTGTGGGCTTCTTAATGAAAGAACCGCATGTGCTGGCTGAACCCTGCAGCTTCCTAGTCTTGGGTTCTCAGCAGGTCACAGTAGCACCTGACTCAAAGGAAGGTGTTAAGGATTAAATGAGATGTCCCCAGTCAACTGTTTCATTTGCACACAAGCTCACTCCAGCTCCCTGGCCCCACCCAGAGCTGGCAAAGGAATCTCCAGCACGCTTTGCTATGGTGGGCATCACTCTGAGGACAGTGCCTGTCCCTCTACCAGATGCCTTGAGGGCCACATCTGCCTTGTTGGCTTTCCTGTCCCCAAAGCCACCTGCCACATGCCTGGCTCCTATCAGAGCCTCATGTACTTGCTACCTGATGACGGGAGGAAGCTGAGGAGAGAGAGAAGGCCCTGGAGCGAACCCTGGGTGTGGGAGTGAGGCTGTGGGTGCAGGGGGCTCGTAGGTCCCCACAGGAGGGCCAGGAGGCAGCGCCAGATGGCAGGCAAACTCTGTTGCTTTCTGGTTAAGTTTTAAGCATTTCTTTGTCTTGCAGTTTCTTTGTCATTGCCATCCGATGCTTTGTATTGTTCTGAAGGCAAATGTAAAGCAGGAACCGGGTCTCGGTGCTTTGCTCCTCCTCATCTCGGGTGCCCTGTGTGAACGTGCTCTGTCCTTGGGCCCAGGATGGCTGATCCCCACAGCTTGCCCCATGACCTTTCTCTTTCCTTACATTCACAGCTGTGTCATTTCCTCTCCGTAAGTAAGGCCACATTCTATGATGCTACTAAGGTGAAAATGACACACTTTTCAACCGATGCTCACTGGGGCACCCAAGGGGCCCCTGCCGCATGGCAGGTAATACAGGGTCATTGTGCTGGAGCCTTCCGGAGATGGGGGAAGCTGGAGCGAGCGTAGACTCATCCGAAAAGTCACAGATGGCACTTCAAGGGGATGTCTCTACATGGCCCAGACAGTGGTTTTCTAGGGAGCGTCCCTGCCAGAGGGGAGCCCAGTCTGGCTTCCGTGTGACCCCAGAGATGGTGAGGACAGCATGGGGTGGGCTGGCTAGGAGGGGGCACCTGGAGGAAGACGCAGCCTTGGAGGATGGAGTAGGGACACCCTGAGTACCTTGCAAGCTTGGCCAGTCACGGAGCTGTCATTCCTCATACAGAGCCTTGTTTCCTCCTCACCAGGATCCCGCCAGAGATAGGAGATCCTCACTTGATGGGTGCTGACGAGTTGATGGGTGCTGACGAGTTGATGGGTGCAGCACACCAACATGGCACAAGTATACATATGTAACAAACCTGCACGTTATGCACAGGTACCCTAGAACTTAAAGTATAATTAAAAAAAAAAAAAAAAAAAAAAGAGGTATCTGGGCCCAGGGAGCTGTTCCAACGCCGCACAGCTAGGCAGGGACACAAGTGGGTCCCACGCACCTGCAGGGAAAGCTGGCGCCCTTGACAACCCTGCTCCCAGCTCATCCCCACAGCCGCCCCCCTGGAAGGAGGCATGACTGTCATCAGCCCCATTTCTCAGGCGACGAATCAGGTTCTGTGAAATGAACTACCCTGACCGAGGTCACTCAGTCACTTGGCGAAGATTCAAACCCAAGTTGGCCTAATTGCAAAGCCTGTGGATGCACCCACCCCTAACACCCTACTGACTTCGGCTGTGTTCCACGCTCTCCCTTGCCAGGGTGCACGTCTGAACATGGCCCGGGAATCTCCCGGGGGAGGAGAAGTGTCAGTGCATGGAATAGAATAAGGATGATCATGTATGGACATGTGTGTTTTGTGCATGTGCATGTGTTATCTAAAACTGTGTCTGTGTTATATGTCTATATGCACATGTATGCTTGTGAGCATGAGTTTCTATGTGTTTGTATTTGTGTGCATGCCTGCATGTGTCTATGTTGTACATGTGTGTTTGTATATGCACACATCTGTGAGTGCATTGCTGTGTGCTTGTGCCTGTGTGTGTTTGAATGTATGGATGTATCTGCCTGCATGTATGTATGTTCTATGTGACCTCACTATCCATGGGTATATACGATGCACGTATCTGTGTGTGTTTGTGCGCATTTGGATGTGAGTGTATAAATGATCCCATGTATGCCAGTGGAGATTTAGGAGACTGGGTCCCTACAGTGGAAAGTTATTCATTCTTTTCAGCTAATAGAAAACAA
Source organism: Rhinopithecus roxellana (assembly GCF_007565055.1). NCBI lineage: Eukaryota > Metazoa > Chordata > Mammalia > Primates > Cercopithecidae > Rhinopithecus > Rhinopithecus roxellana. The sequence goes on from NC_044558.1 coordinate 101,266,285, forward strand.
AGAAATCTTTTCTTCAAGTTCTGCTTTGGGGCACCAGAATGTAAACTTTATGCGACTAGGTTTACAGTCTCCAGGGAAAGAATGTTCCTTTTGAAGTCATCTAGGCTGAGAAAACTTAGCATTCACTGCTGAGTTTCAAATTTTTTGACTACCACACGAGAAATAAAGTATATCATTCCATATATATTTCTTAAAACAAGTTACCCTTACCATGTGTAATGTGCGCTATTTTTTATTTTTTCTATTTCATTTTTTAAATGCCAGTAACTGTGAGTCACTAAAGTAAAGTCACAGCCCATTCGTGGGACATGAACTGCATTTTGAAAACCGCTGTCTGGGGGACTCCTGCCCCGACTCTGTAGGAAGGGGTTTCACCCACCCATTTAGCAAATGAACACTGAGCAGTCACTTTGTGCCAACTACTTTTCTAGATTCTTGGGAAACAAGTTTCCTGCCTTCTTGGCACTTTCATTCTAAAAGAGAAAATGAACCACCAACCTCAAACATTTCAATCATTTCAGGTGGTTAGTGGGGTCTGGGAAGGTGCTGCAGTGGGCTGGTCTGGGAGGACTTCTCTGAGGAGGTGACAGTTACACTGAGACTCGGATGATGAGAAGGAACTGACCTTGGCAAAAGGTGGGAGGACGACTGTCCTGTATTTTGTTTCCAGTCTATGCTGCCAAAGGGTGGAAATGGACCTCGATTCAGAGGCTCGCTGTGATCCCATCCTCCTCCCCACCCCTCCTCTCCTCTCCCCTTTCAGCTACACTTTGCCCCAAGTTCTCCATATTAAAATGTGGCAGTTCTCCAGTGGCATAGACTCATTTCCCCCCTGGGACATTAAAATATAACATTTAGTCTGATAGAAGGCAGCTGAGTTTGTGGAGGGTGATTTTTACTGATCAACAAGGCTCAGGAATGAAGGGGAGAGGCCAGGCAGGTGGGGTTGAGAGCCTCAAGTCAGAAAGCCCATTTCCAATGAGACAAAACCAATGAAGAGTCCTTGCCCCCAAAGTCATTCAAGGCTGAGGGCTCCCTCTCCAGGGATAGAACGTGAAAGTTTCCTGGTGTAAGTAGGGTCATCTCCCTCACTGCCAGGAGGTCGCTTCTCAAATGCCATCTACTCAGTGAGCCTTCGCTGACCACTCACTCTGTCTATCATCTCTCTCTCTCTCTCTCCATCCACCCACCCACCTACCCACTCACCTATGTACCCACCTGCCTACCTACCTACCTACCTACCTACCTACTTATCTGTTTTTGTTTGTGTTTTTTTGAGACAGTCTCACTCTGTCGCCCAGGCTGGAGTGCAGGGGCACGATCTCGGCTCACTGCAAACTCCGCCTCCCAGGTTCAAGTAATCCTCCTACCTCAGCCTCCTGAGTAGCTGGGATTACAGGCACGCGTCACCGAGCCTGGCTAATTTTTGTATTTTTAGTAGAGACAGGGTTTCACCATGTTGGCCAGGCTGGTCTTGAACTCCTGACCTCAGGTGATCCGCCCGCCTCAGCCTCCTAAAATGCTGGAATTATAGGCGTGAACCACTGTGCCCAGCAATATCTATCTGTTTTTGAGATAGGGCCTCACTCCGTCTCCCTGACTGAAGTGTCGTGGTGCAGTCATAGCTCACTGCAACCCCAAACTTCTGCACTCAAGCAATCCTCCTGCCTCAGCCTCCCCAGTAGGTGGGACTACATGCATGTGCCAGCAGGCCTGTCTAATTTTGAATTTCTTTTATTTTTGCATTTTTTGAGACAGAGTATTGCTCTGTCGCCCTGGCGGTATTGTGATCTTCGCTCACCGCAACCTCAGCCTCCCAGGCTCAGGCAATTCTCTGCCTCAGCCCCCTGAGTAGCTGGGATTACAAGTGTGTGCCACCACGCCCGGCTGATTTTTGTATTTTTTGTACGATAGGGTTTCGCCATGTTGGCCAGGCTGTTCTCAAACTCCTGGCCCCAAGCAATCCTCTTGCCTTGACCTCCTAAGATATTGGGATCACAGGTGTAATCCACTGCACCTGGCCCTGCCCTCATTATTTAACCTGCAGCCCTTAGCTTCCGGATTTGCTATATATTAATATTGCACTTGCTTATCTGTTTATTACCCAGCTCCCCATCTAGAGTGTGAGCACCAAAAGGGCAGAGATTTTTATTTTGTTTCCCATCTAAGGCACAGTTGGTGCTCAAAAAAATAGCTGTTGCCCAGGTCAATGAATAACAGCTCCCATTTACCATGCCCCTGGTATGTGCTGAGCCTTCTACATACCTGTGGCCCCTGGTCCTCATAGAAACCCTGCAAAGTGGTTACTATCATTCCCATTCTAGAGATAATAAAACAGAGGCTCCAAGAGGCGAAGGCAACACAGGGAATCCGTGATGAATTTGGAGCCGAAGCCTGGGTCTCCCTGACTCCAAACCCTCCAGGCCACAATGCTTCCACTTAGCAAACAGTAACACTGTATACACCAGGTGACCCACAGCAAGATCTTCCCAAAATGAAGCTCTGTAGGCACCAAGCACTTCTCCGTGTGTTGCCTAAAGAAAGTGTGAAGGTGGTGTTTTGAGTCAGCAGAGGCTTCTCTGGCACACAGCTGGCCCGTCCTCTCCGAGTGGAAGCAGAGGTTCATATTGTAATATGATTCATAAAAAATGTCCATGCTTTTTGTTTCTCAACACACTAAGGCACACGGAACATAAACAGTTCCGTGCCTTAGAAACCTATGCCACTAAATACCCTTTATCAAGTCCCCTGAGATTGAAGCTGGGTGCGCTCCTCTCAGCACCCCAGAAGGAGTACTGAGGGGCAAAGGTGGCCCAGTGATGCGGGATGTGACAACCTTCTGCTTCCCTCCACACCTCGGGGCCAAGCTGCCAAGAACACATGAGCCAGGCATCTGAGGCCTGCACAGGCCGGGGTTCTGGGGCATCAGCAGCATGATTTTGGTCAGGGACAGCAGCTGCTTCAAATTTTGAACTCCTCTAAACAGATTAACAAGGTTTTTCTGCCCTGGAAAGAGACCAAAAGACTTGGGCCACAGCCTTCATCTTCAGACTCTTTTGGCTAAAGCCTCCAGCTGAGAGGCAGAGAAAGGCCAAAAGCAGTGACAGTCAAGTCAGCTGGGTCCCACCCCCTCCTCTAACCAGCAGCGGTTCCCAGAATGCCTGGGCAGAACCTGAGCAACAGAGGTGAGGCGGGGAGAGCCCAGCACAAGGTCTCACCTCTGCAGGGGCTGCTGCCTGACTCCCGCAGTTTCCCCTTCCTCCCTCACCTGCAGCCCCCACCCGCCCCTCCCGCCGCAATTAAGTCAGGTCTGGAGTCCGGTTCCTTCCAGGAGACCACAGCCCTGGCCTTCCTGGATCTCCCTGAGCACAGAGCCAGGAGGCAAGGAACATGACATAGGCAGGGGTGGGAGGTGGGGGTGGAAGGAGTTTGCTTCCAGAACATATGGAAGTGATGGGCTGTCACCTTTCTCTCATACTGTCCAGTTCCTATGGCCTGAACTAAGCAGTGTATGCACTGCCCCCAGGCTCGTCTCTACACCTTTCATTTGACGAACATTTGAGTTCCCACTTGGTGCCAGGCATTGGACTAGGCCCTGGACACGTATGCCATTCAACAAAAGGAGGATCAGCTACGAACCAGGCCCTAAGGAGCCGTTATAAGAACTCGGCTGTAACTACCAGCTATTGAGCTGGGCACTGTTCTAAATGCTCCTCACATGCAAACTCGTCCATCCTCAAAACCAGGCATCGATGATAAGTGATTTTTGAGCAGAGGCCTGAAGGAAGTGAAGGAACTAATGGGGGATACCTGGAGGAAGGCTGTTACAGGCAGCGTTGACAGCAAGGCAAAGGCACGTGCCTGGTGTGTGCTTAGCATGTGCCTGGTAGATGCGAGGAACCACAGAGAGAGCCTGGAATGGAGTGGGCAGTGCCAGGCCTCACAGGCCACGAGGAGGCTCCGACCTTTCACTGAGCTGGGAGCCCTTGGAGGTGTGAGTGTGGGAGGAACATGATCTGACTTATGCTGTAGACCAGCTCTGGCTGCGGTAGTAGAATGTTCTCAGGTGGGAGAGGGGGTGGAGGCAGGGTTCATCCAGGTGAGACTGGAGAAGAGAGACAACAGCCGGGGTGGGGGGAAGTGGCTGAATTATTGATCTCCTTTGAAAGTAGAGCTGAGAGGACCTGCGTGGGGGCTAAACACGTGGCATGGAATAGGAAGATGTCACAGAGGCCTCTGAGGAGTTTACCCTGAAAAGACCAGGTTGCATTTGTTGAGGTGAGAGATCTGAGCTGTTTCAGACCTGTCAAATTTGCAGCACCAAACAAGATGGCCAGGAGGCAGCTACGGGAACAAGTCTGGGGTCCGAGGGGCCCGAGGTGTCAGCTGCCTCATGCTAAGAACAGGAATTATGAATACATTCACTTAGCACGTACTCTAGGGTGCGCCCACTATGGCCCAGGCACTGTGCTAGGTGCAGGGGATGCAGCAGGAAGCAGATAAAGTCTTCGCCCGGGTGAGTTCCCATGAGCCAGCAGGCATGCTGCAGGCAGGGCGACAGGGAAAGTCGCTGGGAAAAGTGAGAAGCCGGCATTGTGTGTGATTAGTCCCAGAGAGTGTGGGTGTGGGGCTGCAGGGCCAGGAGGTCAGTGGTGACCACACGCCTGCCGTCCCATCCAGGCTGCTTTGGAGCCTGCTGCTAAGGCATGAGGAGGACTTGGACTCCAAGTCTGTGAAGGGCGCCAGGCTCGAGTTAGATCTGAACAGTGTCCAATCTGCTGGAACCCATTATCGACTCTCACAGACCCGCTGTCCGCCCTTGGAGAAACGTCGAAACGGTACTGTCTGAGCCAACATCAGCTCAGATGAATAGCAGGGGACGACTTAATGTTTGCAACGTGCTTGAAGACACTGCTGGGGGCAGGGTGGAATCTGGGAAGGAGCGGAGAGAGAGGGGAGGGAGAGATGATTCGCCCCAGTGGGAGGGGAGTCTCTCAACCACTGGGACAAAGAGCTGTCTCTTCTCTCCCTGCAGCTTCCTGAGGGACCCTGAGGAATGAGCTGGGTGCTGTCCTCCCATGTCCCATCAGTCGACATCACAGAATGGGTTCAGGGCCACCCAGGTTCCCAATCTTGCTAGCTGTGAACCTTGAGCAAATGATTTACCCTCCCTAGGCCTCAGTTTCCATATCTACAAATTAGAGCTGCTGTGCAGTCTCACAGAGTTGTTGAGAGGATTGAATGAAATAGCACAGAGCATGACTTAGAAGTGTCTGGCATGCAGGAGGACTCAGTAATTGTTAGCTATTATTATTATTATTTATTAAGCACCCAGCATGTGCTGGTATCAGGATTTCTTTGAAATGGGCAATGGAGGACTTGGTAAGATGGCAGGGTGAATTAAACACTATTGTGGGTTACCTGGGGTAGAGACACTTTCTCCAACAGTCTTTGAAAATGTTAGAGAGCAGAGTCTCTCGGCCTGCTTCTCGAATGAATAAAAGATGGGCTTCTAGAACCCAAGGGGATCTTGGCAGTGCTTGGTGCAGCTCACATGAACCTGTGAGCCCAGCCTGGCTGCTTGCCAGAAGTGAGTGCCTCTGAGTCCCTCCCTGACCCCAAACCAAGGTGAACTCTGCTTGAAGCAATATTGGGAGCCTAATACTGGCGGGAGGGGAACACAGCCAGGGTCACTGTGCCCCCTGCCATGTCCAGCACCCAAATGCATATCAGGCTGCACCTTCCCTGCTCAGTCCTACTAGAATTGAACACACAGACAGGCCCGGGGCAGCCCAAGTCCAGGATTCCCCCTACTTCCCACGGCTTGGTAAGATGGCAGGGTGAATTAAACACTGTCATGAGTTACCCGGGGTACAGACACTTTCTCCAGTGGTCTTTGAAAATGTCATAGAGCATCCTGAAGTCTCACCTGGAGGGACCCTGCTGGTCTGCTCAATGCCGAACATTCTTGAACACTGTGTCTTTAGCCTCTGCTTGACTCCTGCAGTGACAGGGAGCTCTGTACTCCCAGGCAGCCCGCCCCACCTTCTCAGATCTGACCAGCACCTGGCCTTTCGTACTGGAGGTTAGCCCACACCACACAGTGTGCCCGCCGGGTTCACTTCATGCACCTACAGTCAGTCTGGGGTTCACAGAAAGCAGGGGCCTTCTCATTTTAACCTCAGTGATTTATTTTTGCTTGTCCGCAATAACATTGGGTATAAGAGACGTCTCATTATGAAACAGATTTTCAGATACATCAAAGGGATTAATCCCATCTCTTTAATGTAGAGAACTGAGTCAGTAGAAAGAGGGGAGACATTCTGGGCAGAAAGACATGGGTTTAGATTCAGTTTGGCCACTTAGCAGCAGGTTGGTTAACCTTGGCCCGGTTATTCAACCCCTTTGAGCCTCATCTGCATCAAATGGAGGGAATATAAAGAGGAAATGAGACCGTGTGTTTAATGGGACTGGACTATGGCAAGCATCTGGTGTTATAATTATTGTTCTTGCTATATTTTGCCTGTCCAGCTCCTATGGGGTTCAAGCAATTCCCCTGCCTCAGCCTCCCAAGTAGCTGGGACTACAGGTGTATGCCACCATGCCTAGCTAATTTTTGTATTTTAGTAGAGACAGGGTTCCACTGTGTTGGTCAGGATGGTCTTGGTCTCCTGATCTCGTGATCTGCCCGCTTCAGCCTCCCAAAGTGCTGGGATTATAGGCATGAGCCACTGTGCACAGCCAGACTTTTCCTTTTTTGAATCTATGTCTGTTTACATCTTAATCCTCTCATTATGCCATTCTCCCAAAAAGCTTCCCTTGTCTGGGATACTAGGTGACATCCTAATCATACTGGCATAGAGTAGGTGCCAAAAAAAAAAAAAAAGTTTTGGAAACAGCAATCAATACCAATATGAATGTATTACCAGGTGCCAGGTACCATGCCAATTACTTTACATACATTAGTCACCTGTAACCCTCCCATCTTCCACAGGAGCTAATTACTAGTATTATCCCCATTTTACAGATGAGGAAACCGAGGTGCTCAGTTCATTTGTCCAAAGCCACATAACTAGTAAGATGTAGGGATGGGTATATGAGCCTAGATGATTAGATTTTGAAGGCTGCTCTTTTGACCACCATAGTAAATATGTAATTTTCAGAGCCATTTAAGCCTGCAGTGACTCCTGTGAAATAGTGAAGGAGGCAGGCATTTCCGTATTCCAGGAATTCTGGGGATTTCAGAATGGGTTCATATGATTTTCTTTTTTTTTTTTTTTAATTTTGTAATTTATTTATTTATTTATTTTTTATTATACGTTTTTATTTTTGATAGTTTTAAAATTTTATTCTATCAGTATTTTTAATAAATGTTTATTGCTGCATTCCCGACACCCCCAATATATTACTGTTTCATTGTTTTGCTATCCTTGTAGTAATGGAATTTAGTTGGAAGAATAAGACATTTACTTCTAATCTGATTTTTTAAAAAACAGATAGGTAGTATTTGAATACAGCCAGTGTTTTAAATGTAAAAGAAAATGTTTCATCTGGTATTTCTAGAGTTGAGTCATGAATTACAGGCAATGGGATAAAAGTGAATAATTATAGTAGTCCTGTGGGGACAGCTGTAAGAAAGATGGGCACCACAGCTTGCCACAGTGGGCAGGACTATTCCTAGTTTTGGGTGGAACTGAGAGATTTGGGGAAGGATGGCAAAAGAAGATAAAAGTATCGAGGGCTCCCAGGAGGCGCTGGCCTCATCACTTGCAAGCTGGAGGCAGCATCGTTTCCCACCCCTGCTGATGGAGCACTGTAGTCACTGCAAGTGGAGGCCCAAGATCCTTCCCCAAATCACTGAGATCCAACTGCAGGTGAACAAAAGGGCTCCAGTTACTCTGCTTATATTACAGATATAAGAGAAGTGGAACAGCTTGTCTAGGTCCCACAGTAGGTAAGTGGAAACCATGTGTTACACATCAACCTCATTCACCCATTTGTCCACTCAACAGATACTCAGTGAGCACCAACTATCTGAAAGCCACCAGGAGAGAAGCACCATGTTCTCAGTGACCCACAATTGAGACCAGTGCTGTCCCATAGAGGGAGATATCATGCGGGCCACGCTTACAATCTAAAATGTTCTAGCAGCCACCTTTGAAAGCAAAAAGAGGCAGGTGGAATAAATTCTAATCATTTATTTCACTCAATATATCCAAAATATCATTTTAACATGTAATTAATATTTAACAAATATTAATGAAAGAGACATTTTACTTTCTTTGTACTCTTTGAAATCTGTATTTTACACTTATGGCACATCTCAGTTCGGACTGGCAAAATGTCAAGAGCTCAATCACCACACATGAGCTACCTAGCATATTGGAAAGCACAGATCTGTATGTACAGTTCTCAGTCTCACTATGTATTAGAATCACATGGGGAGCATGTACAAAAATACAGCTTTCCAGCCCCCACCCAAAGATTTGATTCATTAGATCTAGGGTGAGGCCCGAGAATTTGTATTTTAACCAGCATTCCAGGGTATTCTAATGCAACTAGTCATTTTGGATGCAGTGAGCTGAGAAAATGCAGCCAAGTCATTTATTGTGCCTTCTTAGAGACGGGCCAGATAGCCAGTGAAGATGCTTCCCTGATTCATATTGACTAGGAAAAGCTTGGTTTTTAACTAGCGAAGTTGGAATTAAAGACAATATTCAATCACATTCAGTTGAATTACTTTTAAGTATAAAGAGTAAATTCAAAAGAGTTTCCAAGTAAGCAGTGCTTGCTTTAGTAAACAGATAAGACTTCCTGATTAATAATAAAGAATATTCATTTGCACACGCTATGTTAAACTCTTGAAATACTAATTTATTTTCCCAAGATTAAACAAACCTTCAATCATATCTCCAGTAATTTGCTCAACAGAAAAACTTTCTAACAAGACAATAGACAGTTGAGTGGTAGCACTGCCTATGCCGAGCTGGTAAGTGAGGAAGGTTAGGAGACATTCACCAATATGCTTTAATTGAATGCCTTCTGTATGCCAGACACAGCCCTCAGCCCTGAGACTACAGAGATGGGTGAGAACTTTGGAATTACAGAGTTTGCACTGTAGTTGAAGAGATAGGTGATGACAGGCAGATAACTCTATGGAAGCAGACAATGGAAAAGATAGTCCTGCACTGGAGCCCAAGGAAAGCTCCCTGGGTAAGAACTGAGCTTACCAAGTGACTTCCAAGTGACAGGAAAGTGTTTCACAAGTAGAGACAGGGAACATTAGCAGAGGGAGCAAGAACATTGTCATCGAGTGCTTGGAGTCATGTGGGTGAGGAGGTGGAGAAGATGGAGATGATGCTGGAGAAATTGGTTGAGGTTGGGATGATGAAATGCCTTGAAGGCCAGGCTAAGGCATTTGGGTTGGGTTCTGCAGGTAATGAGGGGCCATAACAGGGGTGCACTGAACAGGGCTCTAGTCAATGATGGATGAATAAATGGCTGGATACGTGATGGCATGAAATAAACATGTTGATGCATTCAACTAGGGGACATTGATGCCAGGAGACCAGTGAGGATACAGGGCACCCATCCAGGTAAAAGATGAGTAATGAGGCTTGGACCAGGTGCTGACAGCAGATAGGAGAAGAGGCCCAAATATTCTTAAATGACCCAGGTAAGAAAGTCAAGACTTGGTAAAAATTGCCATAGGAGGTCGCCCTTTACTTGGCAAAGGCTGAAATGCCAGGCTGCTGTGCATGGTCCCAGGAAAGGCAAAGAGCTCCTGAGTCCAGAATCTCCAGGAGCCTGAGGGAGGACGATGCTGAACTCTGGGATTTACAAAGCATCCCTTTTCACGGGCAGGTTATGACGCTTCTGAGCAAGCTCCTTGTTTTAAATTTTCTTATTTTTTCCATGGCGAGGCCACTTAGTTGGGAAGACATACAAAACATCTGTGTGTTAGGGTTCTCCAGAGAAACAACCAGTAGGATATATAGAGACATATATAAGAGGAGGTTTATTATGGAAATTGGCTCATGTGATGATGGAGTCTGTGAGGTCCCATGATATGTCATTGGCAAGCTGGAGAACCAAGAAAGCTGGTGATGAGATTCAGTCTGGATACGAGGGCGGGAGAACCAGGAGCTCCGATGTCCCAGCTCAAGAAAAGAGAGAATTGGCCCTTCCTCCACCTTTTTGTTTGATCCAGGGCCTCAAGTGATTGGAAGGATGCCTGGCCACACTGGAGAGGGAGCTCTTCTTTACTCAGTCTACTGATTCAAATACTAATCTCTTCCAGAAACACCCTCACAGACAGACCCAGAAATAAAGTTTTACCACTTATCCAGGCATCCCTTAACCCAGTTACATTGTCACAAAAAATTAACCATCACAATATGTCAACACCAAGCAGTAAGGAGAACCCAGGGAAACTGGGGTCCCCATCCACTGCTGGAGGGTGTCCTGAGACACACACTGTAGGGACACACTTATACTTGTGCATCTGAAGGCAGACATGCACCAGAATGCTTTGATCAATGTTATTCATAATGATAAAAAAAGTGGAAGCAATTTATGTGTCTACCTATGGAGATACATAAATAGAAGGCAATATAATTATATGATGGAACATGATACGGTAATTGGAACAGACTGAGGGATTCACAAGGCTGGACATCAAAATACATAGTTGCATAGAACAGGCAAATTGAAGAGCAATCTATTCAGTATGATAGCACCTATATAAATTATGAAAACATAAACCTGTGTTGCATATTGTATCTGGGTCCAGATATAGGAATCGCAGTATAAAACAAACACTGGAATTTATATTGTAAATTCATAAGAGGTTGAGAGGCGAGGATGAAGGTGAGAAGAGGAGATTCAAAAGAGATTTCTACCTTGGTGATGGTTTATTTATTTTATTTTATTCTTTTTTTGAGACCAAGTCTCACTCTGTTGCTCAGGCTCGGAGCGCAGTAGCACGATCTCAGCTCACTTCAACCTCCATCTTCCCGGTTCAAGCGATTCTCCTGCCTCAGCCTCCCGTGTAGCTGGGAGTACAGGCGTGTACCACCACGCCCAGCTTTTTTTTTTTTTTTTTTTTTTTTTTTTTGGTATTTTTAGCAGAGTTGGGGTTTCACCATGTTGGCCAGGCTGGTCTTGCATTCCTGACCTCAGGTAATCCGCCTGCCTCGGCCTCCCAAAGTGCTGCGATTACAGGCGTGAGCCACGGTGCCTGACCCTGATGGTTTATTTCTATTATATAGGCAGATCTATAAAAGATCTGAAGCAAAGATGCCACAATGTTACATTTGTGAATTCAGGATGATGAGTAAAAAGTGTTTATTATATCATCTGCTGCACTTTATCTTCAAAAATTTCCCAAGTAGACAAAAGGAAAAAAGAAAAAAGGTAGGGTGGGTGGGAGCCAAACAGAAGGCTTGGAAACCATTTCTGTGCTCTTTGCACAGCAAAGGGAGCATGCAGATGGCGAGTTAACATACCTAGGAGGCTCCCCTGGGGTTTAATGTTGCATTGTGTACACTCAGAAAGACTGCTCAGCAAAGGCAAAATAAACACATTTCCTGTGCTTCCCTTTCTCAGCCCTGCAGCCCTGCCAAAGCAGGGGTGGGAGTGTCACATCATTTATTTACACAAGGTCCTCTTTATATGGACGCCTCCAATAACGTTATTCATCGGGTTGGCTCCTCCAGGGCTGCCCCACCGTTCCCAGCTGGCCAGGAGCGTGACTTCACCGTGAAGCGTCACGTCCAAGTTACTCTGTACGTGGCAATGCCAGCTACCCACAAGAAAGGAGGGCTGTGATGGGGGAGCTGGGGCCGCTTCTGGGTAATGGATTTCCCCCGCCCCCATTTCTGGCAAAGAGCTCTGTGGTCACAGAATAAAAAAAAAATCTATCAATTGTAAGCTAAGGCACATGCTGGGTGGAAGTGAGAGTGAGTGAACCTATACTTATCACTAGCTCTGAGGTAAGATAGAAATGTCTGGAAGCTCCCCGCTTGCAGCCAGGAACTGTGCCTTAGTCATCTTTATGTTTCCAGGGCTTTGCACAAAGTAGGTGCTCAGGAAATGCTTGTTCAAGAAGCAAACCACAAGGACATACACACACACACACACACACACACACACACACACACACACACACAGTCATTGTGTTGTGCACTGTGTTTTCATGAGTTTTCTTTCTCTTCACAGACAGTGTCATCTAATGGTTAACGATGTTGATTCTGGAACCAAACTGCCTAATTCCAGGAACAGACACAAAACCTCTACCTCAGTGCCTTCAAACTAGCAGGCTATGGAGGGGGCTGAGCCGATGCCCTCCCCACAATGGCTGGCACATAAGGAGCATTTGAGGAATGTTGGCAATTTACAAATTTAGTCTCAGGGCAAGCCAGCTGGACAGGCAACACCATGTCCATCTTACAGATGGGACAGCTGAGGCTCAAAGAAATCCTGTTGCTTGTGAAAGGCCACACGTGCTCCTGGCAAATGACGATGACAGGATCTGAAGGCAAGGTGTCAAGTTTTGGCGAACCCCTCAGTGTCCCTTGAGCCTCCATTTCTCAACAGCTGACCCAAGGACCAACAGATCCTTCTTGGCTGCTGTGTTTTCCATCCAGCAAAGGGTCTGGTGGGAACCCCCTTGGCCAAATGGGAGCCACTGACTTCTCCCCTGGGGCCCAGAATCTGACTCAGGCCCAGGGAAATCTAATTCCCAAGTCAAAGCTCAGGACTCGGAGCTGCTCTGGTTCCGCACACAGAGCAGGCAGAAAGTTCTGATGCCACAAGAAGGCAGGAAACTCCAACGGGCTTTAATCACTCCCCCATCATGAACAGCTCCAGTGACAGCTCGGCCTTTTTATCTCAGGAGTTCAAAGAGTTTCCATCGTTCGTTCTCACAAAGGCCCACGTCCCCTCTGCCTCGTTTCTGTTTCACTTTATTGAAGTAACTGTGACCCCAGATAGAATCCTGGCAGGCGACCCAGGTGAAGTCACCCGCTTCATTAAACTCATTCCCTCCACTAATGCAGCATCAAAATAGGGGGCTGCGCTCCTGACCACACCCAGGTTTTTCAAGAAAATGACCACAAAAACAAAACAAAACCAAAAAACACATTCAAAAAACATTTTCTTCAAAAGTGGCATCTTGGCCACCTTTGAACTTCAGGGCCTGGTGCAGTGCCCAGTGCAGGATAAGTGTTTGATGAATGCTGAGTAAGAGGAATGGGAAGGCAACTAACAGCAGCCCTGAGAAGCAGTGCTATTACCCACATTCCACAGGGTCAGGAAACAGATTCAGAGAGGTTAAGTGGCTTGGCTGGGGCTGGATTGCGGCTGGATAGTGGAGGTAGGTTTGAATATGGGTTTTTGCTGGGATTTTGGGGCCTTTTGACATAGGTATGTCCATGATACAAGCTACCCCCGGCCCCACGGTCTATACAATACCTGGCAAAGCTTTCTGATGAACAGATATGCCATAAAGCTGGGCAAGATCGTAAACTTTGATATAAATGTGCAGGTCAAATCCAATTAGCTGCCTGTTTTAATATGGTCCTGGAGCTAAGAATAATTTTCATATTTTTAAATGGTTATGTTTTAAGTAACTATACAGGTTCCTACGTAATATCCTTGATATTGCCTCTTGGCCCACAGAATCTAAAATATTTGCTATCTGGCTCTTTAAGAAAAAGTTACAGATCCTTGATGTGAACTATATCTCATTTTATATAAGCGCTCCCAGAGTGTAGGGGTGTGCCCAAGCCCAGAGGCCTCATCTCTAGACTGAGGCCTTGGTAACCATTCCATCTCAGCTCTCACCACAATGTACTTCACTTTGGCTAACTCCTGCTTATCCATCAATCTCATCTCAGTTGTTGCCTCCTCCAGGAAGTCCTCCCTGACCCCTAAAGACCAAATCAGGGGCCCTTCTCTGTGTTCCCATCTTCTCATGGTCCCCTGAAACCCCCATGTCCTGACACTTGGCATGCTGCATTACCATTGCCACTTTCTTGTCTCCCACTCAGTGGACTGTAGACTCCATGAGGGCAGGCACCATTCTGCCAGAGTTAAGAAGTTGTATAATTTAAGTGACCACACATCCTGGTGTGCCTGAGACAGCCTCATCTTATGCCTGCTGACCCAGCACAAATATTAACAACGATCCTTCCTTCTCAAAGTGTCCCAGTTTGGAGGATAAATTATATAGTACTGCCACCCTAGGTAGGGCATAGTAGCTTAAGAGCATGCGCTCTGGGTTCCAATCTCAGCCCTCCATTTTTCAGTGGTGTCACACTGGCTGTGTTGTGCTGATCTGTGACCCCTTCAAATTTATATGTTGAAGTCTTAGCCCCCAGCACTTCAGAATGTAACTGTATTTGGAGATAAGATTTGGAAAGAGGTAATTAAGATACAATGAATTATTTGGTGGGTGGGGCCTAATCCAATCTGACTGATGTCCTTATAAGAAGAGGAAATTGAAACATCAGATATGTGTGTGTAGGGAGGAAAGACCAAGTGAGGAAGCAGCAAGAAGACAGTCATCTGCAAGCCAAGGAGAGAAGCCTCAGGAGAAACCAACCTGCAGCCACCTTGATCTTGGACTTCCAGCCTCCAGGACAGTGAGACAATAAATTTCTGTAGTTTAAGTCAGCAGTCCCAGCCTTTCTGGTACCAGGGACTGGTTTCATGGAAGACAGTTTTTTTAATGGATGGGGGTGGGAGGGGTGGGGTTGGATGGTTTCAGGATGAAACTGTTTCACCTCAGATCACCAGGCATTAGATTCTCATAAGGAGCCCACAACCTAGATCCCTCACATATGCAATTCCCAATAGGGTTTGTGCTCCTGTGAGAATACAATGTGGCCACTGATATGACAGGAGGTGGAGCTCAGGCAGTAATGCGTGCTCACCTGCCACTCACTTCCTGCTGTGGAGCCTGGTTCCTAAAAGGCCAGGGACTGGTATGGGTCTGTGGCCAGCAGGGTTGGGGACCCCTGGTTTAAGTCAGCCAGTCTGTGATGTTTTATTACGCCAGTCAGAGCAGGCTAATACAGTAAGTTATTTAACCTCTGTGTCTCAATTCTCTCCTCTGTAAAATAATAACAGTTTCCCTCAGAGGTTTGTAAGGCTTCAGTGGATTAATACATGCAAAACACCGAAAATCACTTGGCAAATTGCAAATGCTATGAAAGTGTTAGCTACTTTTGTTGGTCATGCCGAATCCCTGGTTCCTAATGCAATGTCTTGAACGTGGCAGGCAGTCACACACATTGTCTGGATGGACAATGCCTGACGTCAGAGCAGGTACGAGCTGCCCAGGGAGCACTGCATGCGTCAGAGCAGCTGTGCCCGTTGGCTGCACACTCTGAGGACTACGGACCGAGGTTCACTCCGTGGGTGAAATTGCAGAGACGGTGAACAGGAGCTGCTTTCGGGGAAGTTGCTGTGCCTGGAACCAGGTCCTCCATTCAGGAAGAAATGTAATCCTTGAATGACTTCATCATCTTGCTCTCAATATTCAAAGACATTGTATGTATTTAAAAGTGATGATAAAGTCAAAACAAGGAGACACGCTGAGGTCTGGTCTGTGGTGTGGCACTGCTCTGCAGAGAATCTGCAGCTTAGGAGAGAAAGGGTTTCTCTGAGGCAGTGACTTCCTGAACAGCAGTCACTCACCACATTGTCACACATCCAAGTACCAAGCCACACACTCGGAATTCATCTGGTCTGCATGAGGCTGCTTGCCAAAGCCTGGTGTCCCTTGTCCTGCCCTTAGGTGACAACACCTGTGTTAAATTGTGCCTCTAGGCTGGGGGCGGTGGCTCATGCCGATAATCCCAGCACTTTGGGAGGCCGAGGCGGGCAGATCACGAGGTCAGGATTGAGACCATCCTGACCAATATGGTGGAACCCCATCTCTACCAAAAAAAAAAAAATTAGCTAGGTGTTGGTGGTGCATGCCTGTAATCCCAGCTACTCGGGAGGTTGAGGCAGGAGAATCGCTTGAACCAGGGAGTCGGAGGTTACAGTGAGCCGAGATCGCACCACTGCACTCCAGCGTGGTGACAGAGTGAGATTCTGTGACAAAAAAAATTGTGCCTCTAATGTGCCTGTTTTTTTGTCCCCCCCGCCCCCTCCCCCGCCCCAGTATTCTTTAAAATAGACATATCACCATGAAGAGAAAAATGGTTGATGTGGGTAGCATGCT
This sequence comes from Rhinopithecus roxellana, assembly GCF_007565055.1. Classification (NCBI taxonomy): domain Eukaryota; kingdom Metazoa; phylum Chordata; class Mammalia; order Primates; family Cercopithecidae; genus Rhinopithecus; species Rhinopithecus roxellana. The sequence goes on from NC_044558.1 coordinate 101,282,519, forward strand.
TTGGGGAATGCTGGCTTGTGCTCATCTAACAGTGGATCAGCTGAAAGTCCAGCTCTCACTTCAGCACCCACCTGATGCTCTCTCTAGGCGCCCTTCCCTGGTGAAAGACAACAGGACACAGAACATCACATCCTTGTGGCACATCCAGAGCTGAAAGGAAGTTCAGAACGAGCTGAGCGAACCAACCCTTCCCATGCCTCGTTGGGCACTGGCACATTTTCTTAGTAGAGAAACTGAGGACCTGGACACCTGTCTAAGGCTATCTATTCTTCAAGGACAGGACTGTGGCTAGAACCCACATCTTTGACCCCAGACCTGGTGAGAGTTGGGAGGAAAGAAGATGGCAGGAGTCTATACATTACCTCATTTTTTCAACATAGTCAATGATGGATTCTTTCAGGCAAGAAAAGACCACTCTTTGATGCTGGCCAAAGATGATTCTAACATGCAGTAACTACGGTGAGTAAGCTGCACTTGTGAAAATCCTGTTTTGGTCTGACATTCCCCGATCACTCTGTTTTTATTTTCTTACTCATATCTCTTTTATTTTATTTTTATTTTTGGAGACAGGGTCTCACTCTGCTGCCCAGGCTGGAGTGCAGTGGTACAATCCTGGCTCACTGCATCCTTAACCTCCCAGGCTCAGGTGACCCTCCCACCTCAGCCTTTCCAGTAGCTGGGACCACAAGCGTATGCCCCCATGCCCAGCCAATTTTTCTATTTTTTTAAATTTATGTAGAGATGGGGTTTTACCATGTTGCCCAGGCCGGTCCTGGGTTCAAGCGATCCACCCTCCTCAGCCTCCCAAAGTGCTGGGATTACAGGCATGAGCCACTGCGCCCAGTCTCGTATCTCTTTTCAAACAACCTGTTTGTTATTGTTTTACAACTGACCAGAGGAAGACCTCAGATGTTGGACCTAATGCATCCATTTTTCATATGAGAGGGGATCAGAAATCTACTTCTATTCCTACCCACCAAGAAGTAACAAATGGATGCAACTTTAAGAATAGTTTTTAGCAAATTGAAAAGAGAAATACAAATGAAATGATTCAACCTTCAGAATGTACAGGGACCCAGGGACAGGAAGGGAATGTTTAAATCCTCACGGAGTCCCCATACAAAATCCTTCCAATGCAATTCTTTCCGTCAACTCCACTTTAATAGAAAGCTATTAACTGGATTCTCACCTTATTTATAGGCACTGTGTTATTTTAATGAAAACTAAATCTCACTTGCTTGGCTCAATCCTTTCTCTGCTAAATTGATTTCCTGTGGCTACACGGGAATCATTTATTTTTAAATCTTCACCCTCGTCACAAGAGTCTGAGTCCACCTGAATGGGGAGACAATTGATATTAGACAAATTGAAAATACTCTTGAGAATGTCACGCAAAATCCTCTTTGGGTTGAATCGACCCAGTTTTAACTTAAATTATGATTTTTGCGTAGTGGTTTTAAGTAAAAAAATATGCATGGACATTTTGTGAAAGAGGAAAGGGAAGAGGCAGGGGGAGAGACCACAGCAGAGGTGAATGGGGAAGAGCATCCGGGGGAGCAGAGCTGGGGACAGTATTGGGAGGGGGAAGGAGAGACGGAACTGGGCTTTTCTGTCCAGTTAAGCAGACAATGCCTGTGTTGGGCTCTATTTTCCCATAATGGTCTTCACAGGGCTCTGTCTCTCCCAGGACAGTCCAAACCTCTCCGATGTTAAAGGACAGCTGTCTCCCCCACCCCGTCTCTAACTTCAGACAGGTATGCTAGCTGCCTTGGGCACTGACTGGTATAAGGCAGCACCTACCACAGTGCCAGGTAAGGAGAAGAATCACATAAAGGTAGTTACAATGATTAATCACATAATTATAGTAAGTGCACGATAAAAGGTTGCTGAATGAATGCATGAAAGAGAATTCAAAAGGACTTGCTCACCTCTTCTCAGCCTCACAGCTGCTGGGAGGTAAGTCATGCCCCATCTTCAACAGAGCATAACACACAAAGGAGGGTCTCAGGCATCTGCTTGCTATGGGACAGAACAGCCATTGGGCCTACCCTTGGCAATGGAAAAAGCTTCCATTGTATTTCTATGGGAAGCAAGCACGTCCACCCAAGGAGGCAGCAGGCGATTTACGGCCCTGAGGTTGCAGGTTGGGTAGGAAGGGATTCTGGCTGAGGCCAAGGTTTATTTTGGTCTTAAAAATTTCTTTTCCTAATCCTTACTCATTGCAGGCAGCTTGGAAGGAAAATGAGAAAGTTACAAAAGAATGAAGTCTACATCACAATAGACCCTAACACCCAAAGGAAATACTGTTAATATTTTGACATTTGTCCTAGAAATGTTCTTTCATGAATGTGTGTATATACCAAGAATTGTATCATATAATACTTATATTAAAAACCTACTGTTTTTCTTTAACAATAGCTTGTCTCCTTCACCTCCTCCTCTTGCTCCTTCTTGCCCCTTCTTGCCCAGACTGGTCTCAAACTCATGGGTTCAAGCCATCCTCCTGCCTCAACCTCCCAAGGAGCTGGGACTGCAGGTTCACCACCATGCCCAGTAGCGATGGCTTTTAACTGACATCTTCCCATGCCCATAAACTTCATGCTACAACATCATCTTAAGGGCTCTACACATTTTCCTTATATGGCTGTGACAGGATATACTTAACCACACCCCTATCTTTGGTTACTGTCTAGTTCCAAATTTTTGTTATTAGAAAGAACACCTGTGTGAACATCCTTAAGGATCCTTAACATTTTATTTTTCACATGTTTCTGAAGATTATCTTGAGAATATTTTACAGGTTTTTAAATACACGTTTCAGGTTGATGTTTTAACATTAATTTATGTTTCTAGCAAAACAAGTGAGAGGAAGAAGCAATTTATTCAGAAGACTTCCCAAAACGTCAGTCTAGCCCTATAGTTCAATACATAGACTCAGGGGCTCTTGAGCCTTGCTACCTAGGGCCACATCTCATTTTACTACCTACTGGCTCAGGGACTAGTGGTGAGTTACTTCTCCTTGCCTCAGTTTTCCCATCTATAAAATGGATGGAGTGGCACCCACCACACAGGGTTGCTGTGAATATTCAACTTGTCAATCTACACAGAAAGCAATTGTGATCAAGGATCAGGACAAGAGCTCCATGAATCTGTCGGTACCCATCCTTTCTAACAGCAAGCTATTCATCTAGAATTAAAATCCCACAACAACAGTCACCTGAACACTTGCATCCCATTGAAAATGGTCCCTATTGTTTCCCTCTGCTGCAACAGCCTGGGGTTCTTAAAGCGCACGCAGGGATGCCAATCTCCAGCCACACAAATGACCACATCTTTGTGTTTTCTGAGAATCAGAAGGCCCATCTGATGCCATGCAGGGAAGTGATGCACAGAAAACACAATCACACTGTTGCCAAATTCAAGTGTGAACCACACACTGACTGAGAGCAGGAAATACAGAATAACAACCGCCACCCTCACCCGACGACATTAAACTGTGAAATGCTGGTATGGTATGAAAACAGCTTCCCGCGTACCAGAAGACTGCATTTGGAGTATTTCTCCAGGAAATATTGTTGGTGTTACTAAAATCCAAAGCTGCAAAAGAAAAAAAAACATTTTGGGGGGGCGGGGGGCGCTGTTTGAAACAGGATCAGTCTAGGCAGGAAAGGCTATTTCTTTAAAAAAGAATATTGAGCTAAATTGGCCTTGACATCTATCTTTCCATTTCAACTTGTAGTACCTCTTTACTTCCCAGAACCTCCTCACTGCCCTGGTCTTTGGGAAGTACCTCCTCACTGCCCAGGGTCTTTGTCTAAAGACTACCCTGGGATCAAATCCTTGCCTCCGGCTTCCCAGCTATGACTGTGGGCAAATTCTTAAGCTCTTTGGCCTATTTCTTCATTTGTAAAATCAGGGCTAGTGCAGCATCTACTTAATGTGGTGGTTGGAGGGTGAGATGAGATAATTCGGGTAAAGAGCTTCGCATGGTGTGTGGTACATAGTAAGTGCTCAATAAATGAGAACCATTGTTATTAACCATCACTACTGCCATATTGTCCAGGATTTATACACATTTACTTGGTGTCTCTGATATGTAAGGTACTTTTATGAATTCAGTCAACAACCCTTGGCTTGACCACCCAAATGAGAACAAGGTATAAAGCACTTGGATGCTAAAAAAACCAAAATAACAAAAAAACAAAATAGTTCCAGAAGTGCTGGTGAGGGACATGGGCCCTGCGGACTGCCTAAAGCAACTTCTGAATCATAGGCCCTATCACAACCACTCTTAGCACTTGGCAAGGCCAGAAAGGTTGCTGTGTTAACTGCAGGTTTGTGGCATCTATACAGAAGGACCACGAGCCTTGGCAGTTGGGACCTGCACAATGCTCAAACCAATCCCTGTAGAAAGAGAGAGAGGCAAACTGATTCAAAATATACCATCTTAAAACAAAACAAAAATAAACAAGAATGGCCAGGTGTGATGGCTCATGCCTGTAATCCCAGCACTTTGGGAGGCTGAGGTGGGTGGATCACCTGAAGTTGGGAGTTTGAGACCAGCCTGACCAACATGGTGAAACCCTGTCTCTACTGAATACAAAAAAATTAGCCAGGCATGGTGGTGAGCACCTGTAGTACCACCTACTTGGGAGGCTGAGGCAGGAGAATTGCTTGAGCCTGGGAGGCGGAGGTTACAGTGAGCCGAGATCACGCCACTGCACTCCAGCCTGGGCGACAAGAACGAAACTCTGTCTCCAAACAAACAAACAAAACAAATAAATAAAATAAACCGGAACAACAACAAACTAAAGGCTCTACTTAGCAGTTTAACTTTTGATACAGTAGCAGCCACAGTTGCAAATCTTGTCCAGAAGTCCTATAATTTTTAAATAAATAGCCAACAGGAAGTGACACATAGTAACTGAATTTGTGTGGGCTTAGTACCAGATCCCAGTTTCTCACCCTTTATTCCAGCAATCATCAACAAACTTTCTAGTTTTTAGTGTCGTCTGCACCTGAGTGAGCAGAGGACTGTCTCTCATAGCACAGCTGTCCCACATTCTGGCACCTGGAGTCAGTCAGCCAAGTGCTAGATCAGCGGCTGAGCAGCTATCCATTAGACTCTTAGGAAAAGTCAGGTCAACCTTATGAGTCACTATGTTGTCTTTTTTTATTTTTTTTTTTAAGAGATGAGTTCTCCCTTTGTGCTCAGGTTGAAGTGCAGTGGTGGGACCACGGTTCACTATAGCCTCCAAACTCGGGCTCAAGCAATTCTCCTGCCTCAGCCTTCCGAGTAGCTAGGACTACAGGTATGCACCACCATGCCCAGCTAATTTTTTAAAAATGTTTTTGTAGAGATGAGGGTCTCACTAAGGCTGCCCAGGCTGGTCTCAAACTCCTGGCCTCAAGTGGTCCTCCCACTTTGAACTCCTAAAAGTGTTGTGATTATTGGTGTAAGCCACTGTGTCCAGCCTATAGAAATGTTTTGCATGAATTTCTGGAACCATCAGAAAACACCAAAGTCTGTCAGAGAAGTCCCCAAATAGCACCGGAATAATGGCATAAAATATTAATAATTCATGTCTCAGCAAGTGAATAGGCAGAGAACACACGTTCAGCACCAGCAGTGCCAGGAGCAGTTATTTTGACCTCACTTGCTCCAAATGAAAGTCCAGACACAATCTCTCACACAAAATCCTTCACCAGCTCGACCATAACAAGAATAGTCCCTAATAGCATTTATTAAGTGCTATTATGTGCTAAGCATCCTACATACATTAAACATTTAATCCTCACAGTAGTCCTGCAGGCAAGTGTTCATCTAGGTGATGGAAATGGAGCTCAACTAGGCTGAGAGACTTGCCTGAAGTCACACATTTAATGAGTATTTGAATCCCTGGTCACTAACCATACATTATGTCTTAATGATGAATATTTAAAAATGGAGAAAAGGTGTTCAAAATGTATCATTGGGTAATAAATCACGGCATAACTGTTCTCAATAAAAAGCACCTACGTAACTTGAGACGAGCATCTGTATTAAAAGTCATAAAATAAGTTTGGGTTTCTTATACCAAACAACCTAATTTGCTTATATATAAATATCAAGGGATAGAAAAGCAGAATTTCAAGCCAAATTAAATAAAAAGCTGCAGTAACATTGCACTTCAGTCCTCTCAGGAGGCTATATATTAAGATTTTTTTTTAGGCCTTACACCTAATGCTTCTGGAGCAATCAGACAGATGAGGTTTTGCAGATTTATTTCAGCATAAATTAATGCTAACCATCTGGATGGATAAGATAACCAAATAGCCATAAAATCTTGGCAACCTCCAATGTAAGAAAAATTACTTGGGAGTTGAGAGGAGGAAAAATCCATGCAGAGTTTGTTGGAGGAATGCCAAAGTGATCATAGAGTTTACTAAGATTTTGACTTACTCTTGCACTTTAATCATAATATATTTGCAGCATGGGGAATTAGAGGCAGTCTTTGGAGGGAAGAGGTTACAAATAAAATAATTCCTTATAGCTGCAGAGCACCTTGACTGAACAAAGGTGTTTTGGGGCTGGGTGTGGTGGTGGCTCATGCCTGTAATCCCAGCACTTTGGGAGGCCGAGGCGGGCAGACCACTTGAGGTCAGGAGTTCGAGACTAGACTGGCCAACATGGTGAAACCCTGTCTCTACTAAAAATACAAAAAGTTAGCCAGGTGTGGTGGTGCATGCCTGTAATCCCAGCTACTTGTAAAGCTGAGGCAGGAGAATCACTTGAACCTAGGAGGCAGAGGTTGCAGTGAGCTGACGCGCCACTACACTCCAACCTGTGTAACAGAGTGAGACTCCGTCTCTAACCAAACCTAACCAACAAAACCAAACAAAGGTGTCCTGGCTTTCAGTTTGAGCTTTCTAATAGCCTTTGGAGCCAGGGAGGGTCAGGGTGTACTATCCCCTTTTTACAGATGATAGAGTTAGGCTCAAAGAGGCTGAGTAGCTCTGCTATTCAAGGCCAATGCTCTTTTCACCACCCTTTGTAGATGTCCTCTCATCCATCCACCTATCTGTCCACCTATCCATCCACTCATCCACCCATCCATCCACCCATCCATCCACCCACCCATCCATCCATCCATCCATCCATCCATCCATCCATCCATCCATCCATCCACATTTTGTACCAATTCCTATTTATTGTATAATCCTTCAAGAAAGGAGGAAAGGAAAGCCAATCCTTTGGGAAAAGAGCCACACCCATGTGTCTACGCACAGTTTTGCAAGAGTAGTCCTTCCTCATAAATAATGCCACCATCGTGGGATCTGGGGCTCTGCCCCACGGCTGGTTCTACTGCATCTCCTCGCTCTTCCCTCATTTCCACTGCTGACTATTCTGCCAGCAGTGTGCACTTACAGTCAAGTGCTAAGCATTGAGGGAACTTTCTTTCACCTCCTGCCCTTCTAATCCATTGAATTGGTAGGACTCCAGGCCTCTCCAGCTTAGGTTACTTGGCTAACAGATGCTAGCATGATGGAACTGAGTTCAGAGCTGAATCCAACCATAGTGAATTTTCCCATAGATGTGAATGCATGCGTTCACTCACACATTCATTTACTCACCGACAGAGTCCTTCATTCATCTTGGTAGATGTTCTTGGCATCTACTCATTGCCCAGCAATGCACCCAAGGGATGTAACAATGGATACAATTCAAATGTCAAAGAAAAATGTTCAAATCATGATTTTTAAAAATTTTCCATGGGGGTGGGTAATCTGGTGTTGGCAAATCAAAGATCCACCCCAGAAGAGTGAACAGTTCTGGGGTGGCTGAAAGGGGAATCTCGTACCTTACTATTTCCTGGGAAAATCTATCCATATTTCTGAACACCATATTTCAACCCCACAAAGTTGCTCCCAGCCATTACAGGAAAATTGTTCAGTGTAGCCACAGCTGGATTTAGGCCTTTAGAGGTCTGAAACCCTAACAAAACCACAGGGCCATCTCCAAAATGTGATTCGAAGTGAAAATAAGGTGAAACCAGAAAGTAAGTATAAGCCCAGCCTCATTTCTGACTGGTCCTATGATGACTACATTGATGATTTTTATAAATATAAACAATTTCTCTTTCCCTCCCTCTCTGTTTTGGGGTGGGGAGCTAGCATGCGTCCAGCTTTGCTGAAGCCTCTGCCTTGGTTTTGTCTGACTGCTGGATTGTTTTGCACTGAGCAGGTGGGTACTGGGCCCGAAAGCGTCAAACCCTGTCTATTGATGACATTCTCCCCCTGCCCAGTCAACCCCATTCCTCCTCCTGCTCAAGATCCTGCCCCCTTCTGCCATCTCAACACTTTCTTCCTTCCTGCCAAAGGTTAATTTCCCTTTTGAGGTTTGCACATCTTTTAAAGTGGATTCACTTTTGTCTTTGAATGCATAACACTCCCGTGAAGGTGAGTACAGTTTACCCCTATTAGACCTAAGTTTGGAGAAGAAGGACAGAGAGTCAGGCGGGGCTGGGCATAGGGTTGGTACTCGGTGATCGGTGACTACGGTTACGGTAGCTGGCTCATTAGGGCTAGGAGCAGTGTTGAAATCTGGAATCTGATTCTCGGTGCTTTCTGCTGGGCTATGCTGCTGTCACTGTGATTGAACACCGGTTGCCATGGAACAGAATTTATTTCCCAATGAAATAGTTTCACGGGAGAAACACATCATACAGGTGAAATCCTTATACCATATGGAGGGCACCATTGCTATCTTTAGTCTGTCTCAGATTCGCCCAATGTCAGTTCGGTGAAAAACAAGACCATAAACACCAGAGAGATGAAATCTTTCACTACCAAGATCCAGGCCAAGACATTACAGGTGTTACCAAAACTGGGGTAACCAGGAGTTAACTGATATCAATGACCCACTTGTGTCCGGTGGCCAGGGAGGGTTTCCTGTCACCAAGGACACAACTAAAATACAACCATAACAAATGCTGCTGCTGTTTCTTCAGGCAGGTCAAAGCTCACAGAATATTATTGATTTTTTTTTTTTTTTTTTTTTTTTTTTTTTTTTTTTGGTGCTGCTGCTTCTACCCAGATTATGGCAGTTGGCCAGACAGATGAACACCTTTATTCCTCAACGGCATGCTCAGATGCAACCTCCTTTAGAAAACTTTCCCCATACTCTTGCTCCCTCACTTTGTCCCACTCTGATGGAATTTGCTGTTCCCAGTGCTGTACAACATATATACTTCCAGTAGAGCCCAATCCCACATTATATTATTTCAGCATTTGTCAAAATATTATGCCAGTTTCTTTTCTAAAAAATCAAAACAAAAAGAAAAAAGAAGTATATTAATGTTTCCAGACCTATCAGACTGAAAAACAGACCTCAACTGCCTCCCAAGTAGCAGCTGGGACTACAGGTGCATGCTACCACCCCTGGTTAATTTTTTTTTTTTTTTTTTTTTTGTAGAGAAGGTGTTGGCCATGTTGCCCAGCTTTAGCATGTCATTTTAATCTCTGTATTATTTCTGAAAGTAATGAAATGATATCTCTTTTTTAAAAAGCAGCTTGAGATATAATTTATATACCATACAATTCATCCATTTAAAATGCACGATTTAGTGGTTTTTCGTGTATTTACAGAGTTGTGCAATCATCACTGTAATCTAATTTTAGAATATATTTATCACCCCCAAAAGATTCTGTCTACACCCTTTCTAAGCCCTATGCAACCACTAATCTAGTTTCTGTCTCTATAGATGTATCCATTCTGGAAATTTCACATTAATAGAATCATATCATATGTGGTCTTTTGTGAGTGGCTTCTTTCACTTAGCATAATGTTTTTGAGGTTCATCCATGCTGTGGCATGCATCAGCACTGCATTCCTTTTTATTGATGATCTATTTATATGTATCCTATCATTTAGATGGTAATGCATGAAGTTATACATTACAAAGTCATTAGACAGCCCAACCCGACTCACTGCCACCCAGAGATGTGTTACTAGAGAAGTGTGCCTTTCCTTCCAGGTACTCCGCAACAGGCTGGTAAGAGGCTGCAAGAAGAGAAATCCTTTAAACTAAGCAAGCATTCGCCTTGCCCTAGATGTCTTCATTTATTATCTCAATGCATCCTCCCAAGAACCTTTCGAAGGAGATATTATTATCCCCAGGGTTATTGAGGTCCAGAGACTTGAAGAGACTTGTCCAAGACCACACAGCCATTAAGTGGCAAGACTGAGATTCAAACCTAAGATCTGTCTGCCCCTAACATCTATGTCTTCTTCACCTGAACCCTCCACTCATAGCAGGAACGTGGGGGCACTCAGAGATGTGGGCCCGGCTAGTCGCGCTTTGCTTGCACGTGAGAACCGGGGGGAGTGTGGTATAAGTTAAAGGTCAGGGTGACCTGATGATTTCAAATGTGGTTTGGGTGGGCACGTACCAGAGGAGGAGGGATTGAGAAGAACTGACTTTACTGAGTGCACAGCATTTCCTTCCCACGTGGAGCAGGTGCAGGAACTGAATCATTGACCCAATAAGCAGAAATAAACCCTCGAATGACAGGACACCAGTGGGAGGCTCCACACGTCTGCCCAGTAGGCAAAAGCAATGGTGTTTCCTAGCAGAACATCCTTACTTCCGTGGTCTGACCAGGCCCCGCACATTGGCCCCTGCCTGCCTGCCTGGCCACATGTCCGTCCCCATCCCCACATTCATCAAGGTTTCCCTGCACAGCCTTTGTGTTGGCTTCTTCCAGCCACCAGGCTTACTCCTGCTGTGGTGCCTTTGCACTTGCTCTTCTCTCTGCCTGAGTATGTCCCTAAGATGTCCCATGGCATTTGCATCTCACTCAGGTGTTGAGAGGCAAGAGCATGGCTTAAGAGCAACACCCACTGGCTCACTCTGTTTTCTTTACTGCATGCTATTACTACCTTGTATCTTATTTACCTATGTGCTATCACCTGCATCCTCTCAACCAGAAAGTATGCCCCTTGAGAACAAGGATTAGACAGCCTTATGCACTGCTGTACCCCTGGGGCCTAGCACAAAACCCCCCCACACAGCAGGAGTCCAGTTGATGCTTGGTGAGTCAATGAATGCTCAGACGTTCAAGTCACTCTGATGAAAGCAGACCAGTTGGCCGGGCCTTGCGAATTATAAGGTGGTCCAGCAGATAACCCTGATTCCTGGGAAAGTAAAAACACAAACCACCAACAAAAACAAACCGGAGGGGTTTTGTTTTGGGGAAGCCTCTTCCACTGAACAGTCAGGGCCGCCACCCTTTGGCAACAGCCAGGGAGGCTGTGAGGAGTCTGCCATGATTCTGGCAGCCCTGTGGGGAGCTAATTAGGATTTTCCATGGGGCAGGGCTCCATTGCATCTTTTACATGAATTACATGTAATCCATGTAATTCATGTAAAAATTGCATGAGTTACACATGGCAGTTTCCAAAAGGGAAAGAAAGGTGCCTGCTCTCTGCAGGGCAGGTGATAGTGCCGGCTGTCCCTGCAGCTCGGGCTTGGCAGCCCCAGTATGTTCATGGCACAAATCCCACTCAAAATCCACACAGGCCTGGCCCCCCTCACCAGCTGCTGAGGTCTCATCTGCAAATGACTTTGCATGAGGGCTCTTCATTCCCAACTCTTCCTTCCCAAACCACACATGGGGCAGAGGAAAAAGGTGAAGATCTGACTCCAGAGTTCTGCTCAAGGGAGACTGCAGCCCGGGGAGAAATGGAGCAGGACATGGAGGCTCCAGGGCCTGAATTGGTTCCAGGCCTGAGTGGGCACCCTCCCAATGGGTTTACAGACAAACATATATGCCCTCGGTCTCCCATCACCTCTCTCCTGGCCGGTGGGGGCTCTAAACTGTGGAGAAGGCATTTGGGGTCCTGAAGTCCTCACTGCTAAATTCTACCTTCCTCAGACAGCACTGGCTTCTGGAATTGGAACTTTCTGGGTTGGAATCTTGACTTGATCATTGACTGGCCAGGTGACCTTGGACTGAATCTCTCTAAATTCCAGTTTCCTCGTCTGAGTACCACGAAGATAGGAAAGTCCATCCTCACAGGTCAGTTAATGGCCTTTCCTCCTCCTTCATTCAGCCAATGTCTACTGAGTACCAACGACAGCCTGGGTGCCCTCTTATGAGCTAGAGCTTTTGTCTGGAGAATCTCAGGAGAGAGAAAAATAGCGGCAAGACTGTGTGCGCTAGAGCAGGAGAAATTAAAATAGCCCTGAGACTGTGTGAGCCAGAGTAAGTGACTTTACCTCTCAGTCTGTTTCACAAACTGAATGAAATGGGGTCAATGCCGTACTCCTGAGGACTGTTTTGAATGTTTAATTCCAAACATAACAGCCTGGCGCACAGTAGATGCTCAATTAATGCTCGTTGTCACTCTCTGAAAATATGAAATGTAGTTTTTATCTCCCCCACCATGAAGAAAAATAAAAACCTTGTTCTTTCCCTTCCTTGGCAGCCTTAACAAGCAGGAAGAAATAGGGTGTTTTGTTATGCAGAATTACCGTGGCAACAGAAAACTGATACAATTGCTGAATCAATTCTGTAATGCCTCCAATATACCTGAATAGTCTACTCATTTGATGTTTTTCATTTATTAAACTATGACTCCATTTCCTCATCTGTAAAATGGATGAGTTGAGAGGACTAAATGAATTAAATCATGCAAAACATTTAGAACAGGATGTGGCCCATAATAAGTGCAGCGTGTTAGCAAGTATGTTCATAAACGCCCTTCATGTGTTAGGCAATGTCTCACTCTGGGGTTATGGCAGTCAATAAGAGCCAATATCCCTGTTCCCTTAGAGGTTCCATTCCGAGGTTCTATTCCAGAGGTGGTGAGAGAGACACCAGACAAATAAGGTGTTTTCTTTCAATGAATGGAAATGTTGGGGAAGAATACATCTTTCTAGGCAAACCTTTACAATATATTATTAGAACATTTTTCTTTCTCCACTGGGCCCTAATAGAGGCCAATAGGGATATCCAACAATAAAAGTTAAATGTAAGGTTAAATTCTAGAGGTGATGAGAGAGACACCAGACAAATAAATGAGCAAAATCACTTCCGATGGTGACAAGTGCTATGAAGATAATAAAACAAGGCAATGCAAGGAGCAGTGCCTGGAAGGGTGGAGAAGGCCTGTCGAAGGAGGTGATATTTCATCTTAGACTTGATGAGAAGGCACCAACCACAGAAAGATCTCAGGGAAGTATGTTCCAGGAGAGGGAACAGCAAATACGCAAGTCCTGTGGTGGAACCTGTTTGACATGTTTGAGGATTGTGGGCCAGGAGGCTGGAACAGCAACTGAGGGACAGGGTGATATGAGGTGAGGCCAGAAGGCAAGCAGGGCCCCTTGGAAACAGAATCATCTAGCCCTCTGCCATTGAATCTCTAACCACCCGTCGTGGCAACATGGTACCCAAGGAGGAGGGGAAGCTGCGCACAGCTATATGCCACATTTGAACTTCCGTGAACCTGCAAATGAACCAAATTTTCCTACCTCTCTCTCTCTCTGCTCTATTCCCGTCAAATTCCTAGTGGTTTCTCCCACTTTCAAATGGACACCCTAAAGGAGAAACATCACATGACCTGTGAAAGGCTGATCAAACAGAGTTGCTATTTAGGCTCTAGGCTCCAATAGGGGCTATAAATATCTTGGGCCCCTTTTAATATAAACGCTGTCACAAAAGACTGCCTTGATCTGCAGCATTCACAAGAAAATACTGTTTGACAAGCTAATCTCCACTCACCTTCCCCTTCTGGTCCTCACCCATCCTCTGGTCAGCTGAATAACCCTTTTGTTCCTAACCGAGTCCAGTTCTGGCTAGTTGGAACCAGGTTTTGTTTTTTTCTGCTTTTTGGAGGCCATGGGGACCCCTCGACCTACATGCTAAGACCCTTGTTCCCTCTGACCAGGCCAAGACACTGGGCTCTGTTTGTTGTTACAGGAGCATTAAAAATAATTGAAAAGTAATCATTGAGAGAATAATGGCTCCCATTTTTGAGAGCCAATTAGGACCAGGCACTTTCCACACATTACTTCATTTTGTGCTTTCAACAGTCATGCAAAACTGGTACTGAACACTCTGTTCTTCAGATGAGGAAAGGAGGAAATGGGGCAGGGTCGGGAGAAGGTTGGAGAAGGGCAAAGAAATGAAATGTCTGCTTAGCCTAGACTCACAGACTAGTAAGGGCAGGGCCTGGGATGGGGCCTGCACCATGCAGCCCCTCTAGAAAGAAGAATGTGCCAGCACCCTGGCACGATGAGAATGACCATCTGTGCTAGGCAGAATGGCACGCCCAAGAGGCCACATCCTAATCCCTGGAAGCTGTGAATGTGACCTTCCATGGCAAAAGGAGAATTTGCAGCTGCGGTAGAGTGAAGGGTCTTGAGGTGGGGAGGTTACCCTGGATTTCCCAAGTGAGCTGAAGCGTCCTTAGGAAAGGAGGCAGGGAGGCCGGGTGCAGTGGCTCACGCCTGTAATCCCAGCACTTTGGGAGGCCGATCACAAGGTCAGGAGATCGAGACCATCCTGGCCAACATGGTGAAATTCCATCTCTACTAAAAATACAAAAATTAGCCGGGCATGGTGGCACACGCCTGTAGTTCCGGCTACTTGGGAGGCTGGGGCAGGAGAATCTCTTGAATCCGGGAGGCAGAAGTTGCAGTGAGCCGAGAGCCGAGATTGCACCACTGTGCTCCAGCCTGGTGACAGAGCAAGACTCCGTCTCAAAAAAAAAAAAAAAAAAAAAAAAGGAGGCAGCGAGTCAGAGTCAGAGGAGATGTGACAACGGAAGCAGAGTTGAGGAGATGTGGCCATAAGCCAAAAAATTCAGGAGGCATCTAATAGCTAAAAAAGGCAAGGGGCAGATTCTCTACCGGAACCTCTGGAAGGAACTCATTTCTGCGGACACCTTGATTCTAGCCCCAGGAGACCCATTTCAGACTCCTGACCTCCAGAACAGTAAAATAATACATTTGGGTTGTTTCAGCCTCTACTTTGTAGTACTTTGTTACAGCAGCAATTGGAAACCAATACGGTGCCCTAACTGCAGGCTGCTCTCTTCCTCAAATGAGATACCTGGCTCAGAAATCAAAACAATATAAAAAGGTAATCATTGAACAGGTCTTTCCTGTGCAGACAAAATTACAGGAGTTGACCAGCTGAGGCGCAAGAGGATGTAGCTTGTGAACCTTGGCTCTGGAGTCAGACCTGGGTTTTAGCCTACACCTCCTGACCAAAGCACAGGTGACCTTGAGCAAGTCCCCAACCCTCTTTGAGCACAAGTTCTTCATCCACAAAACAGGGGTGTACCTCTGTCAGAGTCCTTGAAGGAATTAACAGCAATTAATGGAACCGAGTGCTTATAGCCTGACAGCATGCTGTGGACTTTGCATGTATATATCATCTAAGCCTCAAAACAACTCTATAAGAAGGGGAATGTTATTAATCCCATTCCACAGGAGAGGAAACTGAGGCACAGGGAAGTAATTTGCTCAAGTACACGGTTTAGGACCAGGAATCTGACTCCAGAGCAGGCGGTTCTTCAACCCCTGGATTGAATAAAGTCCAAACAAAGCATTTGACACTGAGTAAGCACTTGGCTCATAACAGTGGTTGTTAGTTCAGTTCATTCATTCATTCATCTATTTATTTATTATGGCCCCAGTTAATTGGATCCTGTGAACGGGAGATAGTAATACATCCTACTCACATTACATAGCTAAGAGAAAATAAGAAAAATGAAGATTGGAAAGTTATGAGTCTGTTTCACTCAGGGGGTAAAAGGCAAATCTATGGTTGAGGCAATTTCATATCATTCTTACTTGTAGAGAAGGCACATGAGTGTATTCAATGCTCCCATCAAGACGTGAGCACAACAGAAGCTGAAGTAATTTATGTCAATTATAGGTCCTTAATGAGATCTATTTCAATGGTAAACTATTCTGTTTTTAAAATAATGACGACTATCGTCATCTATTTCTGGTTCATTTTTAAAAGCATTTCTTTATAAACTTTTCATTTGGCCAGAATATTTTAATATATATAACTGCTTAGAGTGATCACTATTAAAACATTAATATAATAGAGACACCGACACTAGATTGATCAGAGCAAGGCAAATATAGTAACAACATACCTTATGAGTTACGTGGTACCTTTCTTCAGAAAAAATGCAAAGTATTTTGTATTTTATTTTTCAAGTCACTGTGTATCAGGACCCGTTACTATGCCTGGCACTTTACATACATTAGCACATTTAATGTGTTAAATGTTATTAACCCCTGAAAAGTTAGGCTCAGAGAGGTTACGTGACTTGCCCAGGTTACACAGTATCTGGGTTTGAAAGACCATCTTTTTTATACCATACACAGGCAAGAAGACAAGGGCATTATATCCTAGATACAGGACTGGACGACCAATGAGAGAAAAATCTACACTTGTTTCAAGCCAGGGGCTGAAAAAAAAAAAAATCTAATCCATTAGCAAAGACTGACTAAGATTCCTCTGTTAACAGGAAAAGCCATTCAATATTCAATTAATTCTATAAACATTTATGGAACTCTGACTTTGAGAAATTATTCAGGCATTGAATGAGGGACAGTCCTGGGTGGTGGCTCAGAGCAGAGCTGCTGGATTCAAGAGGGCCTGGGTTTGAATCCCAGCTCCACCACTGATAAACTGGGTGATACTGGACAAGAAGTTACTGAACACGTTTTGTTTCTTGGGCCTTGTTTGTTTGCTCATTTCTAAAATGTGGATTGTAACAGCACCTTCCTCGTTAGGATGCAAGGATTAAGTGTAAAGTCCTTACAACAATGCCTGGCACAGAGTAAGTGCTATGGCAGGGTGGTTATTGTCATAGAAACACTGGTTGTCGTAGAATTAGTGATCTGGTTCGGACCACTCTGACAGACCATTGAGAAATGAGGCAGCATTTTAAAGAACAGCTAAGAGTTTTAAACACGCAAAGTGAGAATCTACCTGGAAATCTTTTACCTAACAGAACAGCTAAGGTTTGATTCCGTGTTAACAAACATCCTCCCCAAAGAAGCCAGCAAAAAAAATCCTGCTCTGGAGCGGCAGTCTGAAATGTACAGCGTTATCTGTGCTGGAAACTGGAGAGAAATCAGACTCAGGGGAGGAAATTGACTAAAACTAAGTGCAGGCCATTTAATAGAGGCCGGGAGAGCTGACAGCAGAGGAAAACCAAGAAGCCATAAAGATACGGGCAGGGAAGAAAGATGCCACCAACATCCGTGGAGTGACAAGACTGTAACATGCTGCTTTCTCACTGCTCAGCCAATGTGGATCAATGTAGAACATGTGTCACGAGGCTGACCACATTTAATCTTTCAGCAGCCCTTCTAGGGAATGTTCTACCAGACTCAGAGAGGTTAAGGAACTTGCCAAAGGCCACACAGCAACAAATTCCAAATGATTTTCCCTAGGTCAAAAAGTCAACATAAACGGTCTGCACACAAGAAGAATGTGCAGTGCTACATGTTAAATGAGTTGTCTAGGACAGCCTCATTGCCTGGGGTAGGTTCCAATGATGATTATGATGCCATGATGATAATCACCATAAGAATGGTTGATATTTATGGAGTGCTTTGCTAATTGCCAGATAGCACTCGAAGCACTGTACTTACATGAACTCATTTAATCCTCATAACAAGCTTATGGGTAGGTACTATTATCGTTCCCATTTTATAGGTGAAGAAACCGAGGCCCAAAGAGGGTAAGTTACTTGTCCAAGTCAAATAGCTAAAAATAGGTGTCACCACGTCTTTATTTTTGAGAAAATGCTCTAGGCTCACCCTAGAAAGCCTCAAGTTAGTGTTAATCCATGTAACAAACCATTCCATTAACAGGTACAGTAGGTTGCAAGGTACCTCCCCAAAAGATAGGTCTACATCCAAATTCCCAGACTCTGGGAATGTGACCTTCTTTGGATAAACGGTCTTTGCAGATGTGATTAAATTAAGGATCTTGAGATTATCCTGGAGTGTGTGGGTAGGCCTTAAATATTAATGACATGTGTCTTTATAAGAGACAGAAAAGAAGAAGACAGAAGACAGGGCAGCAACGTGTAGATGGAGCAGAGAGATGTGGCTCCAAGCCAAGGAGTTTGGCAACTGGGAAAGACAAAGAATAAATCCTCCCTTAGAGTCTCCAGAGGGAGTGCAGTTTTGATGACACCTTGATTTTGGATTTCTGGCCTCCAGGACTGGGAAAGAACACATTTCTGTTGTTTCAAGCCACCTGGTCTGTGGCGATTCATTATGGCAGCCTCAGAAAGAAATAGGGGCAGGTATGGCCAAGCATCAGGGCTTCAGAGTAATCCTCACGCCTGGCTGTCTGGGGAGTGGCAGCAGGAGAACAGAGGTGCCATGCGGGAGGCATGTGAAATCTGGGGGAGGCTCTTGGCTTGGAAAGTGTAGGAGGGAGAGTCACAGTCAGAATCACGAGCCAGTTTTCCAGCCAAGAACGCTGCCCAGCAGCACATACGCTTGTTGCCATGCACTGAGTTGCCCGTCATGGGGAGTAATCTTGCCCCATTGGGGGCAAGATCCCCTCCAAAGGGATCACTGCTCCTGAGATCCCTTTGGAGGTGGTGAAGCCAACCATCCTCACATGTTCTATTCCTGAAAGAGGCCAGGGCCAGGCCGGCTTCCAGCTCTCAGAAACACCTGCTGGTGGAATCAAAGGTCACAAGGCATGGGATAGCTGATACAGGGGTTTTCCTTCAACGTTTTTCATTCTTTGTAGAATTTTGGCAGAATTTGCCAGAAAGCAGAAAACAATGGTCTCTTTATTCTCCATTTCTGGAGCTATCTGCTCCTTCCGCCCCTTTCTGCAAAGACACATGCCACAAGACAGCTGGACAGCCGGGCCCCTAATGGAGTCCTGCATACACATCACTCACGCGAGCCATTACTCTGTGAGCCAGAGCTGACCTTGGGAACTGTTCCACAGCAACCTCTCTCCCACAGGGTCCACCCCCCCTGTGCGGGCCAGACAGGTCTCGGGGAGGTGTGCCTCCAGAAAACGCGCTTCCCTGGCATTCCTGGGCATCTTCATTGTCAGGGATGGAGAACTCAAGCTACCCAAATTGTATCAAAATATCTGAAGTCAGAGCAGAAATCTTAATGTTCCTTCTCCCAGAGCTGATCATTACAATATTTCTTTTTTTTTTTTTTTTTTTTTTTTTTTTTTTTTTTTTGAGAAGGAGTCTCGCTCTGTCACCCAGGCTGGAGTGCAGTGGCCAGATCTCAGCTCACTGCAAACTCCGCCTCCCGGGTTTACGCCATTCTCCTGCCTCAGCCTCCCGAGTAGCTGGGACTACAGGCGCCCGCCACCTCGCCCGGCTAGTTTTTTGTATTTTTTTTAGTAGAGACGGGGTTTCACCGTGTTAGCCAGGATGGTCTCGATCTCCTGACCTCGTGATCCACCCGCCTCGGCCTCCCAAAGTGCTGGGATTACAGGCTTGAGCCACCGTGCCCGGCCTACAATATTTCTTAATGGGTAGGACATGGTCACCGACCGGTCAGAAGGAATGCTGGCTGGGAACTGTGCCAAAGCCTCCTGCCAAGTGCCAGCTTTGCCCCATCCCCCAAGCACAGCCCAGTTATGCAGAGGAAATAGATGAGTCACTGGCCAATTTGCTAACTTCAGTGTCCCAACGCCACACGCCTACAAGATGACAAAGGGGGTTTCCATTTGGCTTTCGAAAGTCTCTACTCACATTACGCAAGAAGAGGGCTGGAGGCAGAGAGGAGAGAGAGACAGAGAAAGAGAGAAAGAGAGAGAGAGAGAAAGACAGAGATTGGGTAAAATGTCTAAAACTCAAATCATAAGTTAAAGGGGGCCTTTTCATAAGTAAAGGAATCTTTGGTGAATAAAGTGTCACCTCACTTTAAACAGTGGCTGCTCACACTGCAGTGTGAGCACTAGGTTTGCCCGAGATAACTGTCCTGGCCCATTTGCTGTGAAACCTGTAGGGGAAGCAACAGGACTTCTTAGACCAATCACAGTGCAGTGGGCTAAGAGCTTCCGCGATCAAAACAGTGATGACGCTGGTAACAGTAGCGATCAGTGGGCAGGCATTCCAAGCGCTTGATGTGGCTCACCTCATCGAATGTTCTTAATAACCCTATGAATCGGGGCAAACACTGGCCCCACTCTACAAATGGGGAAATGAAGGCATAGCAAAGCCAAATAACTTACAGAGCCAAGATTTCAACCAAGCAGCCCGGCTCCAGCCCTCTTCCCTGCCACCCCACACCCCGTGCTTAGGATCACAGGTGCAGCAAGAAGCTGGGTCCAATCAGACTGGAGATCACGAGGGGCTTCGCGGAGGAGCGTGTGCCCATGGCCAGCAGATTGTCAGCTAAAAGGAAAAGGTCATCTGCTCCCACCCCGTGTTAAAGAGAAAAGCTAAAACTGGCCATTCTCCACTGTCTCATCTCCAGCCTTCCAATCTGGTGATTATGTTTTCAGCTCTGAACATGATCTTAGAGCTTCTCACCTGCCCAACACCCTCAGAAGGCAGGGCAGGAAATCCACATGCGGGAAATCAAAGAAACTGAAAACGCAGCAGAAACACAAAGCTGGAGGAGTGTGTGTGAGTGTGGGTGTATGTGCGTGTATGTGTGTGTGTGTTGGTGTATATGTATAGGTGTGTGTGGGGTATGTGTGGGAGTGTATGTGTGGGGGTGTGTGTACAGGTATGTATGTGAAGGGTATGTGTGTGTATAATGTGTGTATGTGTGTATGCAGGGGTATGCGTGAGAGTTTGTGTGTGGGGGTTTGTATGTGTAGGTGTATGTGGGGGTATGTGTGGGAGTGTGTGTGTGGGTGTGTATATGTGGTGTGTATGTATAACGTGTGTGTGTATACAGGGGTATGTGTGAGAGTATATTTGTGTGTGGGGGGTGTGTATGTGGGTATGCATGACAGTGTGTGTATGAGTGTGAGTGTGTATGTGGGTATGTGTGGGGGTGTGTGTATGTGGGGGGGTGTGTATGTGTGGGGGTGTGTGTATGAGTGTGAGTGTGTGTATGTGTGGGAGTGTGTGTATGAGTGTTAGTGCATGTGTGTGTGTGTGTGTGTGGGAGTGTGGGTATGAGTGGGTGCGTGTATGTGTGGGAGTATGAGTGTGAGTGCATGTGTGCGTGTGTGTGGGTGTGTACGCATGGGAGTGTGTGAGTGCGTGTGTGGGGGGAGAGTGTGAGTGCGTGTGTGCGGGAGTGTGTGAGAGCGTGTGTGGACGTGTATGAGTGTCAGTGCATGTGGGGTTGTGTATGAGCGTGAGAGCATGTGTGGGTATGAGTGTGTGGGTGTGTATGTGTGGGAGTACGAGTGTGAGAGTGTGTGTGTATGTGTGGGAGTGTGTGTATGTGTGAGTGCGTCTGTATGTGTGAGTGCGTCTGTATGTGTGGGTGAGTGTAAGAGCATGTGTGTGTGGGAGTGTATGAGTGTGTGTGTATGTGTGGGAGTGTGAGTGTGAGTGTGGGTGGGTGTGTTTTTGCGGGAGTGTGTGTATGAGTGTGTGGGTGGGTGTGTTTGTGCAGGAGTGTGTGTGTGAGTGTGGGTGGGTTTGTGGGGGAGTGTGTGAGTGTGGGTAGGTTTGTGGGGGAGTGTGTGAGTGGTGTGTTTGCGTGGGAGTGTATGTGACTGTGGGTGGGTGTGTGTGGGAGTGTGTGAGTGTGGGTGGGTGTGTTTGTGTGGGAGTGAGTGTGGGTGGGTGTGTTTGCATGGGAGTGTGTGAGAGTGTGGGTGGGTGTGTTTGGGAGTGTGTGTATGAGTGTGTGTGGGGGTGTGTTTGGGTGGGAGTGTATGTGAGTGCATGTGTGTGAGTGTGAGTGCGTGTGTGTATGGATGTGTTTGTGTGGGAGTGTGTATATGAGTGGGAGTGTGGGGTATGTGTGGGAGTGTATGAGTGTGAGTGTGTGTATGTGGGAGTGTGTATGAGAGCATGTGTATGGGAGTGTGTATGAGTGTGAGTGTGAGTGGGTGTGTATGTGTGGGAGTGAACATATGCACTTGCACATGTGTGTATGGTCCATGAAGGAGGCTATGTTGGGGGTGGGTGGGGGAAATGGAGGCAGTTCATGGAGGGTCTGGAATAGAAAAGCGGGGAAGGACCACCCTGCCCTGGGTGCCGCGGCAGAGGCAGAGATTGCTGGTGGATTCGGAGTGGTGGGGAAGCCCCTTGGTTTTGAGGACTCACTATCCTATAGCCCTGTTAGCGTCCTAAGGACTGAGGAAGTTGGGAGACCACAAGGCCGCTGTGGGCTGCTCTGGACAGCAGCCCTGTGAGGCCAGCAGGCCCTGCAGCAGGCGGTATGGAGTCCAGATTCTTCTGACTCTCTTGGCAAGCTTCCGCCACTGTCCAGCTGTTGGCTTAGGTGAAGCTTTAGGAAAGCGAGAGGGGAGAAGGGAACTTAGATTTATTAAGAGCTTCCTCTAAACTAACATTTGTTGAGTTGAGCACTTTCTATGTGCCAAGCACAAGTATTTGATAGGCATCAACTCAGTCCTCCTGCCACCTTTTGAGGGAATCGCTATTATTCCTGACTGAAGGTAAATCAACTGACAAAACAAAAGCCAGGCTCACAGAAGGAGGAAGTGGCAGGGCTGGGATCTGGACATGGGCAGACTGGTCTCTAAAGCAAGTAAGCTACGAGTCGTCATCATACCCATTTAACAGATGAAAAACTGCATTCCGGAGAAGCTGAGAACTGTGCCCAGGGTCACACCGCTAATTTGCAAGGTGTAGTTTGACCTTGGGTCAGCCTGGATCCCAAACCCAGGCTCTCTGACCTCGTTTACTGCGCATGAGTTAGAAACACAGTCCACTGCAGAAAGGGGGAGCGCTCTACAACCACAATGTAGGCCTGGAGCAGGGAGACGCCCAATTAACGTTTATGAATGAACAAAACCTCAGCGAATGCACTCCAGTCTGGAGGCCTGCATTCAGAATCCAGCCTCAGGGGCAGTGGAAGGACCTAGAAGCATCCTTTTCAAGGGGGGAAAATCATTTGCACCATTTCTGAGAGCTGGAGGGGAACGGATTCAAAACAAGCAAAGCTCTCCAAACAGCGATAAATACCTTAAATTACCCAGCAAGCTTAAAAGCCTTCATGCTGCTCTTTTTCCCAATGCAGAACAGGCTCCTGATTGTGGCTGTTTAGAATGGAACATTCAGGAGGGCGTGGAGCCGGCAGGGCAGGGGAAGGGGAGGGGAGTGTGAGGAGGGGAGGAAAAACGCTCTGGCTGCCCGGGAACATTCACCCAGCTGGCTGGCAGGAGACACAGCGGGCGATTGTGCGAGCCTGTGCTTGCAGAGGGGTGCATACGTCTAAAGTGCGCTGCAGTGGGGACATCCTCAGTGCTTGGAGGCCATGTTCCTTGCCCACAGAAATGAGAAAGAAATGTCAGGGCTAAAGTGGCTTCTCAAGGAGGCCTTCATTTCTGGAACCCAGCATTGCCTGGGTCTTCTCTGTGTTCTTACAGGAAAACAACTGTATTTGTTCCAAAGAGAACAGTTTGCTGAGGGCTGTGACTACCAGAATCTCATTCTCTCCAAATAGCATGAGTCGGGGGTTTCTCCCTCTTCCGCCATGACCCATACATCTATGGGGGTTGCTGCCATCAGACAGACTGGTATGAATTAGTGCTATCCACCCGGGGGAATAATAAATGTCAGAACTAGGGGACAATAAATGTTCACAGGCAAGACAGCTGGAAAGACCTGGAATGCCTCTTCCCTTCTGCACAACACAGCTAATCTCTAGCCCCAGATAAGATAAACATGCTTTGTGGGGACTGTATTCAGTTGCCCACTTGTGTGGTCAGCTGCAGCTCAGGGAGCATGCACTCACAGGTCCTTCAGCCGACTCAGATGACGGCCCAATGTGGTGTGTTCTGTGTTGTCATGGTGTCTCGGGAGTGGGTTTAACACCCGTAACCTTAGAGGAGTTACAGAGATGCTCCACATATGGAAACTGGATGACATAATCTACTACCAGGGTTGCTCTGGAGAGTGAGTTAACATGTATCATGTGCTCACCACTTCCTGGGGGCTTCCTTTGTGGCAGGCACTTTTTAATATAAGACTTGCTATGGATAATCTCATTTAGTCCCTGTATGACCCTATGAGGGGTGCTCATAAATACTGTCCTCACTTTCTTGTTGTGTAAACTGGCTTCCAGGGAAGTTAAGTCATTAGCTCAAGGTCACACAGCCAGGGGTGTATGGTGTGGGGTAAGGCAAGGGTGGTACTGGGACTGGAACCCAAGTATTCTTACTCCAGCTTCTGTGGGTTGACTCTACTGGCTAGACTCCCTCCTAAAGACAAAACCCTATGAGTCCACTTCCTTTAGAATTAGTGGTTTCAATCCTGACTAGGCACACAAATCATCTCTGAGGATTTGAAAAACCATGAACTCGTGGGCGCATACCCCTAGAGATTGTGATTCCGTGGGTCTGGGTGTCTAAGGTGTTTGAAAGCTTGCCAGGTGCTTCGGGTGTGCAGCTGCAATAACCAGCGTCACCAGAGACCTTAGGTGGTGCTAAGAAGCTGACAGGCAGCACCTCATTCCATCCTCACAACCAGCCTGAGGTAGGTCCATGACTTGCTTGCTTTACAGAGGAGGAAACTGAGGCCCAGAGGAATTCATGGCTCCCCTAAGGACATAAAATGAGCAGAAAAGCAGAGTCTGGATGAATGTGGAAGTCCTAGCTCCAATACTAGATGGAAATGTAGATGAAAAAGTTAGGGTCACTCGTCTAAAACCATCCTGTGTCCACTTGGCCCCTTCCCAAATGATGGCCAAAATTCTGTCCCTGACTGAGATGCAAGGTAAGGACTGCTATGAAACTCTAAGGGCTGGAGTTTTAAGGAACATATATGTTATCATCCAATGACATTTATCTGGAGCCAGACCAGTATCTAGCAAAACCCAGGCTAGATTGCATAGCCTTGGTGTGTAATCTGGAACACAAAGTGAGCTGAGGCTGGATGACTTTCATATCTCATTACCGGAAGAGTGGTGGGGGAGAAGGACACCTGCAGGTCTCCGCAGTGCCAAAGTGCTGTCAACTTCTAATGAGAGAGTCTGGAAGAACCTTAAAAGTTTGTAGTCAATAGCTCAGGCCAAATGGCTGTTAAAAACCAGACTCTGCTGGACCAAATTCACTGAACTGAATAATTCTTGTGGACAGGGTCAGGGTCACTTACCTCTCAAAATAACTTCTTAACATTTAACACAAGTTCTGTCAATGAAAATGAATGACTATGTTCATGAAGAACTATCAGCTCAACTGGAATGTTCTGCTCAACAAGCGTTTTAAAGGTACCTACTATTTGCCAGGCCCCATGCCATACACTGGCAGAAGTGTGACCCAGACAGAGTCCTGGCCAGCTACCCTGGGCATAGTTTTGGGGGATGACAAGGGGCAACAACTTGTCTGTTCTGGCTCACTCCAGATCCCACTGCACATGGTACTATAGAAGAGTGAAAAAAGGGGTTATCAGACCTTGCCCCCCCTCTCTGATGAGGTCCCTGATCCCAACTCTGCTGTTCCACACAGGGCTTCCCTAGCTTCTCCTCCTCTCCCTTCCCTTTCCTTCCATCTCTTTTCAATCAAGAAACATTTGTTGGCCATCCACTGTATTTCAGAGCAAATCTGTATTTCAGGCATGTGGAGCCTTGGATACTGAATTTGAATACAAATGCGGCAGGACACCAGTATTATTCCATCCCATTTCATTCTTCCATCATCGCACCCTCTAGAATTCAACATGCAGACAGAGGAAAATGAGTTGCAAAAACAGAGTCCCAAGAACAATGGAAGGAAACTGGATAGTACTATCTTAATAAAATCTTGCTTTGGCAAAGCAGAATTTAAGGTAAAGGGGACTACAAAAGCCTGCCCACATTTCACAATAACCCCAATCTTCTGTATTGCATTTTGGAAAACAAACAAAAATCTTTATTAAATTTCTCCATTCTTGCTTGCATCCAAAGTTGAATTGTTTTGGAAAGCTTGAGGGAAACAGTTCACAGGTGTTTTTCAGGGAGAGAAAACCTGTACCTGTGATCATTTCAAATATTAAGCATATTTTAAACCCCTACCAAACAGAACTTGCAATCAGTAGCAATTTAAATAAAGTATTCAATCTCAATTCTATACATGATAGTCTGAATATCATTAAAAGAGAGAGAAAGAGGCCAGGTGCGGTGGCTCACACCTGTAATCCCAGCACTTTGGGAAGCCGAGGTGGGCAGATCATGAGGTCAGGAGATTGAGACCATCCTGGCCAACATGGTGAAACCCCATCTCTACTAAAATACAAAAAATTAGCCGGGCGTCGTGGTGGGCGTCTGTAATCCCAGCTACTCGGGAGGCTGAGGCAGCAGAATCCCTTGAACCTGGAAGGCAGAGGATGCAGTGAGCCGAGATTGCACCACTGCACTCCAGCCTGATGACAGAGCAAGACTCCGTCTCAAAAAAAAAAAAAAAAAAAAGAGAGAGAGAGAGAGAAAGGGGAAGAAAAAAAGAAAGAACACCCACCCACCCCCCACCCCACCGTCTGCCACAAACCACGGGCATTTGCTCAGCATCCAGAGAAAATTCCACGTATGTTGTTTCAAATTTATATGCAGAGTTTTCAAATTTTCAATAGGCATAAAAAGTTAACAACTAGAAAAATTGAACATGATGTACCTGATGCTGTGCAAAGCACTTCAGGTTGATTAACTAAGTTAATACTCAGAACCACCCTGTGAGTAGTCATTATTATCCCAAGTTTACAGATGAGGAAACAGAGATTCAGCTGTGATTCACACCCAGGCAGCGTGACCCCAGGATTTGCATTTGTAACCTGCTACATTCAACTACCTCCATGCAAGTGGCACAGTTTGAAACAAGACTTTCTGGACTATGATACCTTTTTAAATGTTTTTAAGACTAGACTCTCTTCTTTTCTTCCATGCTGCTCCTTGCTCCTCCCAAAGTTCTGTTTCCCCCCAAATCATGAGATGAGTGCTATTAGTATGCTGGCCTTTTATAGATGTAAAAATAAGCCCAGAGTAGGACAGTAACGTAACCAAGGCCACACAGTGAATAATAAATGGGGTAGAATCAGATCTCAGAGTCAGGCCTTTCGATCCCAAATGTCAAGGTCATTCTCATACATCTGCGATTCATCCAAGAGTGACCAGATCACCTAGAGAGGTGAAAGTGGGAAGAGGACGGAAGATAAAATTCGACGGAGGTAACACCCTGAGTCTGCCAGCGCAAGGTGAGGCACTCAGGCAGAGCACAGAGCCTCTCTCTCTTCCCGAATAGCCTGGGTGTCGGCCACATTCATTACTGTAATTAACCCTCGAGGTTTGCCTCAGGGTTGGGGTTATTAAATATATTTTGGTATCTTTAAAAGAGCACATATAGCAAGTTCCATAAATTTAATAAATAGGCCTACATTGGTGACATGGAAATGTTTCCATGAAACAGTTCTTGCAATTTCATAACTGGCTCATGTAAAACTTCAGGATGTCACTTGGGCCCATTGGAGGAATTATTTCCTTATAAATCTATGGCAGTCTTAGCAAGTCAAAATGGCACCATAAAAAGAAATAACCCCACTTCCCTGGAAAAAGGGCAGCATGCTCTGTCCGAGGAGGGACTGGGGCTGTCTGCCCTTATAACATTTTACAGTGACTGTTGCTGGCATCCAGTGAGGATGTATGCTGTTGCTGGGCTGGGCTGTGTGTTATATTTTACTGGCAAAAATAAATCTTACGTTTTTACATAAAGCCGTGCTTCTCTAGAACACACCAAGAGAAAGAGAAAATGCTGTCTAAACCTTAACAAAAAGGCCTTGCTGTCTCTCAAAGACCTAAGAAGACCACACTTAGAAAAATAAAGTCTTAAGGAATCAAAAAGCATTTTTGTTAGCATCCTCATTTTTCTTTGATAGATGACATACATAAGAGTTGTGTTGAGAAACAGCTTTTTAAAAACGTTCCCGCTGCTTCACCCTCAGCTCTAAAATTCAGTTCACCTCGTGGTCTCCCTGAGTATTAGGCTACAAGCACAGTCAGCATTCTGCGGTTTATAGAAGAGAGGTGATATACAGTTCCTACCCTTGAGATGCCTCCACTGTAAAAGGAGGAACTATCTGCCAGAGAGCTCGCTGGAAGTAATCAATTCCATGGTGAAGAAATAAGATGGAGGTTCCTATCTCATGTCCAGGGCAGATGGAAGTTCTGGATGGAGGCCGGTACCCTAGTGGACAGGCACTGCTGAAATTATGTATCTGCGTCTTTATCACCATATACAATGCCTGGCACAGTCTAATTGCTCCATACATGGATGGCTGGCTGGCTGGATGGATGAACAGATGGATGGGTGGAAGAAAGCAAGGGAACAAGAATAACAAAGTCACCCTTATGAACTTGTTAATAAAGTACCTTAAATGGGCGAAAGAAAGGGGGAGGGGCATTCTTATCATGTCAGTGCCCTTGAAATGACATTGAACCAACCCAAACAGAAGTGCACAGCTCTCTACAAGGGCACAATGCACTTGGACAAACCATTCCCAGTAAGATCTTTTTTAAATTAGGGTTGGTCTGTAGGAGCCCCCTTTGAACACCAGTCTAAGCAAAGCAGTTGAGTGTTATGGAGAAAAACTGCTCAAAAATGATACATGAATAAACACAGGTTACCAAACAATATAAGCTAGGAGTATCCATTTTAAAAAAACACAAACATGAATATCAGAGAAAAAAGTCTGGAAAGATATTTATCAAAACTGTTAGCAATGATTATCTCTGGGTGGTGTATTTGCTGGTGATTTTTACTTTATTCATTTGACTTGTATTTATTTTCTATACTTTCTATACTAAACAAGTATTTGTCTCATACCCACACACACAAAAAAAAGCTTAAAAATTGCCAGAAATCTCTGATGATGCCAGAGAAGAAAAAGTATTTGCAAAATAAACCCACTGAAATCAACCGTAGCGAAATCACAGATTCAGTAGAATGTCACAAGATGGAAGTTGCACTGAGGTGAGGCTGGAGTAGGTTAGAAAGGGCTCGCCCAGGCCTCTGGAAGGAAGCCTTGTCACAGTGACCCAACACAGGCCAGCCTGCTGGATCCTCCCGGGTGCTCTCTAGTCTTTGGCCCAATCCCTCGGGGCACTCCCCGTTTTTCTAGGGGAACAGTGGGTGTTTGTTTTTCCTTTGTCTGTGGTGAGGAACAGCTGTACAACCCAAATCACGTTAAATAAATTAGTGGCACCTGAGTGGGCTCCGTGGCACAATTTCTAATTCATACAATGCCTCCAGTTTTGCTATTTCAACTAAATCATTTATCAATTCCTTCATGGATGTCAGTAAATCTCAGCATCTGGGGACCTGTAAACATTAAAATAAGAAGCTATAAAAAATATTAGTAAGCCAATTAAAAGCTCAAACAGCAATAAACCCTACTTGCATTGCACCTAAAAAACAAAAACAGACCCTCCTCCTCTGAAATTAAATAAACATTCCGTATCAGCAGTTTTCAATGAGCTTTTTCTTTCTTCTCAAAAGACCTCCTGATCTCCCATCTGGTACCTTGGTGAGATGGGAATTACACATCAGGTAAAAAGGAATAAAGCATGGAAGAAACCTGAATTTCTGACTCCAGAAAGCAAACACGATCCATATTTGATTACAAGAGTTAGGAAATGGCCTAAAAATCGTATCATTTGAAAAATATCTAGTTTGAGTCATGACTGGGAATTGACTAATATTTACCCAAGTCAAATGAAAAAGATACACAGTTATCACTAACCACAATGAGGAGGAGGAACTACCATTCTATGGAGTTCTGCCATTTACAAAGCCCTTTCATTTGATGATTCAAGCCTCCTAACTGCCCCACGAAGTAGGTATAGTTGCAATTATGTCCAGCTTTTAAGATGAGAAACCTTGGGCTCACAGAAGTTAAGTGGTTTTCCTGAGGGCACACAGATAATGAGAGGAAGTGCTGACACTCAAACCCAGATCTTGGACTCCCGGCCCATTTCCTTTGTTTGATGACCTGCTTCAGGTGTGACATCAAGGATAAGAAGGTAACATACACTGAAATCCCACTATGGGCCAGGTGCCTTGTTACCAACACGTATCCTTGACTTTAATCTTGTGACCATCAGAGTTTATATTTCTATTAAAAATGACTTCCTGCTCTCCTTCACCTCCACCCAGATGGAGCTCACTGACTCATCTCAGACTGAGAAACCAGGCTCAGGATGTTTAATTAAAAGTAACATCATCTTTTTGCCAAGATTCCATGTTCTAATCCTGACACAAATAGAAAGAACAGGTGTTTTCTGAAAAGGAGGTGGAAACACTAGTAATCTCCAACTTCCAGAATATTTTATCCAAATTTTGTTGTGGAAGAGACCCCATCACTGGGTATGGTTAAACTGGGGTGAAAATCATGTGGCTGCTAGGAAACCAGGCATCCTGGGTCCTGGTCAAGGAGAGGAGTGCCTTCACCACTACTGCTGTGTAGCAGGAGGCAGAGGAGGGTGAGACAGAAAAAGTAGCACTCAGGACCCAGGAGAGAAGGAG